>NC_090760.1:41347074-41349574 GCF_036898095.1 Palaemon carinicauda | reverse complement strand
AAATGGGAATGTCATAATGAACTACAGCCACATCAGGTATGTGCAAAGGGTTTTAACAAAACTGGTACGATCTGAAAACTTAAAAGTTTAAGAAAGAAAAAATAATATGGACAGTATCCCAATATCAAAGGGCAGAATAACCTATACTTACTGGGGAAAGTCAAGAGCAAACAGAAACTCCAATATCAAGAAATAAAAGGCTTACAAGCTCGTAGCTCGTTGAGCATACTTGGTTGTTCAGAGGCTTGAAGGGCTTAATCAATAGCCAGAAGCCAAATGGAATGAAAGAAAAATATTTTTCCGATGGAAAGGAGAAATGAGAACAAAACTAATTATGCTTGGAGATAAAATAGAGAGGAACGCTCTTGGCAACATTTTATTTATACTTTTGGTGCTTTGAGAGAGAGAGGAGAGAGAGAGAGAGAGAGAGAGAGAGGAGAGAAAAGAGAGAGAGAGAGAGAGAGAGAGGAGAGAGAGAGAGAGAGAGAGAGAGAGAGAGAGAGAGAGAGGAGAGAGAGACAGTTTCTGATTGCTTACAAATAAAATATCCCGTCATCAGTACGGTTCTTTGAGGGCGATCACGGAAACGAAAAAGTTTTCATTAATAACCCTCTGAAATTAGGGAATTATTCTCGTTAGTTTTCATAAATGAGTATTGAAGCATCGCATTTTCAACTCCAAAAGTTTCATTCACCCGGCCATGACTCATGACCCACCTCATTCAAAGAACACGTCTAATTAAATGATCTCTTCTTCTTAGTAATAAAATGTAATGTGGAATGACTCAAAAGAAAGACGAGAAATCATTTAGTCGAAGTAAAACTGAAAGCATTATTATTTTCTCATTAAAATTATAATGAAAAAATGAAAAAAATAGTAATGATACAACGTATCAATTTTATTTCGAACAGCACTTTTCCTTATGACAAAACGTGGTCTTGTTGATCCAAACATTTTCTTTGCAATGAATCACTTTCTGAACTTCCATCTCTGTGGTTTTTCTTATATCTCCGATGCATCTCAAGCTTCCAAGGTTGGAAAGAACTTGATTTAACTTTTAAAACTGGCCTTATTTGTGAAACGTAGCTTAGGACGTAAACTTACTCGCTCCCTCAAAAGTTCCCTATATTAAAAATACGTTGGTCAGTGAATCCTATTCATCTGGAACCACATAACTCTCCATAACTGCTCTGAGTCTCACAGCTCCATCATTCTTTCCCTGTTGAAGCATAATCTGCGCTTCCATCCAGGTTATCCATGCTTTGCCACTTCTACATACAGTACATGGACATGGTACTCCATGTTTATAATGTTGGCGTCCAAATATAGATAATGGTTTTACTTCGAATACACTGCCTGAGGATACATTTCAGGATAGTAGCATAAATACATTTATCATATATGTATATATACATACTGTATATATATATATATATATATATATTATATATATATATATATATATATATATATATATGTATATATATATATATACATATATATATATATATATATATATATATATATATATATATATATATATATATATATATATATAAATTATATATATATACTGTATATATCTATATGTATATATATATATATATATATATATATATATATACGTGTGTGTGTATATTATATATATATATATATATATATATATATATATATATATATATATATATATATATATGGGTGTCCTTTTTGTATGTATATAGATTTAGGTTTACTGCTGAATAGTAGTTGGTACATGTTATGGCTTGGATGTTTCTGTATCGGGAGTTTTTTTTTTTAATAGACTATGACCCTTTATATAGAGTGAATGAATTACATTAAGAAAAGTAGACCCTCAAAATTGGAGATGACCATCCCCGTATTCAGACTAACCACAATCACCAAAAGCTACTATTGACGTGGCAGTTAGTATTGTAACCTGGCTATGAGTAAAAATAATTGTCGAAATCTTTTGTGTAATGATACTGTACCTAGTTCTTTGGAAAGGTTTATGAGCTCCTTGGGTAGAAGAAAAAACATCATATGATCATCTATTTATGATGCAAAAAGGAAATGATAACTTCACTCATGCAGTATACCGGTAGTATGAAATAATTGTAGCTCTGCTGTCCTGCATGTTTTGGAGGTAAAAAAAAATACCCAAGGAATGTTGTTTGCCTCCCTATCATATAGCAAAACAAAATAAACATGGATGGTAAAAAATAATGCTTTAGGTTTTGAATGTGGAATGTTGCAGAGAAGACAAGACAAAATATGTGAAGATTGATTTTTCCAAGACATATATGTTTGGATTTCATGACACTTGGTGAAATAGAAGGAAAAGAATAACATAAGCAGGATTAGACAGGACAGAGCGTAAATACTGTATATGTGGGATGGGTAAAAAGTGTAGTTTTTGGTCCAGGGTACCTCCTTTACAGCAGTTACATAAAGACAGTTGAATTTTCGAGAGTTAGTTCAAGGGTTGCCTCGGTAAGACTGG
>NC_090760.1:41327074-41339574 GCF_036898095.1 Palaemon carinicauda | reverse complement strand
ACACCTCTTCAACCAGCTCTCTCTAGCCTCGCTCTCCACATCAGCGCACCCACGGATGCCTACGCCCACCTCCTCACGTCGTACCCGGAAGTTTTCCGTCCAGAACTTCGCCAAACGCCCACAGTTCCTGCCAAGCTCGGTATTTATTACCATATCAAGACGACGGGACCCCCAGTCTTTGCAAAATTCAGACGTCTGGCACCGGAACGATTGGCAGCCGCCAAACAGACGTTCGCCGAAATGGAGAAAATGGGCCTTTGCCAAAAGGCTTCCAGTTCATGGTCGTCACCCTTACACATCGTTCTGAAGAAAGACAGCTCCCTCCGTCCGTGCGGGGATTACAGGCGCCTGAACATGCAAACAGAACCGGATCACTGCCCCCTCCCAAACATTGCCGATGTAACCTCCTACCTGCACAAAGCGAAGGTTTTCTCTACGCTCGACCTCCTGAAGGGGTATTATCAGGTGCCTATGAACCCAGAAGACATCCCCAAGACCGCCATCACCACTCCGTTTGGCACATACACCTTCAATTACTCTTGTTTTGGCTTTCGTAATGCTGGGGCAACGTTTCAATGTCTCATGGATGGCATCTTAGGGGACCTCCCTTTCTGTGTATGTTATGTGGACGACATACTTGTGTTCTCCTCCTCAAAAGAGGAACACCTCCGTCACCTGCGCATCGTGCTCGACCGCCTGCAACAAAACGGCCTTGTAGTCCGGTACGACAAGTGTACCTTTGGCGCCAACGAAGTGTCGTTCTTAGGGCACCGTATCACTCCTGAAGGAGTCCATCCCCTCCCTGAGAAGGTAGCAGCCATTCAGAATTTCCCCACGCCCTCGACCGTCAAAGCTCTGCAGGAATTCTTGGGCATGATCAACTATTATCACCGTTTTCTGCCAGCCATTGCCGCCACTCTTGCTCCCCTCTACGCCTCCCTCAAGGGCAAGCCAAAGGACTTGAAGTGGGGTCCCCTTCAAGAAGCAGCCTTCTGCAATGCAAAGAAGGCCCTATCAACTGCTGCGGCTCTCACTTTTCCTATCCCACACGCCCCTCTCCTTCTCTCTACCGATGCCAGCGACGTCGCTATTGGTGCATTACTCGAGCAGGTGGTCAAAGGCTCGCCCCGCCCATTGGCCTTCTTCAGCAGAAAAGTGTCCAAGGCAGAATCGGGTTATTCTAACTTCGATCGAGAATTGCTGGCGGTGCACTTGGCTGTCCGTCACTTTCGCCATTTCTTAGAAGGTACGCCCTTCGTCATTCGCACAGACCACATGCCTCTGGTGCACGCCTTTACTCGACAGTCTGACATCTGGTCCGCCCGTCAACGCCGACATCTCTTTGCCGTGGCTGAATACAATTGCACCCTCCAATATGTCCCTGGGAAAATGAATCCCGTTGCCGATGCCCTGTCAAGAATCACGTTGGCTGCCGTTCAACTGGGATTGGATTACAACGCCCTGGCTGAAGCCCAACGACAGGATGCAGAGTATCAAGCTTGTAAGACATCCTTCACGTCCCTCCATTGGGAAGACTTTCCCCTCGAAGAATCAAACACCACCCTCCTCTGTGACGTCAGTACTGGTAGACCGCGACCTTGGATTCCTTCTCCCATGCGCCGACAGGTGTTTGATTTCATCCACGGCCTTTCACATCCCTCGTGCCGTTCTACTGCACAGGTGCTGAAGGCAAAGTTCATTTGGCACGGCATTTCTAAGGATGCTAAGGATTGGGTCCGTGCCTGTACTTCTTGCCAAACTTCCAAAGTACAGCGACACACGGATTCAGGCGTGGGCACCTTTCCTCAACCTCAGCGTCGTTTCGCACACATTCACGTCGACGTTGTAGGCCCCCTACCCACATCACAAGGATATCGTTACCTGTTTACCGTTATCGACCGCTCCACTCGTTGGCCTGAAGCCATTCCCATGGAAACTGCAACGTCCGCCTCATGTACATCTGCCTTACTCTCTGGATGGATTTCAAGATTCGGTATCCCTGAGCATATTACTTCTGACAGAGGAACCACTTTCACCTCTCAATTGTGGACGTCATTAGCGAATCTCCTGGGCATCACCCTACATCAGACAACGGCCTACAACCCCGCTGCCAATGGAATGGTTGAACGTTTTCATCGCACCCTCAAAGCAGCTTTGATGTCCTGCTGCAAGGATTGCAACTGGTTTACTCAGCTTCCCTGGGTCCTCCTTGGACTAAGGACCACTCCTAAAGATGCCCTCGATGTCTCGGCAGCCGAAATGGTGTATGGTGACCCGTTGGTCGTCCCTGCCGAGTTTTTTCCTTCTACAACCTCCTCCGACGATCTCCAGCGCATACGTCACGTCGTGGGAAAATTTACTCCGTGCCGCCAGACTTACAAGCCCCCAGCGAAGCATCACATACCAACGGACTTGCACTCTGCAACGCACGTCTTCCTGCGCAACGACACCAGCAAGCCACCACTAACGCCCCCTTACACGGGCCCTTTCCTTGTGATCCAACGCAGTCCGAAAGCATTCCTCCTAAACATTCGGGGCAAAGAAGACTGGGTCTCCATTGATCGTCTAAAACCTGCTTATCTTCTGCCAGATGACCCGCCTACAGTTCGCCTCTCTAGATCAGGGCGCCCTATTTAACATGTACAGTATGTAATTTTTAGGGGGGGGAGCCATGTACCAACCGTGTTTCACACAATTGTACATAATTCCTTTTGTATACATTATGCTTGTATCTTCGCTCCTCCCTCGCACTAAAAAGAGCCTGAATGATCATGTCTCCGGTTTTGCTCTGTATCATTGTCTGTCTCTCGAACATGTCACGTCCTGTTGCCTTGAGGTTTTGTATATAAAGCAGAGTGTTCCTTAATAAATAACTCAGTAGTTTCCAATCTGCCTTTGAGTTCACACCCTTACTCAGCACCGTCACAACATTGTCTATTCATTGTAAACGTGGAGTAACATGCCCAAATACTGTATGTAGAAGTGGCAAGGCATGGATAACCTGGATGGAAGCGCAGATTTAGCTTCACCAGGGATAGAATGATGGAGCTGTGAGACTCAGAGCAGTTATGGAGAGTTATGTGGTTCAAGATGAACTGGATTCAGTGACCAACGTATTTTTCATATATGGAACTTCTGATGGAGCGAGTAAGTTTCCCGTCCCAAGCTACGTTTTACAAATGAGGCCAGTTTTAAATGCACTGCATCAATTTCTTTCCAACCTTGGAAGATTGAGCTGCATCGGAGAGAGAAGAAAATCGACATAAATAGGAGTTAAGAAACTGATTCATTGCAAAGAAAATATAAGAGTATCGAGACCACATTTTGTCACAAGGAAAAGTGCTTTTCGAAATAAAATTGATACGTTGTACCATTACTATTTTTTCTTTCATTTTTTCATTATAATTTTAATGAGAAAATATTAATGCTTTCAGTTTTACTTCGACTAAATGATTTCTCGTCTTTCTTTTGAGTTATTCCATATTACATTTTATTACTAAGAAAAAGGGATCATTTAATTGGACGTGTTCTTTGAATGAGGTGGGTCATGAGTCATGGCCGGGTGAATGAAACTTTTGGAGTTGAAAATGCAATGCTTCAATACTCATTTATGAAACATAACGAGAAAACTTATTCGTTTTCATGATCGCCCTCAAAGAACCGTACTGATGACGGGATATTTTATTTGTAAGCAATCAGAAACTCTCTCTCTCTCTCTCTCTCTCTCTCTCTCTCTCTCAAGCACCAAAAGTATAAATAAAATGTTGCCAAGAGGCGTTCCTCTCTATTCTATCTCCAATCCTAATTAGTTCTGTTCTCATTTCTCCTTTCCAGAGGAAAAACATTTTTCTTTCATTCCATTTGGCTTCTGGCTATTGATTAAGCACTTAGATCCTCTGAAGAACCAAGTGTGCTCAACGAGCTACGAGCTTGTAAGCCTTTTATTTCTTGATATTGGAGTTTCTGTTTGCTCTCGACTTTCCCCAGTGAGTATAGGTTATTCTGCCCTTTGATATTGGGACACTTTCCATATTATTTTTTCTTTCTTAAACTTTTAAGTTTTCAGATCGTATCAGTTTTGTTAAACCCTTTGCACATACCTGATGATTCTGTATTTTAAATTAAGACATTCCCATTTTTGTCAATTTTATTCGTGGAAGGGTAAAATACTTTTAGTTATGTTACTAGGACTCTCTCTCTCTCTCTCTCTCTCTCTCTCTCTCTCTCTCTCTCTCTCTCTCTCTCTCTCTCCTTCATATATATATATATATATATATATATATATATATATATATATATATATATATATATATATATATATATTGCATATATATATATATATATATATATATATATATATATATATATATATATATATATATATATACAGGAAGGTTGGGGCATCTGGAACGCCGTAGATTTAGTATAAAAAGGATGGAGAAAAGCCAGCGTAGCATCATACATTTATTTTCCGAATTTTCGAGACTTTGGGTCTCATCATCAGGGCTGTAAAATATACAAAATATACAAATTAAAAAAGACTCAGTATTAATGTTAATATAAATAGAACAACGTAAAAGTTAAATCATTTAAAAATTGGACTAATAAAAAATATATATATAAAATTAAAATTAAAAAGTGAAGAATGCTCAAGTTTGTACCTATCTCTATGGAGCTAAAAAACTGAGTGACGTTTTCTAGATTGGAAAGGAGGACGTCAACTATGTTATATATAGAACTGTGGAAGACGTCTGACCATTTAATGAAGGCACAAGCTGTTTGATTGTCAACGACTCCAAAACAGAGAGAGAATAGTCATTGGGCGCTTGGGTGACAATGCGAAAATCCTTATATGAAAATGCTGTTTTACATTTATTACAGTGTTCTCGTATGTTAGAAAATTCTTTGGTTTTCAAAGTACATCCCGTACGGTGACTGATTCCGAGATGAGAATCGATTCTGACTTTGAGCAATCTCTTGGTGGCCCCCACGTATTTCCCGATCTTACATTTCGGGCAAGTAAAGCAATAAACCACCAAAGATCGCATCAAAGCCGGATGTTTATCTTTGTGGGAGAACAAAGAACCCAGAGTTTTAGGATTTTTTTCTATCAATTTAAGGTTCACAGCCGGAAAAGTTTTCTGAATTACTTTCTGTATTTGCACCTTAAATGCGTTAGACTGAATTAAAGGTATAGAGGCATACATTAATAATTTAGGCACGTTCAGTACAAGTTGACGTGGTTGAAATTTATCATTTAAAAAGTTATTGACATATTTCAAGAGTAAGGCTGGAGGATACGAATTGTTTTTAAAAAACTGAAGTAAAAACTGGATTTCGCTATGGAAGTTATGCCAGTTGGAGGATAACGTATAAGCACGGTGTAACAGTGTGGAAATACTATTTAATTTAAATATCATGGAACAACTGCTATAGAAGTTGGTACCTTGACCTGTGAACGTCTTTTTTCTAAAGACGCTTGTATTAAAACCATTTTCTGTCCTAGTAATTAAAACATCTAAAAAAGCAAGTTGGTTGTCTTGTTCATGCTCAATTGAGAAATTTATATTAGGATGTAGGCCATTGATATATTGCAAGAAAGCTTCAGCTGCTTCTCGGGACCTAAATAGAGCAATGGTGTCATCCACATATCGCTTATAAAAGAGAGGGCGATATGATAAGGGACCCCCATCCAGCATCTGTTCCTCAAAAGAGCACATAAAAGCATTAGCCATAACTGGGCCAAGTGGTGATCCCATCGAAACATCATCAACTTGTTTAAAAACGTTATTGTTAAAAAATAAAGTGAGTGTCCTGCACTGCAATTTCTAGAAGTTTCTTAAGATTATCCTTATTAAAACCATGATGTAAAATGTTTTCCTCGTAAAAGATCTTATCTAAAATGATGTCAACCGTCGCCTGCAACGGTATGTTGGTAAAAAGAGATGTGACATCCAAACTCACCATATATAAGTCAACATCCTGTGGTAGAATATCAGGTACAAGGTTAGCAGAATTGAGTAAAACGTATTCATTATTTGCAAATGGCTGTAGCAATGGTACCAAGAATTTAGCTATCTGGTAATTTGGGGTATTGTAAGCCGCCAGAATTGGTCGTAAAGGAACACCATCTTTATGAATTTTAGGAAGACCATACAACACACCATAGGATGAACCTGAACAAAATAATTCTTGGTAAGTGCTTTCAGTTATAATGTTCTGATCTTTGAGACTTTTGAGTAATCTATTGATTTTATCCTCCACCTTAAATATAGGTTGATATGTTGGAACACCTATTTCAACAAATTTAGTAGTATCTTTAAGAATATCATCCATTTTCTGTACATAGTCATTTTTGTTTATTATCACCGTGCCTCTTCCCTTATCCGGTCTGGTTATGACAATGTCTGGGTTATTGGATAAGGTTTTTAGTAACATATAATCATCTTTACGAAAGAAAGGAAACCAGTTATTACATAATTTAGAAAAAGTTTTGTGAGCAATGTTTTGTAAGTCTCTTTGTAAACCGGGTGAGTCACCTGGGAGTTGTAACGACCGAAGTCGTCCAAAAAGGATTTCTAGTGGTAAATAAAAATTACTAAAACTTGGTTTAAAATTTGGTAAACAAAAATCAAGGCCCAAAGACAAGATGAATTCTTCTCTCTTAGATAAAACATAGTTAGAATAATTAAAAACAGTGGTTTTGGAGTCTACGAATTTTGGTATCTGAATACCTAAACGATCTAGTTTTCTAAAATGAGTATTTTGAACATTTTCTGAATTAGAGTTAACAGGTTTGGTAAGTACATGTTTTACATAAAGAAAGTCGATAAATGATACAGTATTTTATATGACATTATACAGAGATTTTGATGTATCCTTATGTTTAGCAATAAGCTTTTCCTTGTGTCTGATCTCAATATCCAGTAGTTGTCGAGTGGCATCATAGTAGAACTGGGAGTGATAAAGTGTAGTGCGGTAGACCTTAAACTTGACAAAATTGGGAGTGATATTGTTAAGTCTGCAGTATTGGAGGAAATCCAAATCGAGTTGTGCCTTCAAACCTCTTCTTAGTGAAGTCTCCAAATGTCGATAGGTACGAAGAGTCTGTTGCCCAAATTTAGTCCTCAAATATGCAGGAAGGTTGGGGCATCTGGAACGCCGTAGATTTAGTATAAAAAGGATGGAGAAAAGCCAGCGTAGCATCATACATTTATTTTCCGAATTTTCGAGACTTTGGGTCTCATCATCAGGGCTGTAAAATATACAAAATATACAAATTAAAAAAGACTCAGTATTAATGTTAATATAAATAGAACAACGTAAAAGTTAAATCATTTAAAAAATTGGACTAATAAAAAATATATATATAAAATTAAAATTAAAAAGTGAAGAATGCTCAAGTTTGTACCTATCTCTATGGAGCTAAAAAACTGAGTGACGTTTTCTAGATTGGAAAGGAGGACGTCAACTATGTTATATATAGAACTGTGGAAGACGTCTGACCATTTGCTTATTTGAGGACTAAATTTGGGCAACAGACTCTTCGTACCTATCGACATTTGGAGACTTCACTAAGAAGAGGTCTGAAGGCACAACTCGATTTGGATTTCCTCCAATACTGCAGACTTAACAATATCACTCCCAATTTCGTCAAGTTTAAGGTCTACCGCACTACACTTTATCACTCCCAGTTCTACTATGATGCCACTCGACAACTACTGGATATTGAGATCAGACACAAGGAAAAGCTTATTGCTAAACATAAGGATACATCAAAATCTCTGTATAATGTCATAGAAAATACTGTATCATTTATCGACTTTCTTTATGTAAAACATTTACTTACCAAAACTGTTAACTCTTATTCAGAAAATGTTCAAAATACTCATTTTAGAAAACTAGATCGTTTAGGTATTCAGATACCAAAATTCGTAGACTCCAAAACCACTGTTTTTAATTATTCTAACTATGTTTTATCTAAGAGAGAAGAATTTATCTTGTCTTTGGGCCTTGATTTTTGTTTACCAAATTTTAAACCAAGTTTTAGTAATTTTTATTTACCACTAGAAATCCTTTTTGGACGACTTCGGTCGTTACAACTCCCAGGTGACTCACCCGGTTTACAAAGAGACTTACAAAACATTGCTCACAAAACTTTTTCTAAATTATGTAATAACTGGTTTCCTTTCTTTCGTAAAGATGATTATATGTTACTAAAAACCTTATCCAATAACCCAGACATTGTCATAACCAGACCGGATAAGGGAAGAGGCACGGTGATAATAAACAAAAATGACTATGTACAGAAAATGGATGATATTCTTAAAGATACTACTAAATTTGTTGAAATAGGTGTTCCAACATATCAACCTATATTTAAGGTGGAGGATAAAATCAATAGATTACTCAAAAGTCTCAAAGATCAGAACATTATAACTGAAAGCACTTACCAAGAATAATTTTGTTCAGGTTCATCCTATGGTGTGTTGTATGGTCTTCCTAAAATTCATAAAGATGGTGTTCCTTTACGACCAATTCTGGCGGCTTACAATACCCCAAATTACCAGATAGCTAAATTCTTGGTACCATTGCTACAGCCATTTGCAAATAATGAATACGTTTTACTCAATTCTGCTAACCTTGTACCTGATATTCTACCACAGGATGTTGACTTATATATGGTGAGTTTGGATGTCACATCTCTTTTTACCAACATACCGTTGCAGGCGACGGTTGACATCATTTTAGATAAGATCTTTTACGAGGAAAATATTTTACATCATGGTTTTAATAAGGATAATTTTAAGAAACTTCTAGAAATTGCAGTGCAGGACACTCACTTTATTTTTAACAATAATGTTTTTAAACAAGTTGATGATGTTTCGATGGGATCACCACTTGGCCCAGTTATGGCTAATGCTTTTATGTGCTCTTTTGAGGAACAGATGCTGGATGGGTGTCCCTTATCATATCGCCCTTTCTTTTATAAGCGATATGTGGATGACACCATTGCTCTATTTAGGTCCCGAGAAGCAGCTGAAGCTTTCTTGCAATATATCAATGGCCTACATCCTAATATAAATTTCTCAATTGAGCATGAACAAGACAACCAACTTGCTTTTTTAGATGTTTTAATTACTAGGACAGAAAATGGTTTTAATACAAGCGTCTTTAGAAAAAAGACGTTCACAGGTCAAGGTACCAACTTCTATAGCAGTTGTTCCATGATATTTAAATTAAATAGTATTTCCACACTGTTACACCGTGCTTATACGTTATCCTCCAACTGGCATAACTTCCATAGCGAAATCCAGTTTTTACTTCAGTTTTTTAAAAACAATTCGTATCCTCCAGCCTTACTCTTGAAATATGTCAATAACTTTTTAAATGATAAATTTCAACCACGTCAACTTGTACCGAACGTGCCTAAATTATTAATGTATGCCTCTATACCTTTAATTCAGTCTAACGCATTTAAGGTGCAAATACAGAAAGTAATTCAGAAAACTTTTCCGGCTGTGAACCTTAAATTGATAGAAAAAAATCCTAAAACTCTGGGTTCTTTGTTCTCCCACAAAGATAAACATCCGGCTTTGATGCGATCTTTGGTGGTTTATTGCTTTACTTGCCCGAAATGTAAGATCGGGAAATACGTGGGGGCCACCAAGAGATTGCTCAAAGTCAGAATCGATTCTCATCTCGGAATCAGTCACCGTACGGGATGTACTTTGAAAACCAAAGAATTTTCTAACATACGAGAACACTGTAATAAATGTAAAACAGCATTTTCATATAAGGATTTTCGCATTGTCACCCAAGCGCCCAATGACTATTCTCTCTCTGTTTTGGAGTCGTTGACAATCAAACAGCTTGTGCCTTCATTAAATGGTCAGACGTCTTCCACAGTTCTATATATAACATAGTTGACGTCCTCCTTTCCAATCTAGAAAACGTCACTCAGTTTTTTAGCTCCATAGAGATAGGTACAAACTTGAGCATTCTTCACTTTTTAATTTTAATTTTATATATATATTTTTTATTAGTCCAATTTTTTTAAATGATTTAACTTTTACGTTGTTCTATTTATATTAACATTAATACTGAGTCTTTTTTAATATGTATATTTTGTATATTTTACAGCCCTGATGATGAGACCCAAAGTCTCGAAAATTCGGAAAATAAATGTATGATGCTACGCTGGCTTTTCTCCATCCTTTTTATACTATATATATATATATATATATATATATATATATATATATATATATATATGTGTGCGTCTTTACACGCACATGTATATATATACATACATATATATATATATATATATATATATATATATATATATATATATATATATATATATATATATATATATATATATGTATCTATATATATATATATTTATATATATACATATATATATATATATATATATATATATATATATATATATATATATATAAATATATATATATATATATATATATATATATATATATATATATATATATATATATATATATATATATATATATATATATATGTGTAAACAAGAAGGGATTGTAAAAATTAAAATGCCACTTCCTCTAAAAACAAATGTATTCAATCAGTATTAACTTTGCATAAAAACTAAGAGCCTTACTAAATCCTTAGAACATAAGCTAGTTACATCTCAAAGATCTATTGAAATTACTATGATAGGATTAACACCAAGAGAGGGATAAAGAGCAATATGGATTCCAGAGGAAACTAAAGTAGAGGATATTCCAATTTTTCGTAAGAGAAAGAAATGGACAGCTTCAGGATATATAACGACAGATGGTTTATGGACATAAAGAATAACAGAATGGGTTCTTAGATATTGCAGACGAAGCAGGATAGTAGCTACTACACCATGGATTTGTACCGTACGAGTTTCATACACGTCCGTTAAATAATGTTTGAATTTTTGTGAGCTTTTCCTCAGAAGTTGCTGCATTTAAACGCGATGAATTTTGAATAAACTCTATTAGGTATATTCCCCTCACCTCTCAGCTATCGCCTAACTGGCGCCTGGCATAAATTCCAAAGCTGGAAAAAGGAGCTGATATATATATATATATATATATATATATATATATATATATATATATATATATATATATATATATATATACTTACATACCTACATACATACATACATACACAGCACGCATAACTCTCTCTCTCTCTCTCTCTCTCTCTCTCTCTCTCTCTCTCTCTCTCTCTCTCTCTCTCTATATATATATATATATATATATATATATATATATATATATATATATATATATATATATATATATATATATATTCTAACGAAGAGGGTGCAGTGTAGAGTGAATACAATAGTTAATTCATGATTTATTTGTATATTTAATTTGTGTATTGAAGGGATGAATAGCCATCCTAGGAAATGAGTTCCTCTCGTGTAGACTTTGCTTTATATGTAAATTACGTAAGACTTTCGTCGTTAATTTCTCTGTATTGTTCATTCAAGTCAGTATGTGCGAATTTACGTTATTTCTAATTATTTCCTTTTTTTCACATATTTTTGTTGCAAAGTCTTACGTAACCTTATAACCTTCAGATTTAAAATGTTTGAATTTCTTCTTCCAAGCTATAAACAATGTACACCTGCTGGTATCGACTAAGGAAATATATTTCTTCTTTTTTTTCCTGAAATCACTCTTGTCCCCTGGCACTGTCACATCTTTGAAGTCCTCCAAATTAGGGCATTCTGTCAGGCCATTTGCAGATGCTTGTCTCCTACGAGATCTGTCAGATTTGTTTGGAGTTGTGAACAGGATTATTTTATAACCCAGTAAATTCATGAGAGAGAAATCCTAGTTCTATTCACATCAAATCATTTTTTTTTCTGCCATTTTACGGTCTTGCCAGTTGATCTAGTCATTTACACCAGAGCATTTTGTTTTGAACATCACGACTAAATGTTACATCACACATAATTTTGTCAACTTTTCTGTACTTCTGTTGGCTTTAATTGATTCCCTTTGTAAGACTTATGACTGAATTATAGAAGTCATTATTAGGTCATACAGGTACTGCAGTAAGTCTAAACTATAGAACACAACAATTCATCTTAGATGGCTGAAAATACCTCAGTGGCACCACTAGATTCATTGAGTTAAGAATAATGCGTAATTTGTCTCCATTATGCTTTTGGACACAGCCTTCCATAATCCCCAATTATTTTCATGAAACATACAGGATGTAAACCTTGTAAAAAAACTTTTTTTTTTTCAAAGTAAAAATTAAATATTTCCATTAAATATGACTAAAACTTAATTACGCTTAAGGAACAACTCCAACAATATACAATAATAGAGGATTTAAAAGTAAAATATTTAAAATTTTAGTCACAAGCATCGGGGACGGGAAGCTGTTAGTTATACAATACATTACAACTCAAAGGTAAGACAGAAAACTCATACATTCGACCGTCGCCATTAATAATA
>NC_090760.1:41297074-41322074 GCF_036898095.1 Palaemon carinicauda | reverse complement strand
CTTTGATATGTAGGATGTTCAAATCGTAGGGTTGTAAGAATAGACTCCATCTTGTTAATCTCTTATTATTGTTCCTGAAACGATTCAAATATTTTAATGGGTTATGGTCTGTATACACTGTTAATGAAGAGGTGGTACTGGTATATACCTCAAAATGTTGTAAAGCCAAAATTAAACCCAAAGTTTCCTTCTCAATGGTGGAGTACTTCTTCTGAGAATCATTCAGTTTCTTAGAGTAATAAGCAATAGGATGCTCTACCCCAGTGTCGTCTTCCTGCAGTAATACCGCACCAATACCAATGTCACTGGCATCCACTGCTAGTTTGAAAGGAATAGAAAAATCTGGTGCTTGCAGAATAGGGGAAGTAGTCAAAATAGATTTTACTTTATCAAAAGCTTCCTGGCACTGGTTATCCCATTTAAAGTCGACCCTTTTCCTCAACAAATTTGTTAGTGGTGCAACTAAATCTGCAAAATTAGCCACAAACTTCCTATAATACCCGGCAAGACCTAGATATCTCATTACTCCCTTTTTATCTTTAGGGACTGGAAAGTCTAAAATTGCTTTAATATTTGAATCTTTTGGTGCTACTTTGCCATGACAAACTTCGTGCCCCAAATAAACTACTATGGCTTTCCCAAACTCGCATTTATTTAAATTTACTACCAAACCCGCTTCTCTGAGTTTCTGTAAAAAGGCAGCAATTCTTTTGACATGCTCTTCCCACGTATCACTAACAATTACCACATCATCTATATACGTAGTGCACCCTTCAAGGTCTTTGGTAATCATATTCATGAGTCTCTGAAAAGTACTACCCGAATGTTTCATTCCAAATGGCATGACATTGCAGGAATATAAACCAGTGGGTGTAACAAAAGCAGATATCTCTTTGGCTCTGTCTGTCAAACCTACCTGCCAGTAACCCTTCAACATGTCAAACTTGCTGATAAATCTGGCCTTTCCTATACGATCAATACAGTCATTCACCCTAGGAATTGGGAATGAATCTGTCCTGGTGACTGCCTTTACTTTCCTGTAATCAAAACATAAACGGTATTGACCATCATTTTTTTTGACAAGTACTACAGGGGAACTCCACTAGCTACTACTATGTTCAATTAATTTATGATCGAGCATATATTTTACTTCCCGTTCAACAATCTCTGCCTTTTCCGGATTCAAGCGATATGGGTGTTGTTTAATAGGATTGGAATTGCCAACATCAACATCATGCTGTAATGAGCAGGTCCTGCCCGGAACATCTGAAAATACATCTTTATAATCGTAGAATAAATCTCTCAACTCCTGACCTCTACTTTCATCAAGATCAACCAATTTATTCTTCAAATTCCTTAAAGCCTCTGAATTTGAAATAGGCCAGTCTTCAATCTCAGTCTCAAGTTTAAGTTTCTCTTGATTACTATTATCATCTAACTTTATATTCAACAAGACTGGCTTTGGCGTCCTTGAAAAATATGGCTTTAACATATTAACATGGCACAACCTCTTTTTCCTTCTCCTATCTGGAGTAAGAACAACATAATCCGTATTTCCTACCTTCTTTTCTATTATGTAAGGCCCAGAAAACTTAGCATTTAATGGCTGACCTGCTACTGGAAGAAATACCAATACCTCATCTCCTGGTTTGTAGTCAACCTTTTTGGCTCCCAAGTCACAGTATTTGTTCATCTTCTGCTGAGCTTCCATTAAGTTATCTCTTGCTATGTCCCAGGTTTTCCTGATTCTTTCCCTGGAATCTGAAACATAGTCCAACAAATTAGAATCTTCAACATTATTAATCCACTGATCTTTAATCAATTTTAAAGGTCCTCTAACCTGATGACAAAATACCAACTCGAAAGGGGAAAACCCTAACGACTCATTGGGGATTTCTCTGGACGCAAACAGAAGTAAGGGCAGACCTTTATCCCAATCGCTTTTGTTCTCCAAACAAAATTTTTTCAACATAGTTTTCAAGGTTTGGTGATACCTTTCTACAGCCCCTTGGCTCTGAGGATGGTACGCTGATGAAGTTACCTGCCTGATACCTAGTTCCTGCATTGCCTGTCTGAATACATTGCTTAAGAAGTTTGAACCCTGGTCCGACTGAACCTCTTTAGGCAATCCAAACCGAGTGAAAAATTGTAACATCCCATTTACAATATTCTTAGAGCAGACATTCCGCAACGGAATGGCCTCAGGATACCTAGTGGATCTGTCCATGATTGTAAGTATATACTGATTTCCACCTTTTGACTTTGGCAATGGACCAACAATGTCCTCTAATACCCTATGGAATGGTTCTTCCATGGCTGGTATGGGTTCAAGGGGAGCTTTAGTCAACTTTTGGTTCGGTTTTCCGATCATTTGACACACATGGCATGTCTTACAAAACTCTTTAACATCAGAATGAATCCCAGGCCAGTAAAAGTGTTTAGTTAATTTGCAAAAAGTTTTATTGACTCCGAAATGGCCACTAAATGGATTCTGATGGGCTAAATGTAAAATAGAGGGTCTGTAATTTGGAGGAACGACTATTTGATAATTAACTTCCCATTCTTCATCGGCAGCAACCTTAGAGGTTCTAAATTTTCTCATCAATAATCCATTTTCGACATAATACCCGACTGGAATGTTCTCAATTTCCTTATCTGAAAAAGCCTTTGCAGCTATCTCGGCTAGCTCTAGGTCATTTTCTTGATCCTTTATGAATTTCTCTCTAGATACAGCTAAAACCTTACCTTGTTCAGAACAATCACCAAATTTTCCCAGAAAACACTTCGAGAAGTCAATCTTAGAATCCCTACTAGCTTCCAATTTCCGCCTTGATCGTGTGATAGCACACATAGGAAAAATACCAGGAAATTCTCCTTCCAAGCTCTCTGTGCTTGCACATGACTGAGGATAACTAAGTAACCGTGGGTTACTTAAAACCCTATTACCACCAATATCATTGGCTAATATCAAATCAACTCCTTCCACAGGAATTTCTTCCACAACGGCAACCCTAACCGGACCCGTCGCATAATCGGACTGCAGAACCACAGTCTCATACGGACAAGAGATTATCTCTTTTGGAAAACTCTTAATCAATACCTTTTCCTTACCCTCATACTAGAAACCTTCAGGCAATGCCCTTTTCAAAATCAATGACTGTAGGGCCCCTGTATCTCTAAGGATAACTAATCCTTTCCTGCCCTTACCACTTTCTGTAGCTACACTACCATAAGACACAAATGACTTATATCTCTCCAAATCAGAGAGCCCAGGGCTTTTCTCACCCTCACTTAATGCACTAATCTCTCTATCAGCACTTACCCTGCTTACCAAAGCAACTGGTTTGTGCTCTCTATTACCGTCCCTTAAGGACCAACAGTCGGCCTTTCTATGGCCCAGTTTACCACAGTTAAAACATTTAATTGGCATCCTCTGCCCACTAGGCAAACTACTACCTTTCAATACTGGAGCTACAACACTTTTATCTAAATCACTTGCGTTTTCAGTTTTACTCTTACCACTTTTCAATTCCTGAAAACCCTCTTTGCTGCTTCTACCCTTAACCAAATTTTTCCCTTCAAAAATTTTGTGCGTCAGCGAGTACTCGTCAGCCACAATGGCAGCTTTCTCTAAGCTCTCAACCTGAAGCTCCTCTAAGTGAACCTTCAAATCCTTAGATAAACAATTCTTAAACTCTTCTAACAATATTAGTTGTTTAAACCCTTTAAAATCACAGATTCCTTTAGATCTCAACCAATCGTCAAGCAATTTAGCTTTTATACGAGCAAAATCTACGTAAGTCTGATCTCCTGTTTTAAAAAGCCTACGAAATTTCAACCTGTAAGCCTCTGGCACTAATTCATATGCTTTGAGAATACACTTTTTCAATTCGTCATAATTACCGCAAATCTCCTCAGACAAGCTAGAAAATACCTCTTGAGCCCTACCTTTCAATGCACATTGTAATAACATAGACCATGATGTCTTAGGCCAGCCCATTCCTTTCGCTACTTTCTCAAAAGTTATAAAATAATTAGTTACTTCATTTTCATCAAAAGGGGGAACCATCTTCATGTATCTAGCTACATCGAAATCTCCACTACCTTGTCTGTGTCTTACTTTAATTTCCTCTAACTTTAGTTCGTGTTCAATTATTTCACGCTCAAGATTCCTCTCTCTCTCCCTTTCTTCCGCTCTTGAACGTTCAGCAGCTACTCTTTCACGTTCGGCAACTATGTCTAACTCCTTCAGCTTTATTCTAAGTTTCAAAGCTTCTATGCTATCACTTTCCTTTACACTTGAAACTTCCGCCTTCTCCTCTACAATACCTAAATGTCCTATCAAACCCTTTATCAAATCATCCTTTTTCATATCCATAGTAAAACCTATGTCTAGATAATTAGCAATTAACACAAGTTCCCGTTTACACAGACTTTGAAAAGCTGCAACCCCGGTAAGAACGACAGAAATTCCTTTACGTCAAGGTCACTTTCTAAATACTCCGTTTCAGACTCAGACATGATTGGTTACAATGGCTATAAAACAACTAAATAACTTCACTCAATCCTACAACAATTAGATAAACTCCTCATTTAAACCTGTTTTGCTTAAATTGGAATTCGTTGATCCCAGTCAGGCCCCCAAATATGTTACGATGTCCACATCATGAACAACCACAACATATATTTAAAAACAGGTTTAATTATGAGGAGGAGAATTACACACAAAACAACACTTCAAAGCATTTTATTATGCTTAAATAACAAACACTTGCAGATACGACCGGTATCTAAGAGCTCAGGTAATATTCATGGAAAAATAATTAATAAATATAATAAAAAACAAAACTTAGCTGACAATCAAACAAGCAGTTCTAGAGGTCTCCGAGTGAATAGAGTATTCGAAAACAATTCATTGAGTGAGAGGGTCTTCTTCAGCCACCGATACGAAGATACACCTGGAAATTACAATCCAGGAATGAAGCCACACTCCTGAAATTCCCACATTTAACCCTGGATAGGTACGGTCCTCGGACACCCCTTTAAGGGTATACTCGGACGCGAACGACCCCGACGCCAAAAAAAATTCTTGAAAAATCAGTTTTTGCAGTAACCTCCTTTTTTCTTTTGCCAAAAAAAACTTCAATGAATGCTTAAAACAACTGTAAAGATAAATACTACTCATCTGCAGAAAAACTATTTATTATAAATATTTTAAAAAATTAAGTAGAAAAAAAAAAAGACCTGACATAAAAATTCATAAAAAAAAAGTTTATACATATATACACAAATCCTTTTAGGAATTGATTCTTGAATGTTTAGGACACATCTTGATGTATTTTGGATGAAGTCAGACCCATGGAGGTGAAGATCTGAAATGAGAAAAAAAGGGTAACTTTTTTTGGCCAAAAAAAATTGTCCAAATTTCATGAATTTTTTTGGGTACCCAAATGAAATAGGAAGTGGCTAATTTTTTTAGGGAATAAACATATGTTATCCTAAAATAGAAATATGTAAAAAAATCTTCATTATTTTGTAAATTACATTTATATCAGGGGCCATATCTAAAGGTAATTTTTTGAGTACTTGGAAATTTCGTAAAAAAATACATATATTTAATATATAATATGATATTTATGCAGGTAAAAATATACCAAAATATCACAAATTCTATAGGGAACAAGAATATATATAGATAGGGCAGCTTACGCTTCGGATATGTCCACAAAATGGCCGCCAACCACACTGACTCAGACTCCCTAATCTGCCACTTGAAATGTAGGAAGGGTATGTCAATTTCGGTGTTATTTACTAATCTAATTATTATTGGATATGCATAAAAATTGTATGGTGGGTTGCTGGATAATTGTCGATTATTTTACGACTATAAAATTAAAATTCTGACCCAAAAAAATTTTTTTGAAGGGAAATAAAATCGAAAAAAAAAAATGTAAAACAATATTTTAGCTAAAAAAATTTGATGATATTCAATCAAAAAAAAAAGTAAACAAAATTTTCCGACAAATAAACATCTAGAGGAATCATTACTCTGTGATAGTTCCTTAGTACGTAGTAATTTTGAAAGAATTGGGAAAAAACGAAAAAATGGCAATCACCGGAAAATCGAACACATACCTATATATACGCCATATCTGGCTAAAAAAAAGATAGGCATGGGTAGCCAGATCATCTAGAAACACTTTCCAACACTATAAAAATATAAGTTTTGCGACACTACTTGCCAATTCCTTACGGTAACATGACTAAGCAAAAAAATGCAAAACAAATAAAAAGGGGCACTCGTGGAAAAATGGCCATTCTAATATACGGCATTTCAGAAAAAAAAATTTCAGCCACGTGCTAGGCAAACCATCAAGGCATATTTTCCGACAAATAAACATATAAATGAAATATTACTCTGTGATAGTTCCTTAGTACGTAGTAATTTTGAAAGAAATGGGAAAAAACGAAAAAATGGCAATCACAGGAAAATCGAACACATACTTATATATACGCCATATCTGGCTAAAAAAAAAATAGGCATGGGTAGCCAGATCATCTAGAAACACTTTCCAACACTATAAAAATATAAGTTTTGCGACACTACTTGCCAATTCCTTACGGTAACATGACTAAGCAAAAAAATGCAAAACAAATAAAAAGGGGCACTCGCGGAAAAATGCCCAACATTCTAATATACGGCATCTCAGATAAAAAAAAAAGACATGCACGTGTTAGCCCAACCATCAAGGCACACTTTCTAACACATAAACATGAAAAAAAAATCAATAATATACGGCAATTCCTTACTACGTAGTAAATTTTTACAAATATTGAAAAAAAAACAGAAATTGGCAACCGCAGTTAAATACCCAATATACCAATAACTACGTCGTATCTGACAAAAACAAAATCACGCATGGGTAGCCAGATCATCTAGACACACTTTCCAACATTAAAAAAGCAAAAGTTTTACGACACTATTTCGCAATATCTTACGGAAAAATGACTTGGCAAAAAAAATAAAAAAAAATAAAAAGGGACACTCGCGGTAAAATGCCCGACATTCTAATATGCGACATCTCAGATAAAAAAAAAGACATGCACGTGTTAGCCCAACCATCAAGGCACACTTTCTAACACATAAACATGAAAAAAAAATGAATAATATACGGCAATTCCTTACTACGTAGTAATTTTTACAAATATTGAAAAAAAACAGAAATTGGTAACCGCAGTTAAATACCCAATATACCAATAACTACGTCGTATCTGACAAAAACAAAGTCATGCATGGGTAGCCAGATCATCTAGACACACTTTCCAACACTAAACAAGCAAAAGTTTTACGACACTATTTGGCAATATCTTACGGAAAAATGACTTGGCAAAAAAATGAAAAAAAATGAAAAAGGGGCACTCGCGGTAAAATGGTCCTCGTGGTGATGAACGACATTTTAACTAAAAAAAAAAACATGCACATGGTAGCCAAACAATCCACCAAGACTTTCCACAACTGATAACCTATACAAGTTGCACCATTCTACGACAATTTCATAATACGTAATAACTTTGATAATTATGCAAACTACCTCAGAAGGGTAAACTCGGACGCGAACGACCCCGACGCGTCTCAGAAATCGGGGAAGGAGTACAGCTACAGCAATGCACATCTGGACACTACTAGAGCGTGTAGGGGAGACACCTCCTGCAGGTCGATCACCCACAAATTCAGTCACAGGGATGAGTCACGTGAGAAAAACCTGTTTTTTTTTGACGCTCGGGGTCGCAAACGACCCACCGTACCTATCCAGGGTTAAACAGGCCACACCAACGCAACTCGAGAGGGCCCACGCTGCTTCTCAAACAGCCACAACCATCACATGGGAACGGAATTGATTGCTCCAAACTCAACGGGGAAACACCGGATCCAACACCGTATCTTCAAAAAGTATCAGTGACCTTCCTTGAAGACAGACACCTTCTCACTGCCGACTATAATTCTCGTTGCTGTGACGTGACCTCCAAAACCTTCATTCCTGCCAACAAATGGGGAACAAGTAGTCAACTGGCATTTGAACAATTGTCTAGTCAATCTCTTTCCCGAACTATTCAAAACAGAATTATTTATTTATATTACACCCCCCCCTAAAAAGGAAAAAAATATATATGTAATATATATTTTGCATCCAACAAAATCAGGTCAAAAATATATCAAGTCACATCCTTGAGAATGCATCCGGAATGACGTTCTCCTTTCCTTTGATATGTAGGATGTTCAAATCGTAGGGTTGTAAGAATAGACTCCATCTTGTTAATCTCTTATTATTGTTCCTGAAACGATTCAAATATTTTAATGGGTTATGGTCTGTATACACTGTTAATGAAGAGGTGGTACTGGTATATACCTCAAAATGTTGTAAAGCCAAAATTAAACCCAAAGTTTCCTTCTCAATGGTGGAGTACTTCTTCTGCGAATCATTCAGTTTCTTAGAGTAATAAGCAATAGGATGCTCTACCCCAGTGTCGTCTTCCTGCAGTAATACCGCACCAATACCAATGTCACTGGCATCCACTGCTAGTTTGAAAGGAATAGAAAAATCTGGTGCTTGCAGAATAGGGGAAGTAGTCAAAATAGATTTTACTTTATCAAAAGCTTCCTGGCACTGGTTATCCCATTTAAAGTCGACCCTTTTCCTCAACAAATTTGTTAGTGGTGCAACTAAATCTGCAAAATTAGCCACAAACTTCCTATAATACCCGGCAAGACCTAGATATCTCATTACTCCCTTTTTATCTTTAGGGACTGGAAAGTCTAAAATTGCTTTAATATTTGAATCTTTTGGTGCTACTTTGCCATGACAAACTTCGTGCCCCAAATAAACTACTATGGCTTTCCCAAACTCGCATTTATTTAAATTTACTACCAAACCCGCTTCTCTGAGTTTCTGTAAAAAGGCAGCAATTCTTTTGACATGCTCTTCCCACGTATCACTAACAATTACCACATCATCTATATACGTAGTGCACCCTTCAAGGTCTTTGGTAATCATATTCATGAGTCTCTGAAAAGTACTACCCGAATGTTTCATTCCAAATGGCATGACATTGCAGGAATATAAACCAGTGGGTGTAACAAAAGCAGATATCTCTTTGGCTCTGTCTGTCAAACCTACCTGCCAGTAACCCTTCAACATGTCAAACTTGCTGATAAATCTGGCCTTTCCTATACGATCAATACAGTCATTCACCCTAGGAATTGGGAATGAATCTGTCCTGGTGACTGCCTTTACTTTCCTGTAATCAAAACATAAACGGTATTGACCATCATTTTTTTTGACAAGTACTACAGGGGAACTCCACTAGCTACTACTATGTTCAATTAATTTATGATCGAGCATATATTTTACTTCCCGTTCAACAATCTCTGCCTTTTCCGGATTCAAGCGATATGGGTGTTGTTTAATAGGATTGGAATTGCCAACATCAACATCATGCTGTAATGAGCAGGTCCTGCCCGGAACATCTGAAAATACATCTTTATAATCGTAGAATAAATCTCTCAACTCCTGACCTCTACTTTCATCAAGATCAACCAATTTATTCTTCAAATTCCTTAAAGCCTCTGAATTTGAAATAGGCCAGTCTTCAATCTCAGTCTCAAGTTTAAGTTTCTCTTGATTACTATTATCATCTAACTTTATATTCAACAAGACTGGCTTTGGCGTCCTTGAAAAATATGGCTTTAACATATTAACATGGCACAACCTCTTTTTCCTTCTCCTATCTGGAGTAAGAACAACATAATCCGTATTTCCTACCTTCTTTTCTATTATGTAAGGCCCAGAATACTTAGCATTTAATGGCTGACCTGCTACTGGAAGAAATACCAATACCTCATCTCCTGGTTTGTAGTCAACCTTTTTGGCTCCCAAGTCACAGTATTTGTTCATCTTCTGCTGAGCTTCCATTAAGTTATCTCTTGCTATGTCCCAGGTTTTCCTGATTCTTTCCCTGGAATCTGAAACATAGTCCAACAAATTAGAATCTTCAACATTATTAATCCACTGATCTTTAATCAATTTTAAAGGTCCTCTAACCTGATGACAAAATACCAACTCGAAAGGGGAAAACCCTAACGACTCATTGGGGATTTCTCTGGACGCAAACAGAAGTAAGGGCAGACCTTTATCCCAATCGCTTTTGTTCTCCAAACAAAATTTTTTCAACATAGTTTTCAAGGTTTGGTGATACCTTTCTACAGCCCCTTGGCTCTGAGGATGGTACGCTGATGAAGTTACCTGCCTGATACCTAGTTCCTGCATTGCCTGTCTGAATACATTGCTTAAGAAGTTTGAACCCTGGTCCGACTGAACCTCTTTAGGCAATCCAAACCGAGTGAAAAATTGTAACATCCCATTTACAATATTCTTAGAGCAGACATTCCGCAACGGAATGGCCTCAGGATACCTAGTGGATCTGTCCATGATTGTAAGTATATACTGATTTCCACCTTTTGACTTTGGCAATGGACCAACAATGTCCTCTAATACCCTATGGAATGGTTCTTCCATGGCTGGTATGGGTTCAAGGGGAGCTTTAGTCAACTTTTGGTTCGGTTTTCCGATCATTTGACACACATGGCATGTCTTACAAAACTCTTTAACATCAGAATGAATCCCAGGCCAGTAAAAGTGTTTAGTTAATTTGCAAAAAGTTTTATTGACTCCGAAATGGCCACTAAATGGATTCTGATGGGCTAAATGTAAAATAGAGGGTCTGTAATTTGGAGGAACGACTATTTGATAATTAACTTCCCATTCTTCATCGGCAGCAACCTTAGAGGTTCTAAATTTTCTCATCAATAATCCATTTTCGACATAATACCCGACTGGAATGTTCTCAATTTCCTTATCTGAAAAAGCCTTTGCAGCTATCTCGGCTAGCTCTAGGTCATTTTCTTGATCCTTTATGAATTTCTCTCTAGATACAGCTAAAACCTTACCTTGTTCAGAACAATCACCAAATTTTCCCAGAAAACACTTCGAGAAGTCAATCTTAGAATCCCTACTAGCTTCCAATTTCCGCCTTGATCGTGTGATAGCACACATAGGAAAAATACCAGGAAATTCTCCTTCCAAGCTCTCTGTGCTTGCACATGACTGAGGATAACTAAGTAACCGTGGGTTACTTAAAACCCTATTACCACCAATATCATTGGCTAATATCAAATCAACTCCTTCCACAGGAATTTCTTCCACAACGGCAACCCTAACCGGACCCGTCGCATAATCGGACTGCAGAACCACAGTCTCATACGGACAAGAGATTATCTCTTTTGGAAAACTCTTAATCAATACCTTTTCCTTACCCTCATACTAGAAACCTTCAGGCAATGCCCTTTTCAAAATCAATGACTGTAGGGCCCCTGTATCTCTAAGGATAACTAATCCTTTCCTGCCCTTACCACTTTCTGTAGCTACACTACCATAAGACACAAATGACTTATATCTCTCCAAATCAGAGAGCCCAGGGCTTTTCTCACCCTCACTTAATGCACTAATCTCTCTATCAGCACTTACCCTGCTTACCAAAGCAACTGGTTTGTGCTCTCTATTACCGTCCCTTAAGGACCAACAGTCGGCCTTTCTATGGCCCAGTTTACCACAGTTAAAACATTTAATTGGCATCCTCTGCCCACTAGGCAAACTACTACCTTTCAATACTGGAGCTACAACACTTTTATCTAAATCACTTGCGTTTTCAGTTTTACTCTTACCACTTTTCAATTCCTGAAAACCCTCTTTGCTGCTTCTACCCTTAACCAAATTTTTCCCTTCAAAAATTTTGTGCGTCAGCGAGTACTCGTCAGCCACAATGGCAGCTTTCTCTAAGCTCTCAACCTGAAGCTCCTCTAAGTGAACCTTCAAATCCTTAGATAAACAATTCTTAAACTCTTCTAACAATATTAGTTGTTTAAACCCTTTAAAATCACAGATTCCTTTAGATCTCAACCAATCGTCAAGCAATTTAGCTTTTATACGAGCAAAATCTACGTAAGTCTGATCTCCTGTTTTAAAAAGCCTACGAAATTTCAACCTGTGAGCCTCTGGCACTAATTCATATGCTTTGAGAATACACTTTTTCAATTCGTCATAATTACCGCAAATCTCCTCAGACAAGCTAGAAAATACCTCTTGAGCCCTACCTTTCAATGCACATTGTAATAACATAGACCATGATGTCTTAGGCCAGCCCATTCCTTTCGCTACTTTCTCAAAAGTTATAAAATAATTAGTTACTTCATTTTCATCAAAAGGGGGAACCATCTTCATGTATTTAGCTACATCGAAATCTCCACTACCTTGTCTGTGTCTTACTTTAATTTCCTCTAACTTTAGTTCGTGTTCAATTATTTCACGCTCAAGATTCCTCTCTCTCTCCCTTTCTTCCGCTCTTGAACGTTCAGCAGCTACTCTTTCACGTTCGGCAACTATGTCTAACTCCTTCAGCTTTATTCTAAGTTTCAAAGCTTCTATGCTATCACTTTCCTTTACACTTGAAACTTCCGCCTTCTCCTCTACAATACCTAAATGTCCTATCAAACCCTTTATCAAATCATCCTTTTTCATATCCATAGTAAAACCTATGTCTAGATAATTAGCAATTAACACAAGTTCCCGTTTACACAGACTTTGAAAAGCTGCAACCCCGGTAAGGACGACAGAAATTCCTTTACGTCAAAGTCACTTTCTAAATACTCCGTTTCAGACTCAGACATGATTGGTTACAATGGCTATAAAACAACTAAATAACTTCACTCAATCCTACAACAATTAGATAAACTCCTCATTTAAACCTGTTTTGCTTAAATTGGAATTCGTTGATCCCAGTCAGGCCCCCAAATATGTTACGATGTCCACATCATGAACAACCACAACATATATTTAAAAACAGGTTTAATTATGAGGAGGAGAATTACACACAAAACAACACTTCAAAGCATTTTATTATGCTTAAATAACAAACACTTGCAGATACGACCAGTATCTAAGAGCTCAGGTAATATTCATGGAAAAATAATTAATAAATATAATAAAAAACAAAACTTAGCTGACAATCAAACAAGCAGTTCTAGAGGTCTCCGAGTGAATAGAGTATTCGAAAACAATTCATTGAGTGAGAGGGTCTTCTTCAGCCACCGATACGAAGATACACCTGGAAATTACAATCCAGGAATGAAGCCACACTCCTGAAATTCCCACATTTAAACAGGCCACACCAACTCAACTCGAGAGAGCCGACGCTGCTTCTCAAACAGCCACAACCATCACATGGGAACGTAATTGATTGCTCCAAACTCAACGGCGAAACACCGGATCCAACACCGTATCTTCCAAAAGTATCAGTGACCTTCCTTGAAGACAGACACCTTCTCACTGCCGACTATAATTTTCGTTGCTGTGACGTGACCTCCAAAACCTTCATTCCTGCCAACAAATGGGGAACAAGTAGTTAACTGGCATTTGAACAATTGTCTAGTCAATCTCTTTCCCGAACTATTCAAAACAGAATTATTTATTTATATTACAATATATAAAATATATGTATATATATATATATATATATATATATATATATATATATATATATATATATATATATATATATATATATATATATATATGCATATATGTATATATATAGATATATATATATATATATATATATATATATATATATATATATATAAATATATATATATATATATATATATATATATATATATATATATGCATATGTGTATATATAGATATATATATATATATATATATATATATATATATATATATATATATATATATATATATATATATAAAAGCATATACGTGTATATATATATATATATATATATATATATATATATATATATATATATATATATATATATATACATATATATATATAAAATATATATATATATATATATATATATATATATATATATATACATATATATATATATATATATATATATATATATATATATATATATATACGCATATATACATGTATATATAAATATATACAGTATATATATATATATATATATATATATATATACATATATGTATATATATATATATATATATATATATATATATATATATATATATATATATATACATATATATATATATATATATATATATATATATATATACATATATATATATATATATATATATATATATATATATATATATATATATATATATATATATATATATATATATATATATATATATATATATATATCTATCTATATATATATGTGTGTGTGTGTGTGTATAATTATATACGATTATATATATATATATATATATATATATATATATATATATATATATATATATATATATATATATATATATATATATATATATAAAACGGATTTTGAGAGAAGCCAAAAATCTATTTTTGGGTGAGAGGGCCATGTCGTCCTGATGGAAGTTCCTATAGGGTAGCTCCCTAGGGTATATTACAACTACGGTGATATTCCCAGAGAATTTACCTTAAGGTACCCAGAATTCTAACTCCTGGAGCGAATATCCCTAATGAAAAGGATATCGCGACATATCAGAGGACGTATTTTTGACACGCCACATGGCAATCTGCACCCCAAACAGAGATTACGTATCGAGGGGTCAATTGGCAAGAAGCGACAACGGGAAAGAAAAGGGGGAGCCGCTCCCAAGGCTCCCTCTTCTCCAGTTTCGTAAGCGTGACTGGCGCCAATCCTGGCGCCATCTGTATTCCTTGTAGCGTACACGAGGTGCTACAGATACTGTATGTAGGGAGGGGTCCTACAGCCCTTTCATAGAAAGGGAAGGGCGGGTCCATCAGGACGACATGGCCATCTCACCCAAAAATAGATTTTTCGCTTCGCTCAAAATCCGTTTTTTGGGCTCAAGCCATGTCGTCCTGATGGAAGTATACCAGAGCATTACAGTATCTGTGGATTCTCAGAATGTGCCGTACTCCCGGAAGGTAATTTTTCCCGGTCGACTAGACCTAGAGACCTAAGATGTTACCGTTATACATCTTCTCAACTAACCATAAACCATGTTAGAGCTTCCTGCCCCCTACAGGGAAGAGTCCTACTAGACTCTGGAAAAGTCTCGAAGAGTACATATACCTATGTATGAATACCAGGCAAGCTAATATAGTGGTCCCACCCTATATTAAGTAAAGCATAGTTTGTAACGAACCACTGCGTCAATATGAAATATCGACCAGTTCTCCGCACGCTACTTGTATTGGACAAAGGTTTATATCCGCATAGGAGGAAACTTGTAAAACCGCTACCGTCCCCTTCTGGGACGGAGTCCTCCCGTTAAGGGAAAGCATAAACCAATGCAACATAGCTTGCATAAAGGAACAATTCTATTAGAATTATCCCAGATAAAGTACATGGAATGAATGCTCAATTATACCAATAAATTGACACAGGTGAAGGAGACGCAAGGTTCTCAAGAACAAGTTTATTGACAAACAATAAATAGACAGGTTAACAACAATTATATATATATATATATATATATATATATATATATATATATATATATATATATATATATATATATATATATATATATATATATATATATATATATATATATATAAGAAGAGGATAACCCAAATCTTTAAGCATAAGTGTGATAGTAAACAGAACTTGTTTATCTGAAAGAAAAAACATTATTACCACTTTTAAGATACAGAGGTATCAAAGTCATAAAAGTCTGTATTACAAATCAGTCACATTAGCATTAGAAAACGCTCGGCACACATGTCTGCACTTATGCTAGGTTCACATTTGGAAATGGAACAGTCTACATGGGCAACTCAGTGCCCCCACTTAGTTTGTAGTACCGAAAGTAACTACACACTCACCCTGGAATTAATCGTCCCAATTAAAACCGCAGAGTTAAACAGTAGGGTTAACGACGCGACCCACTGCTACCACAGATCTCTTTAGTTCCTCTACTTGCTTCGCATAGTGGCGAAAGAACACTCTGGAAGACTTCCAGCCAGTGTATGAACGGAGATGCTCAAAATCCATACAATTAAAGAAATTTAAGGATGAGGCAACTTTCCTCGGATCGTGACCTGCGGGTGTACTGTCAGGATCCGCTCTGCGAATAAAATATGTGACTTTCGCCCTGAGTTGATTCAGAGATAAATTTGAGCCTGATGTTTCTCCCCTGAATAGTTGACCACCCTTGAAGTCTGAAGTTCTATGAAGATAGACTTTTAGGCATTCTACTGGACATACAGATGCATCTTCTTTCAGAGGGCAGATTCTCCAGGGACCCCACCTGTTGGTGGGTAACTCATTCTTGGCGAGAAACGTAGGATCCGCAAACAGGTTCAGTTCTCCCCCATCCAGGAACTAAACATAACCTGCCTCTCTCGAGAGGGCTACAAACTCACTAACCCTGGCCCCGGACGCGAGTGCAAATAGGGAAATAACTTTTTGTGTCAAATCCTTTAACGCACACTCCTCATTGCTCAACAGAGAAGCAAAATGAAGAACTTTGTCTAAAGACCATGAAATGGGCTTTGGAGGTGCTGAAGGTCTGAGCCTAGCGCAGGCTTTCGGAACTTTATTAAAGATCTCGTTACCGAGGTCGACCTGGAAGGCATATGGGATGGGTCTTGTCAAAGCAGACTTACACGCCGAAATCGTGTTAGCTGCCAACCCTTGACCATGGAGGTGGATGAAGAAAGATAAGCAGAAGTCTGTCGAGATCTCCTGCGGATTCTTCGCCTTGACAAAGGCCACCCATTTTCTCCAAGATGACTCATATTGCCTTCTAGTAGATTTGCACTTATATTCCTCTAGGAAGTCTATGCTGGCTTTTGAAATCCCGAAATGCTTTCTCACCGCTAGGGAGAGAAAATCATGAGCTGCAGGGTCGGGTTTTCTGTAATGAAGAGCAGACAGTCGATTTCTGGACTCGCTGGGTCAGAACTGGATCTGGTAGCGGTACAAACTTAAGCCGTAGTTCCAATGCCAGGGGGAACCACACGCTGTTCGGCCACTTGTGGGCCACTATTGCCGCTACCCCCTTGAAGGATCTCAGTTTGTTGAGGACCCTCAACAGAAGGTTGTGAGGAGGGAACAGATAAATCCTGGACCATCTGTTCCAGTCGAGGGACATCGCGTCCACTGCTTCCGCTAAGGGGTCCTCGTACGGGGACACGTACAGGGGCAACTTCTTGTTGTCTTTCATCGCAAAGAGGTCTATCTGCAGTTCTGGGACTTGATTCAGAATGAAGGAGAATGATCCTGCGTCTAAGGACCATTCCGACTCTATCGGTGTGAACCTGGATTGAGAATCCGCTGTCACATTGCGGACTCCTTGAAGGTGAACTGCCGACAGGTACCACTTCTTCTTTTCAGCCAATCGGAAGATGGCCAACATCACCTGGTTGAGAGGTGGTGACCTCGATCCTTGTCGATTCAAGCATCTCACAACTACCTCGCTGTCCATCACCAACCTTATGTGGATCGATTGACGCGGGGAGACTTTCTTTAAGGTAAGGAGCATTGCCATAGCTTCTAGAAAGTTTATGTGAAAGGTCTTGAATAGCTTGGACCAAGTCCCCTGGACTTTTTTCCGATGAGAGTGACCTCCCCATCCCTCCTTCGAGGTGTCTGAGTGAATCGTCACCGACGGGGGAGGTGGCTGAAGAAGAACCGACTTCTTTAGATGTCTGGCTTGGGACCAAGGCCTGAGAAGAATGCGTAGCCGAAGCGGAACTTGTCTTCTCAGATCTCTTCGCACGTTTGATGCATAACTTCTCCAAACTCTGGTTGCATCCTTTAGCTGTGCTCTTAGCACTGGGTCTGTCACCGAAGCAAACTGGAGAGAACCCAGTACCCTCTCCTGTTCTCGTCTTGATATCCTTTCGGAATCTAGAAGTCTCTTGACAGAACCCGCTATCTCCTTCCTTTTCTTTGCCGGGATGGAGAAACGGTGTGACATTAGGTCCCAGTGGATTCCCAGCCACTGGAACCTTTGAGATGGAGAAAGTCGAGACTTTTTTCTGTTGATCTTGAAGCCTAGATACTCTAGGAACTGGATCACTTGATTGGAAGCTTGCAAGCATTCTGTCTCGGATGCTGCCCACATCAGCTAGTCGTCCAAGTAGGCTACTACCTGAATTCCCTTTAGGCGTAATTGTTTGAAAGCTACGCTCGCAAGCTTCTTGAAGATCCTTAGGGCTATATTTAGCCCGAAAGGCATGGCTCTGAAGGCGTATAGTCTTCGTTGTAGCTTGAACCTTAGGTAGGGGGAGAGTCGACGGTTGATTGGAACATGCCAATAGGCGTCTGACAAGTCTATGGAGACGGAATATGCCCTCTTGGGCAGTAAGGTCCTTATGTATTGCAGTGTTAGCATCTTGAACTTGCAATTCACTATGAACTTGTTGAGTGGCGACAAGTCCAGAATGACTCTGAGTTTTTCCGAGTCTTTCTTGGGAACACAAAACAGCTTCCCTTGGAATTTGATGGACTTCACCCTTCGGATCACTTTTTTCTCCAACAGTTCTTGGACGTACTCCTCCAGAACGGGGGTGGAGTGTTGGAAAAACCGAGGGCACGGGGGTGGAGTGCTGTACCAGCTCCAGCCCAGTCCGTTCTTGAGTAGGCTGTGGGCTCAGGGATCGAAGGTCCACTGATCCCGAAAATTCTGAAGTCTCCCTCCTACCGGCATCATCTCACTTGGACTGCCATCCTGAGGTCTTGCCTCCCTGACCGCGACCACCCCTGAATCCCCTTCCCCTTGAGGGGCGCCTAGACGAGCCTCTGGCTGCTCCTCTAGGCTTTGCTCGAAAGGAAGTAGACTGCCCTTCGAACGTTGGGGTGAATGCCGTGAACTGTGTTGACACAGCCTGGGGTACCCACTAGAATGTGGTCGGGGTTTGTGCCACCATCTTGGGACACTGAAGGCAATGGCAGTTGCAGTTGCTGATGCTGTCTAAGAGGCTTGGCTGGCCAAGACGGTAGCCTAGTCCTCATAGTCTTCCTCTTTGGTTGAGGACCCTCATCCGGGGAAGACTTTCTTTTGATAGCCAGGCCCCACTTCTGGAGAAGGTTTCTATTCTCCGAGGCGGCCTTATCAACAACTTCTTTGACCAATTCGGTCGGGAAAAGGTCTTTGCCCCAAATGTTGGAGGAGATTATTTTCCTTGGCTCGTGCGTCACCGTAGCCGAGGTGAACACGAACTCCCTACAAGCTCTCCTCGCCCTGACGAAGCTATAAAGATCCTTTGTCACTGTGGCCAGATGATTCTTGGCCACTACCATGAATATTTCATGGAGCTTGGGGTCACTTGCCATCGTCTCAAGAGTAGTCTGAAGAGACATTGAGGCAGCCAGTCTTTCTTGTTTCTCGAGCTCTCTCCGCAAAAGAAAGTCAGACAGCTTAGAGAGGTCCTCGCCGAACTGACGTCCGGCAATATCAGCCTCCAACTTCCCAATTGAGAAGGTAAGATGGACGTCCTTCCAGTCTTTGTGGTCCATAGTCAGGGCCAGCGACAAGGGTTTACACTCCTCCAGGGAGGGGCAAGGCTTGCCGGCCTCGACTGCTTTTAGTACAGCCGCAAACCCTTTCTGTAAAAAGGGAAGGCTCTAGCAGGAGAGGACACAAAGGAAGGGAGCTTCTTACTCAATGCAGCTACCTTTGAGTTCGAGAAGCCCCTCTCTTTCATCGAGGATGAAAGCAAAGCTTGAGCCTTAGCATGGTCCATCACTATGACCTCCTTCGGCTCTGTCTCCTTCTTTGAAGCTGGTTCCTTCCTCAGCCGGACATAACAGTCCGGATATGACCCCTTGCTGGGCCAGAATTCCCCTTTCTCTAGGGGAACTGAACCCAACTTATCCGAGATGATGATCTTTCCCGTCGTCATCGGCATATGCTCAGCATACCTCCATGGGTTAACATCTGAGCACAAGGGAAGGTCTTTCACATTGAGCCTTTTCTGGGGCCCCTGTGATGCTGCAAGGCTCTGCATCCGCAGTTTCATTGCAGCCGCCTTCTCCTGATTCTCCTTCTGCATTTGTTGGATCATTCCAACAATGGAGGAGAGGGCCTGTCCTAGCTCTACTGGGAGAGCGGACGATGTTGAGGGAATAGGCTCCGGGATCTGAACCGGAGTAGCTGACACCTCGTCGGCCTCATCCTCCACAATGTCTGGGGCTTGAGCTTCATCGTGGCCTCCTGCCAGGAGGTCTTCCTCCAGACGCTCGTCCACATCAGACATCCTGTCATCCAACTGGATGTCTTGCAAAGCGACCGCCACTTCAGCATCCACCTGGATCTGAACTTGGGGGATCTCCTCTTGAGGCTGGGAAATCACTGCATCAGCTGATGCCTTAGGGAAAAGATACGCCCTCATCTTCTCACTTGGAAGATAAGGTCCAGAGGTGTTCTTCTGGAAGCCCCTTACCCAGGTAAGAAGCTTCTCCCTTGCTATATCCCTTGATTCCGCCGTCCTAGGGGAATCAAAGGCCTCAGTAATCAGGTTAGTGCACACGGTACATACCTGAGGGTCCCAATACTGGAGATCACCCTTGGAGACAGCGCATACTTCGTGCCTCCTACAAAACTCATGTTTGCAGAGGTTCTTACTGCGGACGTTGCAGAAAATACTTCCGCACTTCGGAGGGTCCTCCTGTAAAGAGAAGAAATTTCCATGAGTATCAAGTGAACTACGTATCACTGGATATGCACAGTTTACCATAACAATTCAGAAAGGAAAGACACACATTTGTGTTTCCTTCACAACCAATTGTTGCAGCCTTCCAGATAATAAAATCGTATGGTTAATCTCTTCTAGAATAATCAATGGAAAGTTTCCAGAGGAAACAGGTGTAGCTCACACCTAAGCAATGATTTTAAAATCCTGTATAATAGACAAGAAAGAACTCACTTTCTTATCTGTAAGGCAACAGCAAAGGGCTGTGCAAGACAACACAAAAGTGTTAGAACATACAGTGCTGTACCAAAACTTATACTATAGTTTTCTTCTTTCAGTATATGTTATACTGAAGAATACTGGTACAGTATAGAAGGTTATGTGCCGGCCGGCACACACCATAACTAGCTTTAAAGTATACTACTTAACAGCTATAAGGCGGCAAAACGCTGGTTCAAATGCATGTGCCGGCCGGCAGTAACTGCTGGCCGGCAACAGCCAATGTCGGCCGGCAATGACTGCCGGCCGGCAACTACACAAGGTAGTACCCGGCTGCCGGCCACTGCTCATAGCGACCGGCTGGCAGCAAAAGAACTAGAGGACTACAACTGCCCGGCTGCCGGCCTCATAGGCCGGCAGCCGGGTCGGGTACAGCACTAGAAAAAAAACAGAATGGATGCCGGGATAAGAGCGTAAACTACCTCCAAGCCGAAAGAGTGCATATAAGGAAGGGGAGAATCTAATTCAGGCTTCCTGACCAATGCCATCTGGCTCTACAGGCAGGCATGGATGAGGGACCAAGGGAGGTCCGGGCAGCACTCAAAGCAGAAGACCCTTGCCGGCCGGCAAGAGACTAAGTCAATTCCATATCCTAACCTATACTAGGTCCAGATGTAGAATGACGTACAGTACTGTAATGGCTAGGCCATTACGGAGATAGAGGGGGAAGGGACAAAAGAGGGTCCTACCAACCTTTCTTTAGTGAAGGATCACCCGCAGCCAAGAAAACTCATCTTAGCCTAAGGGAGATCCAAGGAGGGAGGCCAGCAATACTTGCCAGCTCCCAAAGAACCAAAGCAAGGAAGGTGTTGCTACTCCCAGGGAAAGGATCTTATCCTCCCACCGAGAATAGCAACAAGGACTAGTCTGGTAGATCACAAAAGAAGGAATCATCTCGTACAGAAACCTTCAGTAGTGACCTACGGAGGCTAAGCCTCCTATGTCTGTGTCAGGCCAGCGAGGGAGACTCTACCCCAAGCCAGACAAACATAGATTCAGACTAAAAACTCTGTTGTTCTGTCCATCTCTGAAACCAGACTTACTGGAACAGGAAGGTACAGTAACACCCCAGTATAGATTTATCGAAAGTTAATTCAGATAAACCACCTAGGGATAAGCCCAAGGATTAAACAGAGGGAAAGGGATTGCATACCTTCTCCGAAGAAAAGAAAGCAACCGGGGAGTATGAGAAAGTATACTAAGGCTCCTAAGCACCTAGGCACCAAGAGAATCGATTACCTAAATCACCGAAACTCACTCGTATACTATCTTGGAAATATTCAACATAATCTTAAATGTATAAAAAACAGCCTAAAGCTTCAATAAAATTTTAATAAACTCGGAAAAACCAAAATCATGCAGGAAGTACTAGGACCAAACGACTAGGCTACATGGCCTACCGTAGGCCAGAGTTGGCGAATACTTCGCCAAAATAATACTAAAGCACGAAAGGAAATCCTATGTAACGCTAAATAGCTAAAATTTATTAAAGCAAAACAACCGGGAATGTCGCTCTGGCTAACTAAAACTCATAGCTCGCGAGCGACAGCGTCCATGACGCCTCCAGTAGGCAACGGCTCTTGTAACAAAGATTAATACTATTAATCACATAAAAATTTACCAAGAGCCTAAATTCATACATAAAAGAAATGGTACTCAACTTATCAGAGGCCGACGAAGTTGGAGAAGCCATGAAAAACTGAATAAATCCAAGATTTGCAGGAAACACAGGAAAAAACACCAAGTTGTTAAGCTACGCAAAAAGGAATACAGATGGCGCCAGGATTGGCGCCAGGCACGCTTACAAAACTGGAGAAGAAGGAGCCTTGGGAGCGGCTCCCCCTTTTCTTTCCTGTTGTCGTTTCTTGCCAATTGACCCCTCGATACTTAATCTCTGTTTGGGGTGCAGATTGCCATGTGGCGTGTCAAGAATACGTCCTTGATATGTCGCGATATCCCTTTCATAAGGGATATTCGCTCCAGGAGTTAGAATTCTGGGTACCTTAAGGTAAATTCTCTGGGAATATCGCCGTAGTTGTAATATACCCTAGGAAGCTACCCTATAGGAACTTCCATCAGGACGACATGGCTTGAGCTCAAAAAAAAAAAAAAATATATAAATAAATATATAAATATATATATATATATATAATATATAATATATATATATAATATATATATATATATATATATATGTATATATGCACAAGTATTCCTATTTATATATACAACATATGTAAATATACACACACACACACACACACACACATATATATATATATATATATATATATATATATATATATATATATATATATATATATATATATATATATATATGTATATATATATATATATATATATATATATATATATATATATATATATATACATATATATATACATACATAAGTAAATCTCTGTCTCTCTCTCTCTCTCTCTCTCTCTCTCTCTCTCTCTCTCATCGTTTTTTAATCTTATCTTGGACCGTCATGCTAGCTTCATGGTTCATTCTCTCTCTCTCTCTCTCTCTCTCTCTCTCTCTCTCTCTCTCTCTCTCTCTCTCCTCTCTCTCTCTCTCTCTCTCTCTCTCTCTCTTTATCTTTTATTTCCGTTTTCAACTGTTTATACCTCTCGTCTTTCTTCTCCCCTCCTCATTCTCTTCTTCTTTCCTCCTATTCCTTTGCATTTTCTCTAATCCTCCGTCTCCTTATCCTCTTGTTTCTTCTCTTCTCCATCTTCTACATGTTTCTCTTCCCCTTCTCCTCCTCTTTCTTCTGTGCTTTTCATCCTCCTCTTGTTTCTTCTTTCATCTCTCCTCCTCCTCTTCCTCCTCATTTATCTCTCCTCCACCTTCTCTTCCTCTTCTTGTTTTTTTCTTTCCTCTTCTTCCTTCTCTTCTGTCCTCTTTATCTTCCGTCTCCTCCTCTTCTCTCTCTTCTTCCAGATGTGTAGTCTTGGCTGTTTCTTCGAAATTTATTATATCTGCATTCTGTAGCTTCTCTCTCTCTCTGTCTCTCTGTCTCCCTCTCTCTCTCTCTCTCTCTCTCTCTCTCTCTCTCTCTCTCTCTATATATATATATATAATTACTCATTCATTGATGTTTGTATACATTTTTCTTCCCTTTTAATCAAAAGAGAGAAGACTTGACCCTTATGCATACTTAGAGAGAGAGAGAGAGGAGAGAGAGAGAGAGGAGAGAGAGAGAGAGAGAGAGAGAGAGAGGAGAGAGAGAGAGAGAGAGAGTAGCAGCAATCTCCCCAATTGGGAGAGGGATGAGAGACCACTGTGGGAAGACAGGCGAAAGAAGAAGAAGAAGAAGAAGAAGAAGACAATCTTCCTTTGCCTTTTGGATTTGTTTTGACCGTTCCCTGGCTCGCGTGACGTCATCATCCTTGGACGCCCACACGATGCAGGCGTTGGGTGGTGGGAGGGAGAGAGGGTGGAGGGGAGAGGGAGGGAGAGGGGTTGGGAGGAGAGGGCCTCAGCCTCAGGCATGGGAAGGCATACCGAATGATATTTAATATACAGGAGAGAGAGAGAGAGAGAGAGAGAGAGAGAGAGAGAGAGAGAGAGAGAGAGTTGTACTTTTAAGACGGTATATATGCGTGTTTATTTGAGAGAGAGAGAGAGAGAGAGAGAGAGGAGAGAGAGAGAGAGAGAGAGAGAGAGAGAGAGAGAGATGTACTGTTAAGACTGTATATCTGCGTGTTTATTTGAGAGAGAGAGAGAGAGAGAGAGAGAGAGAGAGAGGAGAGAGAGAGAGAGAGAGAGAGAGAGAGAGAGTTGTACTCTTAAGACGGTAGATATTCGTGTTTGAGAGAGAGAGAGAGAGAGAGAGAGAGAGAGTTGTACTCTTAAGACGGTAAGATATGCGTGTTTTAGAGAGAGAGAGAGAGGAGAGAGAGAGAGAGAGAGAGAGAGAGAGAGAGAGAGAGAGAGAGAGAGAGA
>NC_090760.1:41289574-41292074 GCF_036898095.1 Palaemon carinicauda | reverse complement strand
CCATTCCCTTCATGGGGTACTTCTATAGCTACTCCCATTACCATATTGTAGTACTTCTAATACTACTGCCATTACCATCATGTAGTACTTCTATTACTACTGCCATTACCATCATGTAGTACTTCTGTCTCTATTCCCATTACTATCATGTAGTACATCTGTTACTACTGCCATTACTACCATGTAGTACTTCTATTATTACTGCCATTACCTTCATGTGGTACTTCTATTACTACTGCCATTACCATCGTGAAGTATTCCTATTACTACTGCCATTAGCATCATGTAGTAATTTTATTACTACTGCCATTATCACCATGTAAGACTTATGTTACTATTGCCGTTACCACCATGTAGTACTTCTCTTACTACTGCCATCACCATCATGTAGTATTTTTATTACTACTGCCATTACCATCATGAAGTATTTCTCCTACTACTGCCATTACCATCATGTAGTAATTTTATTACTACTGCCATTGTCACCATGTAAGACTTATGTTACTACTGCCGTTACCACCATGTAGTACTTCTCTTACTACTGCCATCACCATCATGTAGTTTTTTTATTACTACTGCCATTACCATCATGTAGTATTTTTATTACTACTGCCATTACCATCATGTAGTATTTATATTACTACTGCCATTACCATCATGTAGTACTTATATTACTACTGCCATTACTCTCATGTAGTACTTCTATTACTACTGCCATTATCACCAAGTAGTACTTATATTACTACTGCTATTGCCACGATGTAGTACTTCTATTACTACTGCCATTATCACCATGTAGTACTTATATTAGTACTGCCATTGCCACGATGTACTACTTCTATTACTACTGCCATTATCACCATGTACTTCTATTACTACTGCCATTATCACCATGTAGTGCTTATATTAGTACAGTACTGCCATTGCCACGATGTAGTACTTCTATTACTACTGTCATTATCACCATGTACTTCTATTACTACTGCCATTATCACCATGTACTTCTATTACTACTGCCACTACCGCCATGTAGTACTTCTTTTACTACTGCTGCTACTGCCAACTCTCTTCGTGTTGCATTCACTGCTATTAATTCAGAGATGAGCTTTTGGTGAGATTTAATATTAGCGTTTGTATGATTTAGTCCTGGACGAAAAATTCGCTCCGTAATGAAATAGAAAACGGTCAGAATGAGTGGGAGGTTTTCTGTTGGTTTAGATGGCAATAGAAGAAGAAGACAAACTGATAAGTTTAGTTATCATTTACTAAACATAATAAAATAAAATATAAAAATAAGTATTGTGAGAAAATTGATCGATCTACTTTTGATTTCAGTCATTTAGGGCTGGGATGGAGAAGGGTGAGAGGGAGGGTTGGCGGAGGTACGATAACGTCCCCAGCGGTTAGAGATCTCTAGCACATTTGCAACGGCTGGAGAGAGAGAGACAGAGAGAGAGAGAGAGAGAGAGAGAGAGAGAGAGAGAGAGAGAGAGAGAGAGAGAGAGTTAAAACTCAGCTAGATATTGGTACTTTAGCCCTTAGCATTTACTGTTCTCTCTCTCTCTCTCTCTCTCTCTCTCTCTCTCTCTCTCTCTCTCTCTCTCTCTCTCTCTCTCTCTGAGGTATATAGATTAAAATCCCAGTTATAATTAATTTTTAAGAATTTGAATGTAATTATAAAAACGACATTCCTAATAAGATACAAAAGAGCGAAGAGTAAATGAAGATACAGCCATTTGAAATATAGAAATAAAAAAAAGAACGATTCTTACGTCTGGCAGCGTCATTGAATTGAGTGACGTCACATTGTATTGATTGCCAAGGGGTTAGTCTGGGCGGTAACAGCGCCGTACGACATTTCAAGTCGGTCCCCCTAATTCTTCTTTTCGAAAATTGAAAAAGGAAAGATATTACTTTTATTTGGAAAAATAACTTGATAATCTTACAATATTCTTGGTGGTTCTGAAGAGAGAGAGAGAGAGAGAGAGAGAGAGAGAGAGAGAGAGAGAGAGAGAGAGAGAGAGAGAGAGAGAGAGAGAGAATTATATTCTATATTGGTACGAGCATTCTCTCCTAGGGTTATATGAACGAAAGGGTGAACTAACAGAAATGGTGTGATTCTATGCTAACAGATATTGAGATATTGTGTATTTACACACACACACACACACACACACACACACACATATATATATATATATATATATATATATATATATATATATATATATATATATATATATATATATATATATATATATATATATATATATATATACACGCCTGAACGTCGTGAAAGGATTCTTGCATTGCTATGATAAAAAAGCTGTACTAGCTAAGGCCACCCATATTAGGTTTGTGAGTGATCAGGCAAAAGTCTCCCACCATCACCTACTCCGCACTAGGTCAGTGTGGCGATGAAAACTGGCCAAACCCCAGACATGAATAAAGACATGTCTGAGTCCTTTGCCCTGCAATGGACTAGCAACAGCTGCATTCG
>NC_090760.1:41274574-41284574 GCF_036898095.1 Palaemon carinicauda | reverse complement strand
TAAAAATTTTATAAGCATATCCATCCTTTATTTTGTGTTATATAGTACCGGGAGTGGGTGGGAGGTGGGGGGGGGGGTTGTATACTGCCATCAGTGTGCCTCACGTGGCGAGCTGTAGGCATTAATTGTCTTTCCTCCCATTTCCAGAGCGTTGCTGAGTGGCCAGCATGGCCCCAGCGCATTGTATTTATTTATCTAGCCCTGTTCCATGGACCTACAATGGATTTTGGGTCTTTATATTGTGTTTATCTTTTGGGACTTTATTTTGGGTTCATTTTTTGGGACTTTATGTTGGGTTCATCTTTTGGGACTTTATATTGGGTTTATCTTTTGGGACTTTATTTTGGGTTCATTTTTTTGGACTTTATGTTGGGTGTATCTTTTGAGACTTTATATTGGGTTTATCTTTTGGGTTAATTTTTTGGGACTTTATGTTGGGTTTATCGTTTGGGACTTTTTAATGGGTTTATCTTTTGGGACTTTATTTTGGGTTCATTTTTTGGGAGTTTATGTTGGGTTTATCCTTTGGGACTTTATATTGTGTTTATCTTTTGGGACTTTATTTTGGGTTCATTTTTTGGGACTTTATAATGGGTTCATATTTTTGGACTTTAAATTGAGTTTATATTTGGAGACTTTATTGGGTTTATCTTTTTGGTCTTAATAAATGGTTTATCTGTTGGTTCTTTATAATGGGGTTTTGAAAGTGGGGTAAATTTGCTGGTGTCTATGAATATACCCTTTATATAAAAGACCAAGTTGATAGACCTTATAGGACAAAAGATAAGATGAATGTGAAATATGTCAGAAACTGTATATGTATATTGGATGCTTTAATGAATATATATATACACACACACACACACACACACATATATATATATATATATATATATATATATATATATATATATATATATATTGGATGCTTTAATGAATATATATATATATGCATATATATATATATATATATATATATATATATATATATATATATATATATATATATATATATATATATATATATATATATGTACACACACACACATATATATACATATATATATATATATATATATGTTGGATGCTTTAATGAAAATATATATATATATATATATATATATATATATAAATATTTCAATTGATTTTATGATGATTTTGTTGTAAATATATTCATGTTAAGGAAGCTTGCCTGCAGGACTCTTGGTAGAGGGACGGTACGGAATGCTGAATCACTGGATGAGTCATAAGACTGGAAGGAGAGAGAGAGAGAGAGAGAGAGAGAGAGTAATAAATTGTAATTATATAATCTTTTTAATTTGATTAATCAATGTATTTTCATTTCCATTTTTTTATGTCTTCTTTTCTCTTCCAATGCTATTCCTTTTACCATCATCTCTAGCTAATGCCACTTCTAATAATGATGTTAATAAAAAGACAGATATTTAAAAAATCAATCTCACTCCATATTATTAATTATTTTATTCCAATTTTTCATATTTGTGAATTTAAAGAAAACATGAAACTCCTCAAGCTGTTCCATGCTTACATTTTAGAATATTCTGTGAATATATACTGCAAGATAATGTTTTCTTTATTATTATTATTATTATTATTATCATCATTATTATTATTATTATTATTATTATTATTATTATTATTATTATTATTATTATTATTATTATTATTACTAGCTAAGCTACAACCCTAGCTGGGAAAACAAGATACTCTAAGCCCAAGGGCTCCAACAGGGAAAATTAGCACAGTGAGGAAAGTAAACAAGGGAATGAATAAACGATATGAGAAATAATGAAGAATTATGATAAAATATTAAAAAAAAACAGTAACAGTATTAAAACAGATATTTCATATATAAACTATAAAAAAACGTATGTCAGCCTGTTCAACATAAAAACATTTGCTGAAAGTTTGGGTTCCAGTGCCTCTGTTCACTTCATTAAATTCTACTGATGAGAAGCAAGAGGTTTTAAAGGTTTAAAGGCCGCTCATGAATGGCAGAGGCAAGGGATAGCGACATTGCCCTGGTTAGCAGGATAATGCCCTAGAGAGTGATCATATATACATATTACACATGACATATATCTAATATTACATATGGATTATACGAATTTCAATTTAGGTGTCCTTCCAGGTTGATAGATAAGTACACACACAAACACACACACGCACATTCAATCCTTTCCACCACCTCCCTCTTTCTTAACTTCAACCCTCTCGCCAGAGTATGACTACTCCCTCTCCCTCCCCACCCGAGGGATGGGGAGAGAATGAGTAGTTATGTCTTGTTGCTGAGCGTGACCGGAAAAAATATCTATGTTTATATATTATGTATATACTCAGACACTTTCTTTTTATTACATATACATACATATATATATATATATATATATATATATATATATGTGTGTGTGTGTGTGTGCGTTAATGCATATTAGTTTGTTTACCTATGTAGATGTCCCCTTAGATATATGAAGCATAACAATATACACAATCCTTATGTTTCTTCCTCCCTATTGACTGTTGGTTTCAAGTTAAGAATCCTCAGAAACCCCCTTCTTCTTCTTCTTTTCTCTCCCTCTCTCTCAATCCCAAACAGTACATTATATCTCTTCTTCCCTTGGCAGGTGATCTGGGTGTGCATCGTCTGCCGTAAGAAACAGGAGCTGCTGATCAAGTCCGGCTCATGGATGAACGCCAGCCAGCAGAGTGAGCTGATGCACCTCGAGCTCGAGTACATGAATACCCGAGGTCTTGCAGCCACCCCGACTGCGGACAAGAGACCCAAACTGGACCGCACCAATAGTAGTGAGAATGAGACCCGACCTACCGCTAGTGTTTTGGGCATGGGGGGCAGTGGACAGCTACCCCCGGCTACTTCTGCCGCTGGGGGTGGTGCCCTGGCCCTTTACCCACAGGAGTCAGAGGGCCTTCGCTGTCAAAGCCAAGAACATCACCAATTTTCTGGGGACCATCATCCCAGTCCCCTATCCGGGTATCACCCGTCAGATCTGCCACACCACGCCGCTTACGAATCGTCTCACCCTATGATGCAGCGCGCCGGTAGCGCCCAGGGCCGCGAGCTACAGCGGCAGTATTCACAGGAAAAAGGGGGTGGGGGGGAATCTGGTGGTGGTGGGCCAGGTGGGAGAGTTCCTAGAGGTCGTGTGGCTAGTGAAGGAGGGGAGTCGCAGCTCTCGCCCCTTGCGCGGGAAAGACAGTTGCCGTTTTCCGAAGGGTTCAGGACTTACGGTTTTTCTCAGGACTGTGAGGCAGCTCCCGTTGGTGGCAGCCCAGACATCAGGGTAGAAAGGGGATATGGTAGTGCTGTGCATGGAGCTCCTGTAGGAGGAGGAGGAGTTTCAGATGCAGGAGGAGCAGGAGGGGGAGGAGCTTTTAGTACTTCGAGTGCTCGATACAGTCCTGTTCCGGGAGCCACTGGTGGGAGCAGCCCTATGGAAGGCGGCAGCAGCCCTGGCCTCCCCTCCCTGGAAGGTGGGAGCCCTCATTTTGAGGACCCCCGCCGCATGCACCTAGATCCTGCTGCGGCCTTTGGGCGCTCCCGCGAGAGGCGAAGAACTGACCCTGTCATGAGAAACGATTCTCTTTCGTCTGACCAAAGTGAATGCGTGAGACCCCCGCCGCCCAAACCGCACAAGCATCGCACGAGGGGCCGCAAGGCTCGGCAGAGGTCCCTCTCATCGTCTGATGAGGAAGTGAGGTCCACCCCGGAATGCACTTCCTGTGAGGAGCACGAGGCAGAGTCTGAAAGCGTCTCGGAGAAGGGTAAGTGTCTCTGTCTATCTGTTTTTTAATAACTAGCGTCTTTTCTTTTCGTGTGTTCTGATAGTGTAAGTTCACTTACGGGTAACTCATAAATGGTCGCGCTCAAGGATATGGAAAGGTAAAGCTTCTAAAACTTGAGGTTGAAGATCAGGATTATTAAATATATATAAGAGGATATCACTAGGAATATATGTAAATTTGTTGCTACTCTGTATGACTTTGATTACTATAATGGGTATTACAGGAAATTGAATTGTTAGATATATAAGAAAGACAATGGCTTACGGCAGATATGTGGACTTTAGGTAACAAAAGTGAACAACTGATGTGGATATAAGTTTTTTTTTTAATATTGTAAGGTAAGAATAGCAGCTAAGATTGCTAAATTAAACTGCAATTGTTATAAAAGGAGTTGTAATATCTTAGAAATTTAAATTGTGTGGTAGACTACTTTAAAGTGGTATTTCAGGTGTTGCCTTTAGAAGGTTATTGTGTATCAAAACTAGGTGAAATGAAAATAGGAGAAACTGAAACCTCATTTGACTACGATTCACATCAAATTCTATGACTAGTTAAGATCTGGTAATACTGTACAACAGTGCAGTGAAGGTCTCTTCGCACCATAGTTGGTTATACTGTTCTGCTAACTAGATTCTTCATAATGCCAAAACTGAAACTCTCCGTGAATACTCACATGTAAATAGAGTCAACGGCATATGTTTGCCAAAAGTGCAGATGATGGCGAAAGATAAAAAAATATTTACACGAAGGGATTATAGTGGAATTTTTAGAGTAAAGCTAAAAGATATGAGAAGCAGACAGTATAACTAAATTTAAGGTATGGTAGTGAGCATTGCAAATATTGAAATAAAGATGTAACTATAAAAAATTGCATAAAGGAAAAGATTATTAGTTTAAGAAAAGGTCAGAGGTATTATTGCGATATTGATCTTAGTTTTCCCCATGGAAATTTGGACATGTATTATCAAAGAAAGGCAGTGCGTAGATATGAATACTGGAAGCAGCAAAGTTGGAAATATTGAAGAAAACACTTGAAACTCTACTGGTCAAAAGGGCGAGGAATGAGAGATAGTAAGGCGGGGGGAATTGGGGGACGAGAGAGTGAAAATATAAATGCAGGACAATAGTGTTGACTTACAACTAAGTAGAGGATGTTGGCATGGTGGATAATTGTATACTAATGGGATCAAGTATTGAAGTGAAACGTCTTTCATGATAATCAAATCCAAGTGTCAGAAGAGTTAGGTTAGGACATTATTTCGTGTAATAGGAATGCATATATATCTGGTATTAGGTGATCCGTTGATTGCTGATAAGCGTTGGAGGATGCATTGTTGAATGAAGGGTGTAATTAACAGATGATCTCTTTTCAGTCAGTCCATGTCCCTCTCTTTCTTGTGACTGTTCATATCCTCATGAACCTCTTTCTACAAAAAGAGTTTGAGTTTTGTTAGAATCCTCATGACCGCCTCTTTGGTCTTAATTGCGTTGAACTTTCACAGGTTGTAAATCACTTCATCTTTGACCTTAGTTGAGTTAAAATTTCACGGGTTATAGATCACTACATCTTTGACCTTAGTTGGGTTAAATATTCGGAGGTTGTAGATCACTGCATTTTTTACATTTTTTACCTTAGTTGAGTAGAATTTTCACAGGTTGTAGATCACGGCATCTTTGACCTTAGTCGAATTGAATTTTCACAGACTGTAGATCACTGCATCTTTGACCGTATTTGATTTAGATTTTCACAGGTTATAGCTCACTGCATCTTTGACTTTAGTCGAGTTGAATTTTCACAGGTTGTAGATCACTGCATCTTTGACCTTATTCGAGTTGAATTTTCACAGGTTGTAGATCACTGCATCTTTGACCTTATTCGAGTTGAATTTTCACAGGTTGTAGATCACTGCATCTTTGACCTTATTCGAGTTGAATTTTCACAGGTTGTAGATCACTGCATCTTTGACCTTATTCGAGTTGAATTTTCACAGGTTGTAGATCACTGCATCTTTGACCTTATTCGAGTTGAATTTTCACAGGTTGTAGATCACTGCATGTTTGACCTTAGATGAGTTGAATTTTCACAAGTTGTAGATCACTGCATCGTTGGCCTTAGATGAGTTCAATTTTGACAGATTGTAGATCACTGTATCTTTGACCTTAGTTGAGTTAAATTTTCACTTGTTGTTTATCACTGCATCTTTGACCTTAGTTGAGTTATATTTTCATTGGTTGTAGATCACTGCATATTTGGCTTTAGTTGAGATAGATTTTCCAAGTTTGTAGATCACTGCATCTTTGACATGATCTTAGTTGAGTAAAACTTTCACAGGTTGTAGATCACTGCATATTTGACCTGATCTTAGTTGAGTTAGATTTTTACAGGTTCTTTATCACTGCTTCTTTGACCTTAGTTGAGGTAGATTTTCACTGGTTGTAGTCACTGCGCGTTTGACCCTAGTTGAGTTATATTTTCACAGGTTGTAGATCACTGCATCCTTGATTTTTAATTGAGTTAGGTTTTCGCAGGTTAAAGATCACTGCATCTTTAACCCTAGTTGAGTTTGAATTTCACAGGTACATTACGGCTTCTTGCTTCTTTGACCTTAGTTGAGTTAGATTTTCACAGGCTGTAGATCACTAGATCTTTGACCTTAGTTGAGTTAATTTTTCACAGGTTGTAGATCACTGCTTCTTTGACATTAGTTGAGTTAGATTTTCACTGGTTGTAGATTACTGGATTTTTGACCATAGTTGAGTTAGATTTTCACAGGTTGTAGATCATTGCATCTTTAACCTTAGTTGAGTTAAATTTTCACTTGTAAATTACCGAATCTTTGACATTACGATAGTTTGTTTTTCACAGGTTGTAGATCACTGGATCTTTGACCTTAGTTGAGTTAAATTTTCACAGGTTGTAGATCACTGCTCCTTTGATCTCTGTTAAGTTAGATTTTCTCAGATTGTGGAGCACTACATCTTTGACCTTAGTTTAGTTATTTTTTCAGATTGTAGATCACTGCATCTTTAAGCTAGTTGGGACAAATTTTCAAAGGTTGTAGATCACTGCACCTTTTGACCTTAGTTGAGTTTATTTTTCACAGTGTAGGTTTTCACAGATCGTAGATCATCGCATCTTTGACCTAAGTTGTGTTAAATTTTAACAGGTTGTAGATCAATGCATCGTTGACCTTTGTTGAGCTAAAATATCACAGGTTGTGGGTCACTGCATTTTTGTTGTAAGTTTGAGTTAGATTTTCACAGGTTGTTAATCATTACATGTTTGATCTTAGTTAGCTTAAATTTTCCTAGGTTGTAGATCACTCTATCTTTGACCTCAGTTGGGTTAAAGTTTCCTAGGCTGTAGGACACATCATATTTAACCTCAGTTGAGTTAAATTTTCACAGGTTGTAGGTCACTGCATTTTTGTCGTAAGTTTGAGTTAGATTTTCACAGGTTGTTAATCATTACATGTTTGATATTAGTTAGTTTAAAATTCCTAGGTTGTAGATCACAAAATCTTTGACCTTAGTTGAATTAAATTGTCACAGGTTGTAGATGACTGCATCTTTGACATTATTCAGTCAGATTTTCACAGGTTGTAGATTACTGCAGATTTTACGTAAGTTTGAGTTAGATTTTCGCAGGTTGTAGATCACAGTATGTTTTACCTTAGTTGAGTTAAATTTGCACAGGTTGTAGATCACTCCATATTTGACCTTATTTGAGTTTGATTTTCACAGGTTGTAGACCACTCCATCTTTGACATTATTTGAGTTTGATTTTCACAGGTTGTAGATCACTCCATCTTTGACCTTATTTGAGTTAAATTTTCACAGGTTGTAGATCACTCCATCTTTGACCTTATTTGAGTTTGATTTTCACAGGTTGTACACCACTCCATCTTTGACCTTATTTGAGTTAAAATTTCACAGGTTGTAGATCACTCCATCTTTGACCTTATTTGAGTTTGATTTTCACAGGTTGTAGACCACTCCATCTTTGACCTTATTTGAGTTTGATTTTCACAGGTTGTAGATCACTCCATCTTTGACCTTATTTGAGTTTGATTTTCACAGGTTGTAGATCACTCCATCTTTGACCTTATTTGAGTTTGATTTTCACAGGTTGTAGATCACTCCATCTTTGACCTTATTTGAGTTAAATTTTCACAGGTTGTAGATCGCTCCATCTTTAACCTTATTTGAGTTTGATTTTCACAGGTTGTAGATCACTCCATCTTTGACCTTATTTGAGTTTGATTTTCACAGGTTGTAGATCACTCCATCTTTGACCTTATTTGAGTTTGATTTTCACAGATTGTATATCATTGCATCTTTGATCCTTTTTTTATATAATACAGTCTTTTCTTAATTTTTGGCTATCTTTTAAGCAATCTAGACAACGTTGTCAGCTATGATTCTTCCAATGACAAACAATTTCATATAATTCACCCACCATTGCAACATAGTCCTTTTGAATGTTCTAAGTTCTGATGAAGTCCAGGAAGGATGTTCTTTCTATCTGTTTTGTCATTAGGGTTTGTTAAGCCAAGGTGTACTGAATTCGATGAAACTTGATTAGCTCCCCTTATCTGTTTGGTTAACCTGTCACAGAAATCTATGCAATATTGACCATTTGTCGTCATAGAAGCATCTTACCTATTTTAAATTTTCTGACACTCTCAAGAATTGTATCCTTTTCATTCTTGATGCTTATTTTCAATAAATGTTGGTGGCTGATGACGCAGCAGGTAGACCTATAGGCTCCCCCAAACCCCCAAGCTCACAAGGATGGTGAGGTTGTAGCGACTAAAGGAACCAATGAGTTTGAGCGGGTCTCGAACTCCAATCTGGCGATTACTAGGACGTTACCAACATGCCACTGCAACACTTGATTTTATTCTGTTTATCAAATACGTCTGTGGAACTTCCTCCTGGTCTGAGCTATCCAAAATTAATCTAGTTCTTGCCACTAAGTAATATGGTTTCTGGCAATGACAAGACAGCTCAAGCTCTATACTTTCCACTGATGTCTGCAACCTTTCTGTCCTTGAGAGCTATGCAGGGTAGGAGAGCGTGGGCTTGTAGAGCCCACAAGTTGTTATGATTGAACCTCGTCATCCGTTGCCTGACCCTCCCTGGATCTAACTTGGTTGGTCGATCCCTTTCCTCTGCTACTCATAAGTTCCCTTTTAACCTCCACGCAATTGGCTGGTTAGTTCTGGTGACAGCATAGGTAGAAGAACGAAAGACCAGTGAAGCAGGTAGTAGGTTGGCTACTAGATACTACCGCTAGAGAGTTATTGGGTTCTCTGACTGGCTAGACAGTACTACATTGGATCCTTCTCTCTGGTTACGGCTCATTTTCCTTTTGCCTACACATACACCGAATAGTTTGGCCTATTCTTTATGTATTCTCCTCTGTTCTCGCACACCTGACAACACTTGAGATTACCAAACAATTCCTCTTCACCCAAGTGGTTAGTCTGCCTTGTAATTGTTCAGTGGCTACTTTCCTCTTGTTAAGGGTAAGAGAGACTCTTTAGCTATGGTAAGCAGCTCTTCTAGGAGGACACTCCAAAATCAAACCATTGTTTTCTAGTCTTGCGTAGTGTCATAGCCTCTGTACCATGGTCTTCCACTGTCTTGGGTTAGAGTTTTCTTGCTTGAGGGTACACTCAGTAACACTATTCTATCTTATTTCTGTTCCTCTTGTTTTTTTAAAGTTTTTATAGGGTATATAGGAAATAATTAATTTACTGTTGTTATTGATCCTAAAGTATTTTATTTTAGTTGTTAATTACTTCTATTGTATTTTTTTCTTATGTCCTTTCCTCGCTGGACTATTTTCCCTATTGGAGCCCTCGGGCGTATAGCATCCTTCTTTTCCAACTAGGGTTGTAGCTTAGCAAGTAATAATAATATTAATACTAATACTAATCATCTGGGTTTAAATGTTGGCAGTCGACAGCTCATTCTAATTATGGTGACGACCAACACTGAGCCTCCTTCATTCTGACTCGATCTTCGCTCACCCATTTAGATTCTTATTTATAGATTCTTATGACAGCCATCATCGAATTATCTTGAATGACAATAATTTATATGTATATTATACACACATATACATGTGTGTATATAAGAGTGTGTGTAGGGAGCACGACGTGGTGTT
>NC_090760.1:41264574-41267074 GCF_036898095.1 Palaemon carinicauda | reverse complement strand
TTGTTGACTTCGTATCAAGCACAAACGGTCCTAGTAATGCAAATATACCATCAAGCTATTCACTTTCCGGTAAAGAGTCGGTGTTAAAATAGCACTTGGAAAATTTTTGAAGAAATTTCCCTTAAGAATAATACATAAAAAATGACTCCTTATAAAGAGATACCCAATTTTTTTTTATTAGATGATTGAATTTTAAAAGGTTCTCTCTCAGGAAAAATGGAATTTTAGAATAATATTTCAGAGAAATATTTAATTTTAAAATAATCTCAGAAAAGAAGATTTAATTTTAAGATAATCTCAGAGAAATATTGAATTTTAAAATAATCTCCCAGAAAAGGATTTAATTTTAAGATAATCTTTTAAATAAATATTAAATTTTAGAATCTCTCAGAAAAGGATTTTATTTATAAATAATCTCTCGGAAGATTAAATTTTTAAATATTCTCTCAGTAGAAGATTGAATTCTAGAATAGTCCATCAAGAAGATTAAATTTTTAAAATATTCTCTCAGAGATGATTGAATTTTAGAATAGTGTATCAAGAAGATTACATTTTTGAATATTCTCTTAGAAAATTTAATGCTAGAATGGTCTATCAGGAAGAATAAATTTTAAAATATCATCGCTGGAAAATATTGAAATCTTAAATAATCTTTCTGCAGAAGATTAACTTTAAGAATAATCTTTTAGAAGAAAATTTATTTAAAAGATATTCGGTTTGAGCTTGTTTTAATCTACCCCCCCCCCTTGGTTCGACTCATTTGTAACAGTCCTCCGCCTCCAGTGGCCTGTGTTCAATCATCTCTTCATTTTCCATCATTTCCCCTCTCAGATTTCCTTGATTTTCATTTCCGTATTTTGAAGAGAGTGCTTGTTGGCTTATCAAAAGCAACCATTTTTGTTTCATGTTTTCGTATTCTGGGTTCCTGTTTCAATTGCATTATTCTACCTGATTTCCCCTTTTCTCCTCTTCTTCTTCTTCCGGTGTGCTGTGCTTTTATTTTTTGGATACGCGCTTCTTTGCTCTGCGCTGTGCTCTGCCTCCCGCTTCGTGATCTTTCGCTGGTGATGCACTAATGACGAGATAACACAAGGAATAAAATCTATTTCATTCCGATATTAGGCTTTGAAGATCCTCCTCTCACTCCAAACCTCCTCATAACTATCTGTGTGATGATTGGTCCATCTATTTAACCAATCGCGTGTCGTCGCTTACATAAAAATTCCTGTACCCCCTGTGACGTCATTTTCATTCGCCAGATATTCATATATCTGCTTTCACTATTATTCTCAGTTGATTAAGATATCACACAATTGCGCTTGTTCTAAAACAACTGTAACATCGGAAGTTTGAACTGCGCATGCGTGGTCCTCACTTAAATTCCCTTCGTCTCATAAGTCGTGAACCCGTCGGTCAGATGATGTAGACATGTGAAGGAAATAAATTTGTTTCATAATATAACAATGTCAATGCTATGTTAACAACACAGTAAGGAAACGGAGAAGAAAACTAATAAAAAGTTCCTGTTAAAGACTAAAATGTATCTAACAGATGGTAAATTTAGTCCATCTACATTTAGTAAACCGAAGTGCATATTACCCAGGGTAACATTGGACTTGAACAAAATGACTGATCATTCGATTGGATTTGAATATACAGGCATACGTAGGGATTCATTTATTTGTACATAAACATAAATGCATAATTATAAAGTTATGCGGGTATGTATGTGTAAATGTATGCATTTTCTTACTCATCTCACATGCACTAAACATGCTTATCTAGATAAGCATGTATAAGTATCTAAATTTAAACTCGTTACCATATATATGTATGTATGTATGTATATATATATATATATATATATATATATATATATATATATATATATATATATATATATATATATATATATATATATACATATATGTATGTATATATATATATATATATATATATATATATATATATATATATATATATATATATGTATATATATATATATATATATATATATATATATATATATATATATATATATATATATATATATATATATATATATATATATATATATATATATATATATATATATATATACATACATACATATATACTGTACAGTATATATATATATATATATATATATATATATATATATATATATATATATATATATATATATATATATATATATATATATATATATATATATATATATATTTATCCTTGAAGTATAGAGAGCTATGTCCATATAGCCCTCATTCGCTATTATTGGACAAATGTTAGCAAATTTTGATACATCTTTTTCGATTTTGTCTTTCCAATTTATTTCTCTTAATTGATTTGATGATATGTTCTATCCATTCCCCCAAATCTCAACGCCATCTCGTAACCCAGTTTGCTGTCCACCTCCTCTGTCTAGAGCGTTTTCCATTTTGCTGGTATTTCTTTGTTTGTTCCTTGTGCCTGATCGTTTCCAATTTTGTTATGTCTTTTT
>NC_090760.1:41252074-41254574 GCF_036898095.1 Palaemon carinicauda | reverse complement strand
GCTGGAGATGACCCGAAAAAAAGTAATTTTTTTGTGAATGTATCGAAATGACCCTAAGCGGAGTAATTTTTTCGTGAATTTATCTGGATGACTTGGAGATGACCCAAAGAGAAGTAATTTTTTTTTTGTGAATGTATCCGGATGACCCGAAGTGAAATCATTTTTTTGTGAATGTATCCAATTGACCTGAAGCAAAGTCATTTTCGTGAATGTATCCGAATGACCGGAAGAGAAGTAATTTTTTGAGAATGTGTCCGGATGATCCGAAGCAAAGTCGTTTTCGTGAATGTATCCGGATGACCCGAAGAGAAGTCCTTTTTTTAGAATGTATTTGGATGACCTGTAGCGAAGTCATTTTTGTGAATATTTCCGGATGACCCGAAGAGAAGTCATTTTTTGAAAATTTATCTGGATGACCTGAAGCGAAGTCATTTTTGTGAATGTATCTGGATGACCTGAAGCGAAGTCATTATTGTGAATGTATCCGGATGACCTGAATATGACCAAAAGCGATGTCATTTTATCCACGATGAACTTGAAATACAGTACAATGCTATAGCGTCAATAGGCAAATAATCGTTTGAAATTGATTCCCTGTCCATTATGACCTAAGGTCACATTACCACACCAATAAGAATTGAATTTAACCAGATTTCTGGGAGTAATCTAATACAATACCGACGTACCAAGATGGTCTAAAGTAAATTCACATTCTCACACACAAGTGCTTCAGTATAATTGATGATTGGTGAATTAGGGCTATTCGGGTGCAATAAAAGGACCTAGAGGTACCTTGATGCTGCATTAAAAAGCTAAATGAAACTTGTACCAAGTCATAACACTTACGTGGTATTGAAATTCTTCAGAAAAAAAGGTTGATCTGATGACAAATTAGTAATTCATAAAATCTGAACTTGATTAATTTCTTACAATTGACTGGAGTTCAATTATTCTGAGATTGAGTTGTAACAGCAAGTGAATTATGAAAATTGCTTAAAACTATTTCAATGAGGATGAAAATCCCAATGTAACTCAGTGGTCTGAAGTCAGTTCAGTGGAATACATTCATACTGCACTGACAGGCAATTAAACTGACTTCTTACTAAATTCAGATGACCCAGATCACACTCAGTGAAGTACATAACTCATAACTAATTCAGTGCAGTAAGATACCGTGGTCCAACTCGGTGAGATAAGATAACATAAAATTAATTTCATTGAAGTGCTGTGAATTAAAACTAGGTTTATGAAGTAACATTGCTTAGAAATAACTAGGAAATGATCTTGGACCAAATTAGAAAAGTAGAAGGATCTGATGTCAACAGCCAAGTAAGGTTGATCAGGAATAACAATATGAAATCAGAGAATTTCAAACAAACTTTTAAATTTTTTTGATTCAGAGTCAACTTCCTGAAGAGGCTTCAGAACTAATTCTAGGAATGAAAATAACTGGAAACTAATTACCTGAGGTAAAATAAGTGGAAACTAATTCTGTGAAGTAAAATAAGGGGAAACTAATTTTGTGAAAGAAAATTAGCGGTAACTAAGTTCGTGTTATAGAATTATCCAGACTATTGTGTGATGAAACCAAGTAATCAGGGACTAGCTCAAGAAAGTAAGATTATCCTTAAGTAATTTAAGAAACTTAGATGATCCGGAACTAACTGAAGGAAGTAAGATAATCCATTATCATTTCAGTGATGTAAGGTGCTGTGAATCTAATTCTGGAAGTAAGAATTTTGAAACATTCTGGGAATTAAGACTTGAAACTAATTCTATGAAGTAAGACTGTTGAAATTAATTCTGTGAATTGAGACTTTTGAAACATTCTGTGAAGTAGGACATTTGAAACAAATTCTGTTAAATAAGACTTGAAACTAAATCAGTGAAATAATACTTTTGAAACTAATTCTGTGAAGTAAGACTTGAAACTGTTTCAGAGAGGTAAGACTTTGGAAACTAATTCTATAAAGTAAAACTTTTGAAATTAATTCAGTGAAGTACCATTTCCGAAACTAATTCCGTGAAGCAAGAAAAAACTTCAATGAAGTACGACTTTAAAAACTCATCCAGTGAAGTAAGACTTTCGAAACTAATTCTGTGAAATAAGAGTTTTGAAACTAATTCAGTGAGGTAAGATTTTGAAACTAATTCTTTGAAGCAAGACTTTTCGAAAAGAATTCTGTGAAGTGTGACTTTGAAACTAATTGAGTGAATTAAGACTTTTGAAAGTAAATGTATGAAGTAAGATTTTTTAAACTAATTCAGTGAAGTAAGACTTTTGAAACTAATTCTGCGAAGTACGACTTTTGAAATTATTTCAGAGAAGTAATAATTTTGAAACTAATTCTGGGAAACAAAACTTGAAAAGAAGTACGACTTTTGAAACTAATTCTGTGAAGTAAGACTTTTGAGATTAATGCAGTGAAGTAAGGCTTTTGAAACTAATTAAGTGAAGTAAGACTTTTGAAACTAATTATGTGAAGTAAGACTTTTGAAA
>NC_090760.1:41219574-41247074 GCF_036898095.1 Palaemon carinicauda | reverse complement strand
TCTATGTCTCCTATGTAAGAGGGCAAATATGGCGACTGAATTTATAAATATTTGAATGATTTCTGTAGACACTGGTCTTTAGACTTATGTCAATGTCTCATATTTAAGAGTGCAAATATGGCGACTGAATTCTTAGGTATTTGAATGCTTCCTATAAACACCGGTCTTTAGACTTATGTCAATGTCTCTTATTTAAGAGTGCCAATATGGCGACTGAATTTTTAGATATTTGAATGATTTCTGTTGATACCGGTCTACAGACTTAGGTCAATGTCTCTTATTTAAGAGTGCAAATATGACGACTGAATTCATTGGTATCTGTCTTATTTCGGAGTACATCAGTGTATGCCTGTTGTATGAGAGTTATGGCGGCTGAATTCACAATCAAAAGCATAATGTCTGTGATTTGAGAGTGTAAATATGGAGTCGAAACAACAGTATGAAGGGCAGGCTGTAGATCAATCACATTGATTTTAGGAGCCATATGAATAGTGACAGACCAAAATATAAATGTAACAGTACATATATACCTTATGTGAAGAAGGGATTATAGTTACAAAATATTCTCTCTCTCTCTCTCTCTCTCTCTCTCTCTCTCTCTCTCTCTCTCTCTCTCTCTCTCTCTCTCTCTCTCTCTCCTTCATCTTTCTCTGGCAAAAACGAAAATATATATATGTTTATCTATGTAAAATATAACTCGAGTCTTCTATTCTTTTAAATTTCTAGACTCAAAATGTGGCGTTATCCGAAGAGGTAAGTCTCAACATAATGTTTCCATTTTATGATTTTTTTCTTTATTATATGATATATTCCAATTTTCTTTTGTCCCTTATTTTGCCTTTTCTCTCCTCTTCAAAAATGTCTTTTGAGTGGTCGAGATGAAAAGGTATTTCATGTATGTCTGTATTATATGGAAATGATGAGATTTGAAAACAGGAAATAATGTAAAAATAGGTAGACAGAGAGAACGGTGAAATGAAAACATGCTAAGGAGAGAGAGAGAGAGAGAGAGAGAGAGAGAGAGAGAGAGAGAGAGAGAATGATCATCCACCAACTTATCGTCATTAAATTATATATATTAGAATTTCCTATGCATTTTAGTTAAGCTTCTTCTGCCGCTACATGCCTGATGATATTTTAGATAATGTATTAGACGACTTCATAGAAGAAGTCTTGAAGAGGGAGTGATGTCCGTAATGTGACCTTTTTTTTAGTTTTTATAATACCATTAGTCTATATATGTATATATATATATATATATATATATATATATATATATATATATGTATATATATATATATTGCATCACTTAGCTTAGCAAGAGTCTGACTGAGGTACGAGTTTCATACAGGTGCTACGTGAGACTGACGTATGAGTTCCATACGCGTACAACACAACGTAAGCATCTTGTACGAGTTTCATACGCGTACAATGTAAGCATGTTATACGAGTTTCATACGCGTACAACGTAAGCATGTTATACGGGTTTCATACGCATATAAGACTGAGCTACGAGTTTCATACGCGTACAACGTAAGCATGTTATACGAGTTTCATACGCATATTAGACTGAGCTACGAGTTTCATACGCGTACAACGTAAGCATGTTATACGAGTTTCATACGCATATAAGACTGAGCTACGAGTTTCATACGCGTACAACAATGTAAGCATGTTATACGAGTTTCATACGCATATAAGACTGAGCTACGAGTTTCATACGCGTACAACAATGTAAGCATGTTATACGAGTTTCATACGCATATAAGACTGAGCTACGAGTTTCATACGCGTACAACAATGTAAGCATGTTATACGAGTTTCATACGCATATAAGACTGAGCTACGAGTTTCATACGCGTACAACGTAAGCATGTTATACGAGTTTCATACGCATATTAGACTGAGCTACGAGTTTCATACGCGTACAACGTAAGCATGTTATACGAGTTTCATACGCATATAAGACTGAGCTACGAGTTTCATACGCGTACAACAATGTAAGCATCTCAATTTATCTTATACTCAATGCTTATTCATTTACTTTGATTTTCTTCTTTCTTCTCTTCTATATCTTCCTTTGCACCTCACACGGTGCGCTGTAGTCATTATTTAAAGGTCTTTGCACCGTCCCTTAGGTTACTAGCTGGTCTACCTTTTTAGTTTTCTACTAATCTTCTGTTTCAACTATTTTCTTTCCATTTTGCTGAACTGCTTCAACTGTTCACTGAATGAATTTTCCGGTCCCAGTGACGGGTTACTTATGTTAAATCCTAATTTAAGAAAACCTACTTGTTCTGTACATTGGCAAGTCTCTCTCTCTCTCTCTCTCTCTCTCTCTCTCTGCCAGAAACTGGGCTTCTACTTAATTCTCTTTCTCTCTCTCTCTCTCTCTCTCTCTCTCTCTCTCTCTCTCTCTCTCTCTCTCAGTCAAAAGCTAGGTTTCCTATATTTAGTCTGCTCTCTCTCTCTCTCTCTCTCTCTCTCTCTCTCTCTCTCTCTCTCTCTCTCTCTCTCTCTCGTAGATGACAAATTTCTTCAAGAAAAAAAACATTGTCCCTTAAGGGCAAATCTTTCCTTTGCCAAATTCTTTCTAAGCTGTGGAGACAGTAAAGCCTAAGGTAACTCTTGCAGAGCGACATCATTTCTGGTACGTATATATAAAATATTGAGTTATTCCTTTCGTACATTCTCTCCTAACTCTTAATTCTCAGACGTAGGACACCCCTCCCTCACAGCACCTGCGGAGAAGGGTTACCTGGGTCTTTCACAGGTGAGTTTTACCTAATATCTTTTAGCAAAAAAACAAGATGGAGTCGTTTTACCATAAAAAAAAACAAGATGGCGTCACACTTCAGGAGAGGAACATCTGTATAAACCATCCCTTTCTCTCCCCCCCCCTTCCCATATGACGATCATGATATGAATGTCTGTCTGTCTTAGTGTGTTTGTTATGTGCGTACGTCTCACCATCTGTTGTTTTCTTGCTACTACGCTTATCTCTCACTACTCGCCCCCTCCCCTCAACTCCCTCCTCCTGGGTGACCCGGGACTGACCTGGTGAACGGCTATATGTAATTTGCAGCATCCCGTCTCCTGGCAACCGAGTCAGGACGGCACGAGACTCATCGGCCACATGATCCTCAACAAGTACATGAAGGGCGAGGTGGGACCGGCCTCCAGCGCGGCCATCTTGGGACTCAAGGTCGCCGGCGGGATGATCCTCGACAATGGCAAGACCGGGGCGCTCATCGAGAAGGTCAAGAAGGGCAGCATCGCTGACACCGTGGGGCATCTCAGGCCAGGTGAGGTCAACTCGATCTTTATATGTATATATATGTATTATAGCTACGGGAGGAAAGATGAAAAGACTTGATTGGAATTAGTTCCTTCGTCCAATAAGGACATCAACAGACTCAGCAATGAGAATACATGTATAAAGACATCCTATTTATATAGGAGAAGGGGGCCCCACAGCTGTCAGTTTCTTGATAATTCTAGAAAAGTCACATTTTAGATGAAAGAATAACACCGGATTAATGGAAAACAGACCAGGGCTTACTTTCAAATTTTAACATTTGGTACAGGAGATCAAAAGGGATTCAACAATATTCCTTTAGGTATATTCATTTACATGGATTATTTTACTCGTGTCTGACCATTCAATTTTATGACTAGATCCTAACCAGCGGGAGGCTGATCAAAACAGCATAACGTAGTAGGCCTTCTTTGACTAGCCAAGCATTAATAGGTGTTCATTGACTCCCTATTTAATACCCAAGCCCCAATTGGTATTTGATGATTCCGTATTTAATATTTAAGTTCCAATAGCTATCTGCTGACTTTATTGAATGCCCTTGCCCTAATAGGCGTTCTTTGCCCCAAATTTGTATTTATGGACTCCATATTAAATACCCAAGACCCAAATGTTATTTGTCGACTCCATATTAAATACCCAAGACCCAAATGTTATTTGTCGACTCCATATTAAATACCCAAGACCCAAATGTTATTTGTCGACTCCATATTGAATACCCAAGACCCAAATGTTATTTGTCGACTCCATATTGAATACCCAAGCTCGAATGCATATACCTTGATTCCCTATGGACTACCCAAGCTCAGTGGGTAACTGTTCCTTTGCTCCATATTTGATATTGAAACCCCTTCAGGTACTCTTTGACATCATATTGAATACCCAAGCCCTAATAGGTGTTTGTTGACTCCAAATTGAAATCCAAAGCTCCATTAGGTATTAATTTATTACATATTGAATACCCAACCTTTAATAGGTAACCCTTCAATACATTTTTAATGCCTAAACCCCAGTGGGTGTTTAATAACTCCATATTAAATACTCAAACCCAAAATAACTGTTTCTAGATTCCATACTGAATACCCAGGCCTCAATAGGTATTTACTAACTCTTGTAGCTATTCATTGACTCCATAATGAATAGTGATGCCCAATGGGCAAACTCTGACTCCTTATTGAATACTCAAATCTAGATATGTAACCCTTTACTTAATATTTAATATCTAACCACCCATCAGGAATTCTTTAACTATGATAAATACTAAAACCCTAGGAGAGATTCCTTGGCTCCATATTGAATACCCAAGCCTCAATACATATTTGTAACTACCATATAGAATACCCAAGCCACATTATATATCTATTGAATATGCAACCTGTAACATGTAGCTATTGGCTCCACTTATGAATGTATTATCCTAAATTTGTAATTATTGACTCAATTATACTTGACCAAGTCTAAGTAGGCATTTCTTGACTTCATATTGAATACCCAAGCCTCAATATATATTTGTTACCTCCATGTAAAATACCCCAAGCCACATCATATAATGCAACCTGTACCATGTAGCTATTGGCTCCATTTATGAATATATTATCCCATATTTGTAATTATTCACTCAATAATACTTACGCAAGTCTAAGTAGGTATTTCTTGACTCCATATTGAATACCTAAGCCCTTTCATGAAGTCCCTGATTTTACATTAATGGCCAAGCCTCTTTTTGCGTTTACTGACGTCCCGTTGGGAGACCATGCTCTCTCTTACTTTTTTCCAAAGTTCACTCTGAATAGTCAAGCCTTATTTTACATGCCATGACTTTATTACGAATTTCTAACTCATATTATGCATTACTTAAATATATTATCATCATCTCCTCCTTACGCCTATTGACGATAAAGGGCCTCAATTAGATTTCACCAGTTTTTTCTATCTTGAGCTTTTAGATCAATGCTTCTTCATTCAGCATCTCCTACTTCACGCTTCATAATCCTCAGCCATATAGGCCTGGGTCTTCCAACTTTTCTAGTGCCTGGTGGAGCCTAGTTGAAAGTAGAACACCTAAATATTTCCCAAACCCTTTGCATCCCATGATTATTATGTGTTATGGAACACTGTTGTTTATTCCGGAATTAATATCTAATAAAATTTCTTTTTCCTTGATTTATTTTGCATTCTTTAACTCTATATTGAATGTTCAAACTGTATTATGTATTTCTTGACTTCATGTTGAATACACATATCACATTATGCGTTTCTTGATACCACATTGAATAATAACTTTATATTAGGGACTCCTTACACTTACAAGGAATGGCATACCTCTATTGCCTGACTGTTCACTTATAAGTCGAGGAATATTATGCATTAATTGACTTTCTGTTAAGTATCCAAGCCCTTTTATGCATTTATTTGTTTCACATTGAAAGGGAAGTACTTACTACCTATTCCATAGTCTCATATTGAGCACATAATACCCTTTGTGCATTCCATGAATTCATATTGACTTCTTATTATTTGCCTAATTTTTATTAATAATTTCTTGACCTGTGAACGGCAAGCCTTGCTTCTTGCTTTGCATTCCTGTCCTTCATACCGACTACCCAAGCCCGTATCGTTTTCTTCTACTCAAGCCTTTATCGTTTTATTCTACCCAAGCCTGTATCGCTTTCTTCCACCCAAGCCTGTATCGTTTTCTTCTACCCAAGCCTGTATCGTTTTATTCTACCCAAGCCTGTATCGTTTTCTTCTACCCAAGCCTGTATCGTTTACTTCTACCCAAGCCTCTATCGTTTTATTCTACCCAAGCCTGTATCGTTTTATTCTACCCGAGCCCATACTGTTTTCTTCTACCGAAGCCTGTATCATTTTATTTTACCCATGCCTGTATCGTTTTCTTCTACCCAAGCATGTATCATTTTATTCTAACCAAGCGTGTATCGTATTATTCTTCCCAAGCCCGTATCGTTTTATTCTACCCAAACCCGTATCGTTTTCTTCTACCCAAACCCGTATCGTTTTCTTCTATCCAAACCTGTATCGTGTTATTCTACCCAAGCCCGTATTGTTTTCTTCTACTCAAGCCTGTATTGTTTTATTCTTCCCAAGCCTATATCGTTTTATTCTACCCGAGCCCGTATCGTTTTCTTCTACCCAAGCCTATATCGTTTTCTTCTACCCAAGCCTGTATCGCTTTATTCTATCCAAGCCTGTATGGTTTTATTCTACTCAAGCCTATATCGTTTTATTCTACCCAATCCTGTATCGTTTTCTTCTACCCAAGCCTGTATGGTTTTATTCTACCCAAGCCTATATCGTTTTATTCTACCCAATCCTGTATCGTTTTCTTCTACCCAAGCCTTTATGGTTTTATTCTACCCAAGCCTATATCGTTTTATTCTACCCAAGCCCGTATCATTTTGTTCTACTCAAGTTTGTATCATTTTATTCTACCCAATCCTGTATCGTTTTATTCTACCCAAGTTGTATCGTTTTATTCTACCCAAGCCCGTATCGTTTTATTCTACCCAAGCCTATGTCGTTTTATTCTACCCAAACCCGTATCGTTTTCTTCTAGCCAAGCCTATATCGCTATCGCTTTCTTCTACCAAAGCCTATATCGTTTTCTTCTACCCAAGCCTATATCGTTTTCTTCTACCCAAGCCTATATCGTTTTCTTCTACCCGAGCCTGTATCGTTTTATTCTATCCAAGCCTATATCAATTTCTTCGACCCAAGCCTGTATCGTTTTCTTCTACCCAAGCCTGTATCGTTTTCTTCTACCCAAGTCTATATCGTTTTCTTCTACCCAAGCCTATATCATTTTATTCTATCCAAGCCTATATCGTTTTATTCTATCCAAGCCTATATCGTTTTCTTCTATCCAAGCCTATGTCAATATCTTCGACCCAAGCCTATATCGTTTTATTCTACCCAAGCCGATATCGTTTTATTCTACCCAAGCCTGTATCGTTTTCTTCTACCAAAGCCTGTATCGTTTTCTTCTGCTATATATGGAGTATCGAAAGCCGAATTATGCATTGCCCTGCTTCAATTTGGGTACCCAAGACATATCATACATCGCTTAACTTTACATTGAATGGCCAACCAATATTATGCATACATTGACCTTGTATTGAGTGTTGCTACAAGTCTCTTGTCCTAATTATTCATTTCTACATATCCTTTCAAATTATTCATTGATCTCATCTTGAGCGCTCATAGATTTGATATGGAATGGTTTAGGCTTATTAGGCATTCCTAAATTTCACATTGCGTCCTCAATACTTTTTTACATTCTGTTACTTCACATTCGTTGGTTATTATTATTATTATAATTACAAGCTAAGCTATAACCCAAGTTGGAAAAGCAAGATGCTATAAGCCCAAGGGCTCCAACAGGGAAAAATACCCCAGTGAGGAAAGTAAATAAATGAATGATTAAACTACAAAAGAAGTAATGAACAATCAATATACAATATTTTTAAAAAGTAACGCCATTAAAATAGATCTTTCTTATGTAAACTTAAAAAAAAAAAGACTTAAATCAGCCTGTTGAACATCAAAACATTCACCACAAGTTTGACCCCATAATGCATTACTTGAAATGGAAAGCCCAAATTTTGACCCATTTATGTATTACTTAAAATGGAATTTCCAACCTTAATTACGCATTCCTTGCCTTCACACTGAACAATCAATATACGATTTTTAAACAGTTACACCATTAAAATAGATCTTTCTTATGTAAACTATAAAAAAAGACATATCAGCCTGTTGAACATCAAAACATTCACCACAAGTTAGACCCATTTATGCATTACTTAAAATGGAATTTCCAACCTTAATTACGCATTTCTTGCCTTCATACTGAACAATCAATATACGATTTTTAAACAGTTGCACCATTAAAATAGATCTTTCTTATGTAAACTTTAAAAAAAGGACTTATATCAGCCTGTTGAACGTCAAAACATTCACCACAAGTTTGACCCATTTATGCATTACTAAAAATGGAATTTCCAACCTTAATTACGCACTACTTGCCTTCATGCTCCCGCCCCCTCTTGCAGGTGACGAGGTCATGGAATGGAATGGGAGGTCGCTGCAAAACAAAAGCTACGAGGAGGTCTACGACATCATCACTGAATCCCGTCAGGAGCCTCAGGTGGAGATCTTCGTGTCGCGGGTTTTACCTGACTACGGTAGACAGCCAGTCAGAAGGGCCACCCATCATGGAATGCCATCCAGAGGTATGGGAGAGAGAGAGAGAGAGAGAGAGAGAGAGAGAGAGAGAGAGAGAGAGAGAGAGAGAGAGAGAGAGAGAGAGAGAGAGATTGTATTATTATTATTATTATTATTATTAACTTGAGTAAAACACCATCCATTGTATAAGAGAGAGTTATGTATTATTATTATTATTATTATTATTATTATTATTATTATTAACCATACCTTGTATAATTAATCTTGGGTATCAAAAAATTTAATATCTAGAATAATAATAATAATAATAATAATAATAATAATAATAATAATAATAATAATAATAATAATTATTATTATTATTGTTATTATTGTTGTTATTATTAGATAAGCTACAACCCTAGTTAGAAAAGGAGGCTGCTTCAAGCCCAAGGGCTCCAATAGGGAAAATTAGTCCATTGAGGAAAGAAAATAAAGAAAAATAAACTACAAGAGAAGTAATGGGCAATTAATTTAACATTTTTAAAATGGCAACGAGATTAGAATAGGTGTATCATATATATGTCAATAAAATGACTTATATCAGCCTGTTCAACGCAAAAATATTCACTGCCAATTTTTTACATTATTATTATTATTATTATTATTATTATTATTATTATTATGATAAGCTGTAACCCTAGTTGGAAAAGCAAGATGCTATAAGCCCAAGGACTCCAAGAGGGAAAATACCCTAGTGAGGAAAGGAAATAATGAATTAAATAAGCAAGAGAAGTAATTAGCAATTAAAATGAAATATTATAAGAATAGTAACAATAGTTCCGCCAATTCAACCACCTGTTTAGTGAGATCATTCCACTACTTAGTCGTGTGTAATATACCATTATGATTCTCAGAGTACAAGACGCAAAGCTTTGCTGGGCTGGAGCTGATTGCATGATGGATATATAAGCATAGTTTTGTAATGCTTGGGATGCTGTAGAAGCATAGAAGCTCAAGTGATAAAGCATGTCACAGAGAGAAGCACTGGATTTGTGTGGAATCAAGATGTCAAAGGTCAGATCGATTGGGCCTCGATTCTCGGAAGCAAAAAAAAAAAAAAAATAAAAATAAAAAAAAGACTTGTATTTATGCATGTATTTTTTGAGTTTTCAAGGAACATCTTGCCTTCTTTTTCTTCTGAATATACATCAGGAGACTGTTCAAATCAGAGCATAAAAAGAGAGGTTGATAAATATATAAAAAACAGTTCTTCAGTATATCACATTCAAGGCCTTGCCCTCCATTTTCAATTATCATTTCATGAAACTGTCATTGGTTAGTCAGAGTACTTGCTAATGAAATATGGAAATCTATATCTTAATCTATGAATCTGTCAAGAATTCCTTTGGTCATTATATCCTTTTAGTTTCCGTTCTTCAACTTAATTAGCTTCTTACTTATCAATGAATTTCAAGGAAAATTATAAGCAATTATTTCCCAATACCTTATTTTTCATAGAAATTACTAACATGTTTCCTCTGAGCCCTTTTATAGAAAGTTCTCAAGTCTTTCACTACTTTCACCACAAGCCCTAATCCAAGACTATATTCTACCATTGCCCATTTAGAGGCTTAAAGGTTTAAAGGCTGCTCATGAATGGCAGAGGCAAGGGACAGTGACATTGCCTTATCAAGTAGGACAATACCATAGAGAGTGACCATATATACATATGATCAGCACCCAAACCCCCTTTCCACCTAACCTAGGACAAAGGAGGGCCAGACAATGGCTGCTGGTGACTCAGCAGATAGACCTATAGGCTCCCCCAAACCGCCCCCTCCCTTCCTTACCTCACAAGGAGGATGAAGTTGCAGCGACCAAAGGAACTAACTAGATAGAGCGGGTCTCAAACCCCAGTCTGGCGAACACCCGTCAGGGATGTTACCACGTCGGCCACCACAACCCTAAACCATTTTAAACCATTTCACCACAAGTGATGACGTAAACCCAACCATTATGAGTCTTTAAATAAACATTATCACCACATGTAATTATCTAAGCCGTTTTGCCACAAGTACCCTCCTAAAAGATCTCTCTTTTCAGACCTTTCAAATCGAATCCTCTACCATGCTCTCTTACTTGGTGGTACACTCAGACACACTGGTCTATTTGTTTCCTTATTTCCTTTCCTCACTGGGCTATTTTCCCTGTTTGAGTCCTTGGGCTTTTAGCATCTTGCTTTTCCAATGAAGGTTGTAGCTTAGCTAGTAATAGTAATAACGATAACTGTTAGTAATAACGATAACTGTTCATATAAAACATTCATTGTTTATCTAAAATATTTTGCTACAGACTTGTACCTAACCCATTTCTACAAAATCTCTCACCTAAGCCTATTATCAACAGGATTTTATTTAAGCTCTCCTAAGGTGTCTTCAGAACAATTTCACCACAACCCTTCGTCTGAACATTTGCACCACTAGTCACCATTAAAGCCTTTTCACCCTAACATATCCTCCACGCCCTTTCTACATAACTCATACCAAAGTACTTTTATTATTCGTTCTTGCCAAAGCCATTTCACCTTCAGTCGTAATCCATTCTTCTCTTCAAAAGCCCTCATTTAGGCTCTTTCACTAAAAGCCCTCAACTCAGACTTCCCTCAATAAGCCGCCATTAAAGTCCTTGTAATGCTAAGTGTTCTTCTGAGCATATCACCTCAAACTCTTATCTAAGCCTTTCTACAACTCGTCCTCATCTAAGCCATTGCTCTAAAATCCCCTTCACCACGGGGGTAGATGCCCTTTAGAGTCCTCTAAACGCAATTCCTAATCTAAGCCTTGTCACAAATTCTCTTCTAAGCAAACAATTTTTATATGCCCTTATCACCTCAAAGTCTTGTCCATTCCATTTCACCGTAACTAATCATGTAAAGCCTTTCACCATAAATTTTCCTCTGTGCTCAGTCGCCCCAGGTTTTCACCACATGACATTCCCTAAGCCATTTTTTTATATATACAAAACCTCTCACTATAAAACCTACTATAAGCCCTTTTTTTATATTTAACCTTATCTAAGCTCTTTTACCCCTAATCTGAGCCCTATTACCCATTATCCCTCATGTAAGCCCGTTTTTCAGTAGCTCGCATTAAAAAGGGTACATGGATATGCATAGGAAAGTGTACCTGGATATACATAGAAAAGTGTACTAGGATATACATAGAAAAGTGTACTTGGATATACATAGAAAGGATACTTGGATATACATAGACTTCAAAACCTTTTAAAATTCATTTATAAATCGCCGAGATATGAAAGAAAGTTGCCAAATTTCAAACTCGTTTTGATTTTGATATTTCCCAATCGGCTCCCTGAAGACACTTCGTATTGTAACTCCTCAGTTTAAGAATACCATCTCATCCCGTCCCGATCATAAGTCTTGACCTCTCCACAGTTACTCCTCCTTAAGATACGAGCTTGGCCTTCATCTCTATCCCTTCCTGCACAGGTGGGGCCGAGCCCAACTACGATCCGAGGAAGCTGTCGGAGCCGGGTCGGGACCGTCGGCCGAGCGTCACCATCACGTCCCCAGGGTCACCCGAAACCTACCAGATGCGGACGCATTCTCCTTCCGTCACTGGGAAGCTGCAGGTACGTTCGGATTTGAGAGATGTTCTTTTGGAGGCAGAGTCCTACGATGTGAGGTTGTTTTAAGTATAAGGACTCGTTTATTTAGCCTTGTTTATAAGTTTATTTTGTTTATAAAGGAATAGGTAAACAATCGCAATGCAGAGACCATTTAACATTTTATTTTATTTGTTTTGGTTTGTAAAGGAAAGGTTATATATCTCCCAATGATTAATAATTCATGTACAGTATATATATATATATATATATATATATATATATATGTATGTGTATATATATATATATATATATATATATATATGTATATATATATATATATCTATATATATATATATATATACATATATATATATATATATATATATATATATATATATATATATATATATATATATATATATTATATATATATATATGAATGCAAATCAACGCAATATCATGCTCATAGGAAAATGAACTTCGTCATATGAAAGGCAAGGTCGTAATGCATATATATATATATATATATATATATATATATATATATATATATATATATATATATATATATATATGAGAGCAGATTTTCAAAAGCCCCACAAGCCTCACAAATGTTACCTATAAAGTGCTCAATTATCCTATTTAGTCCTTTGATACCCATCTTCAGTTGTCTCTTTTTGGGAGAAATCCCTCTTCCCGACCAAAGGTTTCCTTGAAAATGTTTCATTGCAAATCTTGAAATGTCATTTCTTCTTTAACACAGTCTTTGGATACCTGTAAATTCGTTTGGTAGGATGATTGTATCAAATGTCATTGTACCATTGTTTCTTTAGCCCGATTTTTGAATACTGAATTTCATTACAAAATCATATTTCATTTAGCTAGAGTTTTTGTATTATATGTCTATGTAGATATCACTCATTTAAATATGGAATTGATTACAATGCTAATTTAAAAAAATGCTTCTATTATTAGAGATTTTGTAATCCATATCTCATAAAATCCCTTTAACCTAAGATTTCAATATTGGATCTCACTAGAAAATCATGTTTTTAGTTAAGGAAGGTTGAATGCAAAAGCGTTGCTGCGTTTTTTAACTTACTTTCGATGGTGGAATCTCAAAGGAAAATAAACCCAGAATTACAATATTAAATTTCGATGCAAAATCTCCTTATCTACATTTCAATATCTCAAGTTCCATTCCAAAATTCTCGCTTCTTAATCCTAAACATAAGGAATCAAGGCTCATCATGTTACGATCTTCCTAATACTTCTGGACCAACTCGTACTGGTAATCCTTTGTGTTTGATATCCGGTATTTACACATCCACCTTTTCTTTTGGCGTTAGTACCAGCTATCTTCTCGACACTTATTCAAACGAAGGTTTTCCTTTATTTTACCTCCAGTGGAATGAGATCATATTTGAAAGCTAAGGGTTTATTATATTATGCCTCTAGTGGAATAAGATCACATATGAAAGCTATAGGTTTCCTTTATTTTCCCTCAAGTGAAATGAGATCACACATGGAAGCTAAAGGTTTCCTTTATTTTGCCTCCAGTGGAATAAGATCACATATGAAAGCTATAGGTTTCCTTTATTTTGCCTCAAGTGAAATGAGATCACATATGGAAGCTAAAGGTTTCCTTTACTTTGCCCCAAGGGAAATGAGATCACATATGGAAGCTAAGGTTTGCCTTTATTTTACCTCCAGTGGTATGAGATCATATATGAAAGCTAAGGGTTTCCTATATTGTGCCTCTAGTGGAATGAGATCATGTATGGAAGCTAAAGTTTCCTTTATTTTGCCTCCAGTGAAATGAGATCACACATGGAAGCTAAAGGTTTCCTTTATTTTTCCTCAAGTGGAATGAGATCACATGTGGAGGCTAAGGGTTTCCTTTATTTTGCCGCAAGAGGAATGAGATCACATGTGCAAGCTAAGGGTTTCCTTTATTTTTCCTCAAGTGAAATGAGATCACATAGGAAAGCTAAAGGTTTCCTTTATTTTGCCTCAAGTGAAATGAGATCACACATGGAAGCTAAAGGTTTCCTTTATTTTGCCTCAAGTGAAATGAGATCACACATGGAAGCTAAAGGTTTCCTTTATTTTGCCTTAAGTGAAATGAGATCACATATGGAAGCTAAAGGTTTACTTTATTTTTCTCAAGTGGAATGAGATCACATATGGAAGCTAAAGGTTTCCTTTATTTTTCCTCAAGTGGAATGAGATCACATATGGAAGCTAAAGGTTTACTTTATTTTGCCTCCAGTGGAATAAGATCACATATGAAAGCTATAGGTTTCCTTTATTTTACCTCAAGTGAAATGAGATCAGATATGAAAGCTATAGGTTTCCTTTATTTTGCCTCAAGTGAAATGAGATCACATATGGAAGCTAAAGGTTTCCTTTATTTTTCCTCAAGTGGAATGAGATCACATATGGAAGCTAAAGGTTTCCTTTATTTTTCCTCAAGTGGAATGAGATCACATATGGAAGCTAAAGGTTTACTTTATTTTGCCTCCAGTGGAATAAGATCACATATGAAAGCTATAGGTTTCCTTTATTTTTCCTCAAGTGGAATGAGATCACATATGGAAGCTAAAGGTTTACTTTATTTTGCCTCCAGTGGAATAAGATCACATATGAAAGCTATAGGTTTCCTTTATTTTTCCTCAAGTGAAATGAAATCACATATGGAAGCTGAAAGTTTCCTTTATTTTGCCTTCAGTGGAATGAGATCACATATGGAAGTTAAAAGTTTCCTTTATTTTGCCTCTGGTGGAATGAGATCACATATGGAAGCTAAATGTTTCCTTTATTTTGCATCTGGTGGAATGAGATCCCATATGGAAGCTAAAAGTTTCCTTTATTTTGCCTCCAGTGGAATGAAATCACATATGGAACCTACAGGTTTCCTTTATTTTGTCTCAGTGGAATGAGATCACATATGGAAGCTAATAGTTTCCTTTATTTTGCCTTGAGTGAAATGAGATCACACATGGAAGCTAAAAGTTTCCTTTATTTTGCCTAGAGTGAAATGAGATCACATATGGAAGCTAAAGGTGACCTTTATTTTTCATCAAGTGAAATGAGATTACATATGAAAGCTAAAGGTTTCCTTTATTTTTCCTCAAGTGAAATGAGATCACATATGGAAGCTAAAGGTTTCCTTTATTTTGCCTCCAGTGAAATGAGATCAAATATGAAAGCTAAAGGTTTCCTTTATTTGGCCTCGAGTGAAATGATATCATATATGGAATCTAAAATTTCCCTTTATTTTGCCTCGAGTGAAATGAGATCACATATGGAAGCTAAAGGTTTCCTTTATTTTTCCTCCAGTGAAATGAGATCACATATGGAAGCTAAAGGTTTCCTTTATTTTTCCTCCAATGAAATGAGATCACATATGGAAGCTAAAGGTTTCCTTTATTTTTCCTCCAGTGAAATGAGATCACATATGGAAGCTAAAGGTTTCCTTTATTTTTCTTCCAGTGGAATGAGATCACAAATGGAAGTTAAAGGTTTCCTTTATTTTGCCTCCAGTGGAATGAGATCACATATGGAACCTAAAGGTTCCTTTATTTTGTCTCGAGTGAAATGACATCACATATGGAAGCTAAAGGTTTCCTTTATTTTGCCTCCAGTGGAATGAGATCACATATGGAAGCTGAAGATATCTTATATTTTGCCTTTAGTGGAATGAGATCACATATGGAAGCTAAAGATTTCCTTTATTTCGCCTCCAGTGGAATGAGATCACATATGGAAGCTAAAGATTTCCTTTATTTTGACTTCAGTGGAGTGAGATCACATATGGAAGCTAAAGGTTCCCTTTATTTTGCCTCCAGTGGAATGAGATCACATATGGAAGCTAAAGATTTACTTTATTTTGACTCCAATAGAGTGAGATCGCATATGGAAGCTAAAGGTTTCCTTTATTTTGACTCCAGTGGAATGAGATCACATATGGAAGCTAAAGGTTTCCTTTATTTTGACTCCAGTGGAGTGAGATCACATATGCAAGCTAAAGGTTTCCTTTATTTTGACTCCAGTGGAATGAGATCACATATGGAAGCTAAAGATTTCCTTTATTTTGACTCAGGTGGAGTGAGATCACATATGCAAGCTAAAGGTTTCCTTTATTTTGCCTCCAGTGGAATGAGATCACATATGGAAGCTAAAGATTTCCTTTATTTTGACTCCAGTGGAATGAGATCACATATGGAAGCTAAAGATTTCCTTTATTTTGACTCCAGTGGAGTGAGATCACATATGGAAGCTAAGGATTTCCTTTATTTTGCCTCAAGTGGAATGAGATCACATATGAAAGCTAAGGGTTTCCTTTATTTTGCCCCAAGTGAAATGAGATCACATATGGAAGTTAAGGGTATCCTTTAGTTTGCCTCAAGTGAAATGAGATCACATATGAAAGCTAAGGGTTCCTTTATTTTGCCCCAAGTAAAATGAGATCACATATGGAAGTTAAGGGTTTCCTTTATTTTGCCTCAAGTGAAATGAGATCACATATGAAAGCTAAGGGTTTCCTTTATTTTGCCCCAAGTGAAATGAGATCACATATGAAAGCTAAAGATTTCCTTTATTTTGACTCCAGTGGAATGAGATCACATATGGAAGCTAAATATATCCTTTATTTTGACTCCAGTGGAATGAGATCACATATGGAAGCTAAAGATTTCCTTTATTTTGCCTCCAGTGGAGTGAGATCACATATGGAAGCTAAGGGTTTCCTTTATTTTGCCTCAAGTGGAATGAGATCACATATGAAAGCTAAAGGTTTCCTTTATTTTGCCTCCAGTAGAATGAGATCACATATGGAAGCTAAAGGTTTCCTTTATTTTGCCTCAAGTGGAATGAGATCACATATGGGAGCTAAAGGTTTCCTTTATTTTGCCTCCAGTGGAATGAAATCACATATGGAACCTACAGGTTTCCTTTATTTTGTCTCAGTGGAATGAGATCACATATGGAAGCTAAAGATTTCCTTTATTTTGCCTCCAGTGGAGTGAGATCACATATGAAAGCTAAGGGTTTCCTTTATTTTGCCCCAAGTGAAGTGAGATCACATATGAAAGCTAAGGGTTTCCTTTATTTTGCTCCAAGTGAAATGAGATCACATGTGGAAGCTAAAGGTTTCCTTTATTTTGCCCCAAGTGAAATGAGATCACATATGAAAGCTAAGGGTCTCCTTTATTTTGCCTCAAGTGGAATGAGATCACATATGCAAGCTAAAAGTTTCCTTTATTTTGCCTTCAGTGGAATAAGATCACAAATGGAAGCTATAGGTTTCTTTTATTTTGCCTCAAGTGAAATGAGATCACATATGGAAGCTAAAGGTTTCCTTTATTTTGCTTCAAGTGGAATGAGATCACATATGGGAGCTAAAGGTTTCCTTTATTTTGCCCCAAGTGAAATGAGATCACATATGGAAGCTAAAGGTTTCCTTTATTATGCCCCAAGTGAAATGAGATAACATATGGAAGCTAAAGGTTTCCTTTATTTTGCTTCAAGTGGAATGAGATCACATGTGGAAGCTAAAGGTTTCCTTTATTTTGCCCCAAGTGAAATGAGATCACATATGGAAGCTAAAGGTTTCCTTTATTTAGCCTCTAGTGGAATGAGATCACATATGGAAGCTAAAGGTTTCCTTTATGTTGCCTCTAGTGGAATGAGATCACATATGAAAGCTAAAGGTTTCCTTTATTTTGCCTCCAGTAGAATGAGATCACATATGGAAGCTAAAGGTTTCCTTTATTTTGCCTCAAGTGGAATGAGATCACATATGGGAGCTAAAGGTTTCCTTTATTTTGCCTCCAGTGGAATGAAATCACATATGGAACCTACAGGTTTCCTTTATTTTGTCTCAGTGGAATGAGATCACATATGGAAGCTAATAGTTTCCTTTATTTTGCCTTGAGTGAAATGAGATCACATATTGAAGCTAAAGATTTCCTTTATTTTGATTCCAGTGGAGTGAGATCACATATTGAAGCTAAAGGTTTCCTTTATTTTTCCTCAAGTGAAATGAGATCACATATGGAAGTTAAAGGTTTTCTTTATTTTGCCTCCAGTGAAATTTGATCAAATATGAAAGCTAAAGGTTTCCTTTATTTTGCCTCAAGTGAAATGAGATCATATATGGAAGCTAAAATTTTCCTTTATTTTGCCTCGAGTGAAATGAGATCACACATGGAAGCTAAAGGTTTCCTTTATTTTTCCTCAAGTGAAATGAGATCACAAATGGAAGCTAAAGGTTTCATTTATTTTGCCTCCAGTGGAATGAGATCACATATGGAAGCTAAAGGTTTCCTTTATTTTGTCTCGAGTGAAATGAGATCAGATATGGAAGCTAAAGGTTTCCTTTATTTTGCCTCCTGTGGAATGAGATCACATATGGAAGCTAAAGATATCTTTTATTTTGCCTCCAGTGGAATGAGATCACATATGGAAGCTAAAGATTTTCTTTATTTTGACTCCAGTGTAGTGAGATCACATATGGAAGCTATCGGTTTCCTTTATTTTGCCTCCAGTGGAATGAGATCACATATGGAAGCTAAAGATTTCCTTTATTTTGACTCCAGTGGAGTGAGATCACATATGGAAGCTGAAGGTTATATTAATTTTTCCCCCAGTGGAATGAGATCATAGATGGAAGTATAAGATTTCCTTTATTTTGCCTCCAGTGGAATGAGTTCACATATGGAAGTTAAAGGTTTCTTTTATTTTGCTTACAGTGGAATGATATCACATATGGAAGCTATAGGTTTCCCATATTTTCCTTCCAGTGTAATGAGGTCACTTATGGAAGCTAAAGATTTCCTTTATATTGCCTCCAGTGGAATGAGGTCACATAAGGAAGCTAAAGATTTCTCTTATTTTCCCTCCAGTGGAATGAGATCACATATGGAAGCTAAAGATGTCCATTATTTTGCCTCTAGAGGAATGAGATCACATATGGAAGCTAAAGGTTTCCTTTATTTGGCCTACAGGGGAATGAGATCACATATGGAATTTAAACGTTCTCTTTATTTTGCCTCCAGTGGAATGAGATCTCATATGAAAGCTAAAGGTTTCATTTTTTTTACTTCCAGTGGAATGAGGTCACTTATGGAAGCTAAAGATTTCTTTTATTTTGCCTCCAGTGGAATGAGATCACATATGGAAGCTAAAGACTTCCTTTATTTTGCCTCCAGTGGAATGAGATCACATATGGAAGCTAAAGATTTCTTTCATTTTGCCTCCAGTGGAATGAGATCTCATATGGAAGCTAAAGGTTTCCTTTATTTTGCCACCAGTAAAATGAGATCACATATGGAAGCTAAAGGTTACCTTTATTTTGCCTCCAGTGAAATGAGATCAAATATGAAAGCTAAAGATTTCCTTTATTTTGCCTCCAGTGAAATGAGGTCAAATATGAAAGCTAAAGGTTTCCTTTATTTTGCCCCCAGTAAAATGAGATCACATATGGAAGCTGAAGGTTTCCTTTATTTTGCCTCCAGTGAAATGAGATCAAATATGAAAGCTAAAGGTTTCCTTTATTTTGCCTCCAGTGAAATGAGATCAAATATGAAAGCTAAAGATTTCCTTTATTTTGCCTCCAGTGGAATGAGATCACATATGGAAGCTAAAGGTTTCCTTTATTTTGCCTCAAGTGAAATGAGATCACATATGGAAGCTAAAGGTTTCCTTTATTCTGCCTCCAGTGAAATGAGATCAAATATGAAAGCTAAAGGTTTCCTTTATTTTGCCTCCAGTGAAATGAGATCAAATATGAAAGCTAAAGATTTCCTTTGTTTTACCTCCAGTGGAATGAGATCACATATGGAAGCTAAAGATTTCCTTTATTTTGCCTCAAGTGGAATGAGATCACATATGGAAACTAAAGGTTTCATTTTTTTTTGCGTCCAGTTTACCTGTCACCAATTGAACAAGTTATTTCTTACACTTTTGTTCACCTGTCAGTAAATTTTCAAGTGGATATTTTCATTACTCCTCTGTTCACCTGTCAGCTAAAGTGACAAGTTATTTTGATTTTTGTTCTCTTTACCTATCAGCAAATTGACAAGTTATTTCTATTAGTACTCTGTTTACCTATCAGAAAATGGACAAGATATTTCTATTACTCCTCTGTTTGCCTATCAGCAAATGTACATGTTATTTCTATTACTGTTCTGTGTACCTGTCGGCAAATGGACAAGTTATTTTTACTCTTCGGTTTAACAGGCTCAATCGGGTAAGTTATTCCTATAACTCCTATGTTTACCTGACAGCAATTGGACAAGTTATTTCTATTATTTCTTTGTTTACCTATCAGCAAATGGACAGTTCTCTATAACTCCTCTGTTTACTTGTCAGCAAACAGACAAGTAATTTTTGTTACTCTGTTTACCTGTCAACAAATTGAAAAGTTATTTCTTTTACTTCTCTGTTTACCTAATTGGCAAGGGTTTTCTATTACTCCTACGTTTACCTGTCAGCAAATGGGCAAGTTGTTTTTATTACTGCTCTGTTTACTTGTCAGCAAATGGACAAGTTATTTTTATTACTCCTCTATTTAACTGTCAGCAAATGAACAAGATATTTCTATTGCTGCTCTGTTTACCTGTTAGAAAATAGACAAGTTATTTCTATTACTGCTCTGTTTACCTGTCAGCAAATGGAAAAGTTATTTTTATTACTGCTCTTTTTACCTGTCAGAAAACGGACAAGATATTTCTATTGCTGCTCTGTTTACCTGTCAGCAAACGGACAGGTTATTTCTATTACTACTGTGTTTACCTGTCAGCAAATGGAAAAGTTATTTCTACTACTGTTCCGTTTATCTGTCAGCAAATGGACAAGATATTTCTATTGCTGCTCTGTTTACCTGTCAGCAAATGGATAAGTTATTTCTATTACTGCTCTGTTTACCTGTCAGCAAATGGAAAAGTTATTTTTATTACTACTCTTTCTACCTGTCAGCAAACGGACAAGATATTTCTTTTGCTTCTCTGTTTACCTGTCAGCAAACGGACAAGATATTTCTATTGCTGCTCTGTTTACCTGTCAGCAAACGGACAAGATATTTCTATTGCTGCTCTGTTTACCTGTCAGCAAATGGAAAAGTTATTTTTATTACTACTCTTTCTACCTGTCAGCAAACGGACAAGATATTTCTATTGCTGCTCTGTTTACCTGTCAGCAAACGGACAAGATATTTCTATTGCTGCTCTGTTTACCTGTCAGCAAACGGACAAGATAATTCTATTGCTGCTCTTTTTACCTGTCAGCGAGTGGACAAGATATTTCTATTGCTGCTCTGTTTACCTGTCAGCAAATGGAAAAGTTATTTCTACTACTGTTCCGTTTACCTGTCAGCAAATGGACAAGTTATACCTATTAGAGCTATTTCTACTTGTCAGCAAATATTCAAGGTATTTATATTACTGTTCTGTTTACCTGTCAGCAAATGGAGAAGTTATTTCTATTACTGCTCTGTTTAGCTGTCAGCAAATGGACAAGTTATGCCTTTTTTTTCTCTGTTTACCTGTCAGCAAATGGACAAGTTATTTCCATTACTCATCATTTTATCGGTCAGCAAATTGACAAGTTATTTCTATTACTATTTTTACGTGTCAGAAAATGGACAAATTATTTCTGTTACTCATCGGGTTATCTGTCTGCAAATGGACAAGTTATTTCTGTTACTCATCGGGTTATCTGTCAGCAAATGGACAAGTTATTTCTGTTACTCATCGGGTTATCTGTCTGCAAATGGACAAGTTATTTCTGTTACTCATCGGGTTATCTGTCTGCAAATGGACAAGTTATTTCTGTTACTCATCGGGTTATCTGTCAGCAAATGGACAAGTTATTTCTGTTACTCATCGGGTTATCTGTCAGCAAATGGAAAAGTTATTTCTGTTACTCATCGGGTTATCTGTCAGCAAATGGACAAGTTATTTCTGTTACTCATCGGGTTATCTCAGCAAATGGACAAGTTATTTCTGTTACTCATCGGGTTATCTGTCAGCAAATGGACAAGTTATTTCTGTTACTCATCGGGTTATCTGTCTGCAAATGGACAAGTTATTTCTATTACTCATCGGGTTATCTGTCAGCAAATGGACAAGATATTTCTATTATTCCTCTGTATACCTATCGGGAAATGGACAAGGTATTTTTACTACTGCTCTGTTTATCTGTGAGCAAATGAACAAGTTATGTCTATTACTCTTCTTGTTACCTGACAAATGGACAAGTTATTTCTATTACTCTTCTGGTTACTATCAGCAAATGGACAATTTATTTCTATTCCTCTTCTGGTTACACATCTGCGAATGGACAAGTTATTTCTATTACTCCTCTGTTTGCCTATCAGCAAATGGCCAAGTTATTTCTATTACTCTTCTGGTTACCTATAAACAAATTGACAAGTTATTTCTATTACTCCTCTGTTTGCCTATCAGCAAATGGACAAGTTATTTATAATACTCTTCTGGTTACATATAAACAAATTGACTAAGTTATTTCTACTACTCTTCTGGTTACATATAAACAAATTGACCAGTCATTTCTTTTACTCTTCTGTTTGCCTATCAGCATATGGACAAGTTATTTCTATTACTCTTTTGGTTACCTATAAACAAATTGCCAAGTGATTTCTATTGCTCTTCTGGTGACATATCAGCAAATGGACAAGTTATTTATATTACTCTTCTGGTTACATATAAACAAATTGACAAGTTATTTCTATTACTCCTCTGTTTGCCTATCAGCATATGGACAAGTTATTTCTATTATTCTTCGGGTTACCTATCAGCAACTGGACAAGTTATTTCTATTACTCCTATGTTTGCCTATCAGCAACTAGACAAGTTATTTTTATTACTCCTATGTTTGCGTATCAGCAACTAGACAAGTTATTTCTATTACTCCTATGTTTGCCTATCAGCAAATGGACAAGTTATTTCTATTACTCCTATGTTTGCGTATCAGCAAATGGACAAGTTATTTCTATTACTCCTATGTTTGCCTATCAGCAAATGGACAAGTTATTTCTATTACTCCTATTTTTGCGTATCAGCAACTAGACAAGTTATTTCTATTACTCCTATGTTTGCCTATCAGCAAATGGACAAGTTATTTCTATTACTCCTATGTTTGCGTATCAGCAACTAGACAAGTTATTTCTATTACTCCTATGTTTGCCTATCAGCAAATGGACAAGTTATTTCTATTACTCCTATATTTGCGTATCAGCAACTAGACAAGTTATTTCTATTACTCCTATGTTTGCCTATCAGCAAATGGACAAGTTATTTCTATTACTCCTATGTTTGCGTATCAGCAAATGGACAAGTTATTTCTATTACTCCTATATTTGCTTATCAGCAACTAGACAAGTTATTTCTATTACTCCTATGTTTGCCTATCAGCAAATGGACAAGTTATTTCTATTACTCCTATGTTTGCGTATCAGCAAATGGACAACTTATTTCTATTACTCCTATGTTTGCCTATCAGCAACTGGACAAGTTATTTCTATTACTCCTATGTTTGCCTATCAGCAACTAGACAAGTTATTTCTATTACTCCTATGTTTGCGTATCAGCAACTAGACAAGTTATTTCTATTACTCCTATGTTTGCCTATCAGCACCTAGACAAGTTATTTCTATTACTCCTATGTTTGCGTATCAGCAACTAGACAAGTTATTTCTATTACTCCTATGTTTGCGTATCAGCAAATGGACAAGTTATTTCTATTACTCCTATGTTTGCCTATCAGCAAATGGACAAGTTATTTCTATTACTCCTATGTTTAGCTATCAGCAACTGGACAAGTTATTTCTATTACTCCTATGTTTGCCTATCAGCAACTAGACAAGTTATTTCTATTACTCCTATGTTTGCGTATCAGCAAATGGACAAGTTATTTCTATTACTCCTATGTTTGCCTATCAGCAACTAGACAAGTTATTTCTATTACTCCTATGTTTGCGTATCAGCAACTAGACAAGTTATTTCTATTACTCCTATGTTTGCGTATCAGCAAATGGTCAAGTTATTTCTATTACTCCTATGTTTGCCTATCAGCAAATGGACAAGTTATTTCTATTACTCCTATGTTTGCGTATCAGCAACTAGACAAGTTATTTCTATTACTCCTATGTTTGCCTATCAGCAAATGGACAAGTTATTTCTATTACTCCTATGTTTGCCTATCAGCAAATGGACAAGTTATTTCTATTACTCCTATGTTTGCCTATCAGCAACTAGACAAGTTATTTCTATTACTCCTATGTTTGCGTATCAGCAAATGGACAAGTTATTTCTATTACTCCTATGTTTGCGTATCAGCAACTAGACAAGTTATTTCTATTACTCCTATGTTTGCGTATCAGCAACTAGACAAGTTATTTCTATTACTCCTATGTTTGCCTATCAGCAAATGGACAAGTTATTTCTATTACTCCTATGTTTGCGTATCAGCAACTAGACAAGTTATTTTTATTACTCCTATGTTTGCCTATCAGCAAATGGACAAGTTATTTCTATTACTCCTATGTTTGCGTATCAGCAACTAGACAAGTTATTTCTATTACTCCTATGTTTGCGTATCAGCAACTAGACAAGTTATTTTTATTACTCCTATGTTTGCCTATCAGCAACTAGACAAGTTATTTCTATTACTCCTATGTTTGCGTATCAGCAACTAGACAAGTTATTTTTATTACTCCTATGTTTGCCTATCAGCAAATGGACAAGTTATTTCTATTACTCCTATGTTTGCGTATCAGCAACTAGACAAGTTATTTCTATTACTCCTATGTTTGCCTATCAGCAACTAGACAAGTTATTTCTATTACTCCTATGTTTGCGTATCAGCAACTAGACAAGTTATTTCTATTACTCCTATGTTTGCCTATCAGCAACTAGACAAATTATTTTTATTACTCCTATGTTTGCGTATCAGCAAATGGACAAGTTATTTTTATTACTCCTATGTTTGCCTATCAGCAACTAGACAAGTTATTTTTATTACTCCTATGTTTGCCTATCAGCAAATGGACAAGTTATTTCTATTACTCCTATGTTTGCCAATCAGCAACTAGACAAGTTATTTCTATTACTCCTATGTTTGCGTATCAGCAACTAGACAAGTTATTTTTATTACTCCTATGTTTGCCTATCAGCAAATGGACAAGTTATTTCTATTACTTCTATGTTTGCGTATCAGCAAATGGACAAGTTATTTCTATTACTCCTATGTTTGCGTATCAGCAAATGGATAAGTTATTTCTATTACTCTTCAGGTTACCTATCAGCAAATGGACAAGTTATTTCTATTACTCCTCTGCCTATCAGGAAATGGACAAGTTGTTTCTATTACTCTTCAGGTTACCTATCAGCAACTAGACAATTTATTTCTATTACTCTTCTGGTTACCTATCAGAAACTAGACAAGTTATTTCTATTACTCTAACGAGTCTCATTTCAACATCGAATCCTGTTGGCATTCGTAACTGAACCCAGGAAGATTTTCAGTATAATCAAATAAAGAAAAAAAGAAAACGTCTAAGTACTCGCGTCACTTCAGATCTTCCGGGACGATGCAGTTTGGGAAAAGCGTCCTTAACGCACCGTGTAGCAATAACATATGTACGCAGACACAAAAGCCAGAAGTTACCATTCAGATATGATTGATTACCTTATTGACATATTGGTTTATTGGGGGAGACAAACCGAGGTCTAGTCAGCGAGCAGTCTAAGATGATGGGGAGAGGAAAAAGGAATGTTGGTGTTTCTTTATCAATTTGTTACAAACGATTGTTTTAAGTTAGAGATCAGTTAATTATTGCACATTAATGTTTTTTTTGGTTACTTTATTATGTAAAGTAGCTTTAAGATGGGATTTTATATTCTGTGATGTAATGGTTTTGTGACGTTCGAAGTATTTTAGCATCCACAGCAAAAATAATTCATGTGTTGGTGATCAGTTAATGGTTATAATTTAATGTTTTTGGTTATCATGTGAAGTAGATTTTAAATGAGAGTTTTTATTATGAATTATAATAGCTTTGAGACACTAGAACCATTTCAGCATCCATAGCTTCTAAAATCTTGCCTAATCTCCACAAACCTTTTACTCATTTCTTAATCATCTTTTCCGAGGGTTAACTTCTAGTGAATTTCTCGTCCTCTTCTCTATTGTTTCTTTTATTGCATATTCAGTTTATAACTAAAATTATCATGCTCTTTTCTAATTTTTTTTTTTTTTTTTTTTTTTTTTTTTTGAGCCATGTCGTCCTGATGGAAGTCACTCTAGGCAGCTTTCTACTTGTGATATTTCTTCGAGTGATATACCAGAGAATTAAACCTGTAGAGGTATCACGGGGTTCCTACCCCCGGAGTGAATATCCCTAAAGATATCGTGTATATAACAGGGACGTGTTCAAAACATATCACGGGGTTCCTACCCCGGGGCGAATATCCCGAAGGATATGTGTATATATCAAGGACATGTTTAAAACAACCACGGCTATCCTTTCCCGAATAGAGTTAACCTTGTCTAGAAGGATATGGGATAGGATTGATAACGTGGGAGAGCCGTTACAACTCCGGAGCCGGTGTGTTAATGTAAACACGTTCGCTGGTCGCCAAAAAAATAGATTTTTCCCGTCAAAACCGCCTTTTTGTTTGTATGTTCAGTTTATAACTAGAATTATCACCCTCTTTTCTAATGTTTCTTTTTTTGGTTGATCAGATTCTTGTCCTCTTCCTCTTTTGTTATGTTTCTTTTATTGCTTATTCAGATTCTAACTTAAATTCTCGACTTTTTTTCTAATCTTTCTTTTTATTGCTTATTCAGATTCTAACTTAAATTCTCGACCTTTTTTCTAATATTTCTTTTATTGCTTATTCAGATTCTAACTAAGATTCTTTTTCTCTTTTCTAATGTTTCTTTTATTGCTTATTCAGATTCTAAGATTCTCATCCTCTTTTCTAATGTTTCTTTTATTGCTTATTCAGATTCTAACTAAGATTCTCGTCCTCTTTTCTAATGTTTCTTTTTATTGCTTATTCAGATTCTAACTAAGATTCTCATCCTCTTTTCTAATGTTTCTTTTATTGCTTATTCAGATTCTAACTAAGATTCTCATCCTCTTTTCTAATGTTTCTTTTATTGCTTATTCAGATTCTAACTAAGATTCTCGTCCTCTTTTCTAATGTTTCTTTTTATTGCTTATTCAGATTCTAACTAAGATTCTCGTCCTCTTTTCTAATGTTTCTTTTTATTGCTTATTCAGATTCTAACTAAGATTCTCATCCTCTTTTCTAATGTTTCTTTTATTGCTTATTCAGAT
>NC_090760.1:41212074-41217074 GCF_036898095.1 Palaemon carinicauda | reverse complement strand
TCTTCCCAGTGAGAAATCCAAGCGTCGAACGAAAGCTATTGGCAACAGCCTGGACCCGAGGTGGAACCAGACTTTCGTTTACTGTCCTCTACGCCGGGCGGAGCTGAAGACGAGATCCCTGGAGATTACTGTCTGGGACTACGACAGATATGGTGCCAATGATTTCCTTGGGGAGGTGAGTACTTTTCTCCTGTGTTTGTGTGTGTGTGTGTTTGTGTGTTTGTGCGGGATGCGAGTGGTTACGAGGATGGTTAAGGTTGGGGGAAGGTAGAGAATTACATCATTATTGATTTGAAAATATGTGTCATAGCTATGAAGTTCATTTTGATCGTCGTAGCATATAGGAAGTATTGGTAAACATTTGGTTCTGTATTATATGTACTGGAAGGCTTATGGTTTTTTTTTTTTTTTTTTTTTTTTTTTTTTTTTTTTTGAAAGGGAATTTAAGGTTTATTTATTTATTTATTTATTTATTTATTTATTTTGACATTGTTGAAAGTGAATTTTAGGTTTTTATTATTTATTCTTTTTTTTTTGTCATTGTTGAAAGTGAATTTAAGGTTTTTATTATTTATTATTTTTTTTTGACACTGTTGAAAGTGAATTTAAGGTTTTTATCATTTATCTATTTTTTTTTTGACATTGTTAAAAGTGAATTTAAGTTTTTTTTTATATTATGAAAATTTAATTTCATGGTAATAAAGGAAATTTTACCAGAGAATTTATTACAGCCTCTGTACCATGACCTTCCACTTTCTTGGGTTATAGTTCTCTCGCTAATGGGTACTCTCAGGCATACTATTTTATCTTAAATTCTCTACCTGTTGTTCTTTGAAGCTTTTATAGTTTATATGCGAAGGATCTAATTTAATGCTTTTACTCTTTCAAATATTATATTTGGTTTTTTATTATTCTCTTATAGTTTATTTATTTCCTTGTTTACTTTCCTCACTGGACTATATTTCCCTCTTGGAGCCCTTGGGCTTATAGCATCTTGCTTTTCCAGTGAGTGTTATATCCTAGCGTGTAATAATAATATTATAGGAGAAAGCTAGAAGAAATAACCCAGATTAAATAGTTAAAATGAATATAACCAGAACTTGGCAAGGTTAGATTCACAAACCTAAAATTGACAGACTGAATTTTTAAAGTTTAAGTAGTCACATAAAAACCGATTTTTAACAAAGCTGAGTATGCTTTTTCAAGATTTAAATTAACAAAGCTGATTATGTTTTCTTAAGATTCAAATTTAAAACTGAATTAATTTCCTATCCATTAAATCTGTATTGTATTTAAGGCATAGAGTGGAATTATATGCCTCTTTATATGGGCATACATACCCAAACCATATGGGCTGCGAATGGCCTTAAAATCTAACACAGGTGGGGAAGATTGTTATTTGATTGTTATTTTAGTGTCCAAAAAATTTTGACCTCTTACATCTGAGTGTCAGATTTTACTTGTGTAATAATATCCACATATTCAACGTAACAAAATTTAGGGTTAATATGAGAGAAGACATACTTCCTCAGGTAGGAAGAGAATCTTTATCTATGGTAAGAAGCTCTTCTAGGAGAAGGACACTCCAAAATCGAAGCATTGTTCTCTAGTCTTGGGTAGTGCTAAAGCCTCTGTACCATAGTCTTCCACTGCCTTGGGTTAGAGTTCTCTTGCTTGAGGGTACACTCGGGCAAACTATTCTATCTAATTTTTCTTCTTGTTTTGTTAAAGTTTTTATCGTTTATATAAGAAATATTTATTTTAATGTTACTTTTCTTGAGATATTTTATTTTTCCAAGTTTCCTTTCCTTACTGGGCTATTTTCCTGTTGGAGCCCTTGGGCTTATAGGATCCTGCTTTTCCAACTAGGGTTGTAGCTTAGCAAGTAATAATAATAATAATAATAATAATAATAATAAATAATAATAATAATAATCAGTAACACTACGTAATCCACCTCCAATATGTACAGATTAGCAATTTCAGAATAGGTCGGTCTAGACATTGTTTATATCTAGGTCCCCTGAAACTTTGGAATCAACCTTAATTACTTTTCACCATTCCATAAATTTTCGTATTTTTATTGTTAGTTTTTATCTGTGTTTTCATGTTTTATTGGGCTTTTTTACTTGTTTGTGTTTTGTAAAAGTTGCTATTCTTTGCTGAAATATCTAGTATGAATACAGAAATTATTAGCCATAACCTTTAATATATACAAAACATAGACCTATAGATCACCTAAAATTTACAGAATAACAGTGTATACATTTGACGTCATTTTGCACAAATCTATCAATCAATTTATATTAAATTCGATTAAAACCCATATTTCAAGTTTGGCAATGATCTTAATGTTTTTCATGCGATAGCTTACGTTCATATAAAAATGTCCTCTATGAAAAGTCAGTTGTCAGTGCTCCTCACGTGGTGCACCGTAGGCATTGCTACCACCTAGCCATACCCTCTTTTTCCTTCTACCTTTGCCTTAATACCCGCTTCCTTACTTCCATTTTGCTATCTTTTCTCTTTTAACCCTCTATGAAAAGTCAGTTGTCAGTGCTCCTCACGTGGTGCACCGTAGGCATTGCTACCACCTAGCTATACCCTCTCTTTCCTTCTACCTTTACCTTAATACCCTCTTCTTTACTTCCATTTTGCTATCTTTTCTCTTTTAACCCTCTATGAAAAGTCAGTTGTCAGTGCTCCTCACGGGGTGCACCGTAGGCAATGCTACCACCTAGCCATACCCTCTTTTTCCTTCTACCTTTGCCTTAATACCCTCTTCTTTACTTCCATTTTGCTATCTTTTCTCTTTTAACCCTCTATGAAAAGTCAGTTGTCAGTGCTCCTCACGTGGAGCACCGTAGGCATTGCTACCACCTAGCTATACCCTCTCTTTCCTTCTACCTTTGCCTTAATACCCGCTTCCTTACTTCCATTTTGCTATCTTTTCTCTTCTAACCCTTTATGAAAAGTCAGCTGTCAGTGCTCCTCACGTGGAGCACCGTAGGCATTGCTACCACCTAGCTATACCCTCTCTTTCCTTCTACCTTTGCCTTAATACCCGCTTCCTTACTTCCATTTTGCTATCTTTTCTCTTCTAACCCTTTATGAAAAGTCAGCTGTCAGTGCTCCTCACGTGGAGCACCGTAGGCATTGCTACCACCTAGCTATACCCTCTCTTTCCTTCTACCTTTGCCTTAATACCCGCTTCCTTACTTCCATTTTGCTATCTTTTCTCTTCTAACCCTTTATGAAAAGTCAGCTGTCAGTGCTCCTCACGTGGAGCACCGTAGGCATTGCTACCACCTAGCTATACCCTCTCTTTCCTTCTACCTTTGCCTTAATAGCCGCTTCCTTACTTCCATTTTGCTATCTTTTCTCTTTTAACCCCCTATGAAAAGTCAGCTGTCAGTGCTCCTCACGTGGAGCACCGTAGGCATTGCTACCACCTAGCTATACCCTCTCTTTCCTTCTACCTTTGCCTTAATACCCGCTTCCTTACTTCCATTTTGCTATCTTTTCTCTTCTAACCCTTTATGAAAAGTCAGCTGTCAGTGCTCCTCACGTGGAGCACCGTAGGCATTGCTACCACCTAGCTATACCCTCTCTTTCCTTCTACCTTTGCCTTAATACCCGCTTCCTTACTTCCATTTTGCTATCTTTTCTCTTCTAACCCTTTATGAAAAGTCAGCTGTCAGTGCTCCTCACGTGGAGCACCGTAAGCATTGCTACCACCTAGCCATACCCTCTCTTTCCTTCTACCTTTGCCTTAATAGCCGCTTCCTTACTTCCATTTTGCTATCTTTTCTCTTTTAACCCTCTATGAAAAGTCAGTTGTCAGTGCTCCTCACGTGGTGCACCGTAAGCATTGCTACCACCTAGCCATACCCTCTTTTTCCTTCTACCTTTGCCTTAATACCCGCTTCCTTACTTCCATTTTGCTATCTTTTCTCTTTTAACCCCCTATGAAAAGTCAGCTGTCAGTGCTCCTCACGTGGAGCACCGTAGGCATTGCTACCACCTAGCTATACCCTCTCTTTCCTTCTACCTTTGCCTTAATACCCGCTTCCTTACTTCCATTTTGCTATGTATTCTCGTTTAACCCCAATTTTGTAAGTCGCCGTTTTCTGTGATTTTGCTATCTATTCGCCGTTTTCTGTGATTTCCTCCGAGTTCTAGATGGGGAACTAAAGTAAACATATTCCTCTTATATGAAGTAAACTCGAAATAAGATGATGCCATGCTTCTCCCGTCGTAGGTTCGAATTATGTTTTCTTTCTGGGTTTAAAATAGGTTTTATATTCAATTCGTCTTCCCTATGTTTTATATTCTTTAAGAATTCCTATTCTATATTTTTAGTGTTTTGTCAATATCATTATTGGTATTTTTTCTAAATTAGAGTAAAACCTAATTAGGGTCTTTTAATTATCATTTCGCGTCATTATTATAACGATCTTTCTATTTCTTTTCCTTCTCTATGTAATTCAATCCGTCTACAGTCCTCCACGTCCCTTTTAACATGCGAATCTCGCTACCTTCCTATGTGTTCCCAAGCCGACCGAGGAAAAATGCAGAATTTTTTTGCTATTGATTCCTTTTGACTTCAAACTATTATATTATCTTTCTCTTTATTTGTTTCAAAATATTATTGAGAAGAAAAAAATGTTTGGATTGAAGTTTCAAACATTTCTTAATATTTCTCTGTAGTTTTGTAGAATTATTTAGAAATTAAGAAATTATACTCTTTCTATTAAAGATATATTCAGGCATTTACGTTTCTAAATATATATATATATATATATATATATATAAATTACATTTATATATTAAGATGGAGAAAATTTATATATATATATATATATATATGTATATATATACATTATATCTATATATCTATCTATCTATCTATATATATATGTATATATATATATGTATATATATATATATATATATATCTATATATATATATATATTAAATATTTTGTACTCGGTTATTA
>NC_090760.1:41200733-41205733 GCF_036898095.1 Palaemon carinicauda | reverse complement strand
CTGGGCAAGAATTTTCCATAATACCCATGACTCCCCAGAGCCAATAATGACCCCCTCAAACACACCTCGAGCATACACAAAGCTTTTGATTCGCTATTGACCTTATTTGACCTGGGCAAGACTTTTCCATAATACCCATGACTCACCAGAGTCAATACAAACCCCCTCAATCACACCTCCAGCATTCAAAAAGCTTATGGTTAGCTACTGACCTTATTTGACCTGGGCAAGACTTTTCCACAATACCCATGACTCCCAAGAGCCAATACAGACCCCCTCAATCACACCTCCAGCATTCACAAAGCTTATGGTTAGCTACTGACCTTATTTGACCTGGGCAAGACTTTTCCACAATACCCATGACTCCCCAGAGCCAATACAGACCCCCTCAATCACACCTCCAGCATACACAAAGCTTATGGTTAGCTACTGACCTTATTTGACCTGGGCAAGACATTTCCATAATACCCATGACTCCCAAGAGCCAATACAGACCCCCTCAATCATACCTCCAGCATACACAAAGCTTATGGTTAGCTACTGACCTTATTTGACCTGGGCAAGACATTTCCATAATACCCATGACTCCCCAGAGCCAATACAGACCCCCTCAATCATACCTCCAGCATACACAAAGCTTATGGTTAGCTACTGACCTTATTTGACCTGGGCAAGACTTTTCCACAATACCCATGACTCCCCAGAGACAATACAGATCCCCTCAATCACACCTCCAGCATTAACAAAGCTTATGGTTAGCTACTGACCTTATTTGACCTGGGCAAGACTTTTCCACAATACCCATGACTCCCCAGAGACAATACAGATCCCATCAATCACACCTCCAGCATTAACAAAGCTTATGGTTAGCTCCTGACCTTATTTGACCTGGGCAAGACATTTCCACAATACCCAAGACTCCCAAGAGCCAATAGAGACCCCCTCAATCCCACCTCCAGCATACACAAAGCTTATGGTTAGCAACTGACCTTATTTGACCTGGGCAAGACATTTCCACAATACCCATGACTCCCAAGAGCCAATACAGACCCCCTCAATCCCACCTCCAGCATACACAAAGCTTATGGTTAGCTACTGACCTTATTTGACCTGGGCAAGACTTTTCCACAATACCCATGACTCCCCAGAGACAATACAGACTCCCTCAATCCCACCTCCAGCATACACAAAGCTTATGGTTAGCTACTGACCTTATTTGACCTGGGCAAGACTTTTCCACAATACCCATGACTCCCAAGAGCCAATACAGACCCCCTCAATCACACCTCCAGCATTAACAAAGCTTATGGTTAGCTACTGACCTTATTTGACCTGGGCAAGACTTTTCCAAAATACCCATGACTCCCCAGAGCCAATACACACCCCCTCAATCACACCTCTAGCATACACAAAGCTTATGGTTAGCTACTGACCTTATTTGACCTGGGCAAGACATTTCCATAATACCCATGACTCCCAAGAGCCAATACAGACCCCCTCAATCACACCTCCAGCATTAACAAAGCTTATGGTTAGCTACTGACCTTATTTGACCTGGGCAAGACTTTTCCACAATACCCATGACTCTCAAGAGCCAATACAGACCCCCTCAATCACACCTCCAGCATTCACAAAGCTTATGGTTAGCTACTGACCTTATTTGACCTGGGCAAGACTTTTCCACAATACCCATGACTCTCAAGAGCCAATACAGACCCCCTCAATCACACATCCAGCATACACAAAGCTTATGGTTAGCTACTGACCTTATTTGACCTGGGCAAGACTTTTCCACAATACCCATGACTCCCCAGAGCCAATACAGACCCCCTCAATTACACCTCCAGCATACACAAAGCTTATGGTTACCTACTGACCTTATTTGACCTGGGCAAGACTTTTCCACAATACCCATGACTCCCCAGAGCCAATACAGACCACCTCAATCACACCTCCAGCATACACAAAGCTTATGGTTAGCTACTGACCTTATTTGACCAGGGCAAGACTTTTCCACAATACCCATGACTCCCCAGAGCCAATACAGACCCCCTCAATCACACCTCCAGCATTCACAAAGCTTATGGTTAGCTACTGACCTTATTTGACCTGGGCAAGACTTTTCCACAATACCCATGACTCCCCAGAGCCAATACAGACCCCCTCAATCACACCTCCAGCATACACAAAGCTTAGGGTTAGCTACTGACCTTATTTGACCTAGGCAAGACTTTTCCACAATACCCATGACTCTCAAAAGCCAATACAGACCCCCTCAATCACACCTCCAGCATACACAAAGCTTATGGTTAGCTACTGACCTTATTTGACCTGGGCAAGACTTTTCCACAATACCCATGACTCCCCAGAGCCAATACAGACCCCCTCAATCACACCTCCAGCATAAACAAAGCTTATGGTTACTACTGACCTTACTTGACCAGGGCAAGACTTTTCCACAATACCCATGACTCCCCAGAGACAATACAGACCCCCTCAATCACACCTCCAGCATTCACAAAGCTTATGGTTAGCTACTGACCTTATTTGACCTTTGCAAGACTTTTCCACAATACCCATGACTCTCAAGAGCCAATACAGACCCCCTCAATCACACCTCCAGCATACACAAAGCTTATGGTTAGCTACTGACCTTATTTGACCTGGGCAAGACTTTTCCACAATACCCATGACTCCCCAGAGCCAAAACAGACCTCCTCAATCACACCTCCAGCATACACAAAGCTTATGGTTACCTACTGACCTTATTTGACCAGGGCAAGACTTTTCCACAATACCCATGACTCCCCAGAGACAATAGAGACCCCCTCAATCACACCTCCAGCATTCACAAAGCTTATGGTTAGCTACTGACCTTATTTGACCTGGGCAAGACTTTTCCACAATACCCATGACTCTCAAGAGCCAATACAGACCCCCTCAATCACACCTCCAGCATACACAAAGCTTATGGTTACCTACTGACCTTTTTTGACCTGGGCAAGACTTTTCCACAATACCCATGACTCTCAAGAGCCAATACAGACCCCCTCAATCACACCTCCAGCATTAACAAAGCTTATGGTTAGCTACTGACCTTATTTGACCTGAGCAAGTCTTTTCCACAATACCCATGACTCTCAAGAGCCAATACAGACCCCCTCAATCACACCTCCAGCATACACAAAGCTTATGGTTAGCTACTGACCTTATTTGACCTGGGCAAGACTTTTCCACAATACCCATGACTCCCCGGAGCCAATACAGACCCCCTCAATCACACCTCCAGCATACACAAAGCTTATGGTTACCTACTGACCTTATTTGACCAGGGCAAGACTTTTCCACAATACCCATGACTCCCCAGAGACAATAGAGACCCCCTCAATCACACCTCCAGCATTCACAAAGCTTATGGTTAGCTACTGACCTTATTTGACCTGGGCAAGACTTTTCCACAATACCCATGACTCCCCGGAGCCAATAATGACCCCCTCAATCACACCTCCAGCCTACACAAAGCTTATGGTTACCTACTGACCTTATTTGACCAGGGCAAGACTTTTCCACAATACCCATGACTCCCCAGAGACAATAGAGACCCCCTCAATCACACCTCCAGCATTCACAAAGCTTATGGTTACCTACTGACCTTATTTGACCTGGGCAAGACTTTTCCACAATACCCATGACTCTCAAGAGCCAATACAGACACCCTCAATCACACCTCCAGCATACACAAAGCCTATGGTTAGCTACTGACCTTATTTGACCTGGGCAAGACTTTTCCACAATACCCATGACTCCCCGGAGCCAATACAGACCCCCTCAATCACACCTCCAGCATACACAAAGCTTATGGTTACCTACTGACCTTATTTGACCAGGGCAAGACTTTTCCACAATACCCATGACTCCCCAGAGACAATAGAGACCCCCTCAATCACACCTCCAGCATTCACAAAGCTTATGGTTAGCTACTGACCTTATTTGACCTGGGCAAGACTTTTCCACAATACCCATGACTCTCAAGAGCCAATACAGACCCCCTCAATCACACCTCCAGCATACACAAAGCCTATGGTTAGCTACTGACCTTATTTGACCTGGGCAAGACTTTTCCACAATACCCATGACTCCCCGGAGCCAATACATACCCCCTCAATTACACCTCCAGCATACACAAAGCTTATGGTTACCTACTGACCTTATTTGACCAGGGCAAGACTTTTCCACAATACCCATGACTCCCCAGAGCCAATACAGACCCCCTCAATCACACCTCCAGCATACACAAAGCTTAGGGTTAGCTACTGACCTTATTTGACCTGGGCAAGACTTTTCCCTAATATCCATGACTCCCAAAAGTCAATACAGACCACACTCAATCACACCTCCAGCATACACAAAGCTTATGGTTAGCTACTGACCTTATTTGGCCAGGGCAAGACTTTTCCATAAAACCCATGACTCCCCAGCGCCAATACAGACCCCCTCAATCACACCTCCAGCATACACAAAGCTTATGATTCAATGGTGACCTTATTTGACTAGGGCAAGACTTTTCCACAATACCCATGACTCTCAAGAGCCAATACAGACCCCCTCAATCACACCTCCAGCATACACAAAGCTTATGGTTAGCTACTGACCTTATTTGACCTGGGCAAGACTTTTCCATAATACCCATAACTCCCCAGAGCCAATAATGACCCCTTCAAACACACCTCCAGCATACACAAAGCTTATGGTTAGCTACTGACCTTATTTGACCTGGGCAAAACTTTTCCATAATACCCATGACTCCCCAGAGCCAATACAGACCCCCTCAATCACACCTCCAGCATACACAAAGCTCATGATTCGCTAATGACCTTATTTGACCAGGGCAAGACTTTTCCATAATACCCATAACTCCCCAGAGCCAATAATGACCCCTTCAAACACACCTCCAGCATACACAAAGCTTATGGTTAGCTACTGACCTTATTTGACCTGGG
>NC_090760.1:41193233-41195733 GCF_036898095.1 Palaemon carinicauda | reverse complement strand
ATAAATAGATTTCATATAAAATCAACTGATTGTAAAAACGTGTAAAAAACAAGATTAATTGAAAAAAATTATGTAAATAAGCCAAGTTAAAAGTAATGACAAAAATAATGACAAAAATTATGATAAAATACACTTAACAACCACAGACCCAAACAGAATAATTACAGACTAAATTTATAATGCATTAGAGTAAAAAGACCACAGACCCTAACAAAATAATTATAGACTAAATTGAAAAACGAGAGTAAATAAGCCCAAAGACCAAACAAAATTAATATACCTCACAGTAAATAGACACAGAGACCTATACAAAATAATTACATACCAAATTGATAAGACATTACAGCAAATACACCTGAAAACTCAGACAAAATAATTAGATTCACGGACCAAATTGATGAGATATCACCCTATCACAGACCTTAAGGCCCCGACAAAATATTTATAGATCAAACTGATAAGATGTCACCCTAACACAACCCCACAGACCCTGACAAAATATTTACGGAAGAAATTGATAAAATATTACCAAAACACAGACCATAACCCCAGGACAAATAATTACAGACCAAATTGATAAGATATTACCATAACACAGACCCACAGACCCTGACAAAATAATTACAGACCAAATTGATAAGATATCACCATAACACAGACCACAACCCCAGAAAAATAATTACAGACCAAATTGATAAGATATTACCATAACACAGACCATAACCCCAGGACAAATAATTACAGACCAAATTGACAAGTTATTACCCTAACACAGACCCAAAGACAAGACCAAAAAAAATACAGATCAATCTGATAAGATATCACCCTAACACAGACCCACAGACCCAGACAAAATAATTAAAGGCCAATTTAATAAGATATCACCCTAACACAGACCCAAAGACTCAGACGAAATAAATACAGGTCAAATTGATAAGATATCACCCTGATACAGACCCCCAGACCCTGACCAAATATTTACAGACCAAATTGATAAGATATCACCCAAACACAGACCCAAAGACCCTGACAAAATATTTACAGATCAAACTAATAAGATATCATCCAAACACAGACCCGAAGACCAACACCAAAAAAATTACATATCAATCTGATAAGATATCACCCTAACACAGACCCACAGACCCAGACAAAATAATTACATACCGAATTGATAAGATTTCCCCCTAACATACACCCAGACACCTAGACAAAATATTTACAGATCAAACTATCATCACCCTAACACAGACCCAAAGACCTAGAAAAAAAATAGTTACAGACTAAATTGATAAGATATCACAATAACAGAGACCCTGACAAAATAATTACAGACAAAATTGATAAGATATCACCCTAACACAGACCCACAGAATCTGACAAAATAATTACAGACCATATTGATAGAATATCACCTTAACACAGACCCTGACAACATAATTACAGACCATATTGATAAGATATTACTAACACAGACCCACAGACCCTGAGCAAATAATTACAGACCAAATTGATAAGATATCACAATAACACGGACCCTGACAAAATCATTACAGACCATATTGATAAGATATCACTAACACAGATCCACAGACCCAGACAAAATAATAACAGACCATATTGATAGGATATCACAATAACACAGACCCTGTCAAAATAATTACAGACCATATTGAGAAGATATCACTAACAGAGACCCACAGACCCTGAACAAATAATTACAGACCAATTTGATAAGATATCACAATAACACAGACCACAGACTCAGAAAAAATAATTACAGACCAAATTTATAAGATTTCCTGCCTAACACAGACTCAGAGACCTAGACTAAATATTTACAGATCAAACTGATATGATATCACCCTAATACAGACCCAAAGACCTAGAAAAAATAGTTACAGACCAAATTGATAAGATATCACAATAACACAGACCTAGAGATCCAGACATATTAATTACAGACCATAATAATAAGATATCACTAACACAGACCCACAGACTCAGACAATAGAAAGATGAAATATATCATAGCAAATATATTCACAGACCCCAAAACCTTATACAGACCAAATTGATGAAAATACCGAGAGCCAATTTTACAAAGGGGAAAAATAAGATTTCTCATAAAATGAAAAATTATAAATATACAATCAAATAAGGAGTGATTGCAAAATCAGGTATGGATGACATAAAGGATAAATGAAGATGGGATAAAACTTAACGAAATTCCGTTGGATAACAAATAAAATAATATACGAAAATAGCCATGCTAAATATAGGGAATGAATGAAAATGGAAAATTTAAATATCAGATAGATGGGTAGTTGTATTAAAGATTTCACAAAACGTTAACATATACACGTGGTTTATGTATATATATATATATATATATATATATATATATATATATATATATATATATATATATATATATATATATATATATATATATATATATATATACAGTATAAATAATTTATATATATACATATATATG
>NC_090760.1:41183233-41185733 GCF_036898095.1 Palaemon carinicauda | reverse complement strand
AGAGTTTCCGGATCGCTGATTGGTTGGACGAGATAATTCCAACCAATCAGCGATCACGAAACTTTTCCGAGCTAAAAGGGCACCGCTGCGAGTCGGTGCAGATATGCATCGCTAAAAGAAATGGACTATAGTTGCCAGACACAGTTGTTAGTTATATACATACTAGTGTACGTGGCCTGTCAAAAATTACAGCTAAATAGTTAGATAGATATGCACAAAATGCTCTCCCTTCTCACCAGTGTATGACTACTTCTCTCCAACCTACCTACATTAATATATATATATATATATATATATATATATATATATATATATATATATATATACTGTGTATATATATATACATATATATATACATATATATATATATATATATATATATATATATATATATATATATATATATATATATATATATATATATATATATATACGGTATATATATATATAAATATATATACACACACACACACATATATATATATATATATATATACTATATATATATACATGTGTAAAATCCACAGGAAACAGGAAAGTAAAAGACCAGGTACCAAGCGCTTTCGTGTATTACGTACACTTCTTCAGGGTACAAAGTTTTACTTTTCTGTTTCCTGTGGCTTTTACACTTACATATCTGTCACGTGCAGCTTTGTGACATAAGTAATATATATATATATATATATATATATATATATATATATATATATATATATATATATATATATATATATATATACATATATACATGAGGCCGAAATTAAAAGGATAAGCATGGGATGGAGAACTTTTGGTAAACAAAATGAGATTATGAAAAGTAAAATGCCATTTTCTCTAAAAAGAAAAGTACCTGATCAGATGGTCTACCATTTTTAACTCATGCATTGGAAACTTGAAGCCTTACTATAAAGCCCTAGAACATAAGCTAGTTTCAACCCTAAGATCTATGGAAAGAATAATGATGGGAAGAAAACTAAGATACAGTAAGAGAGCAATATGGATACGAGAGCAAACTAAAGTAGAGGATATTCTAACAACATGTAAAAAGAGAAATGAACATGGGTAGGATATATAAGAATGATATATAATGGACATTGAGAACAACAGAATGGGTCCGTAAATATTGCAAAATAAGCAGGGGAAGAAAGAGATGACGATGAATTGACGAGCTAAGTAAATATATTGCTATAGCCTGATATAGAAAGACTGATATATAACAGATGGATATTGAGAACAACATAATGGGTCCATAAAGATTGCTAGCAGAGGAAGGAAGAGATGACGATGTATTAACGAGCTAAGTAAATTTATTGCTATAGCCTGATATAAAAAGACTATGTACAGATGCTAATTCAAGGACATGTCTGAGGCCTTTATCCTGCAGTGGACTAGCAACGGCTGATGATGATGATGATTATATAGAGTCAGACACTTGGTCTTTCTTATATATAAGGAAGATTACCTCTCTCTCTCTCTCTCTCTCTCTCTCTCTCTCTCTCTCTCTCTCTCTCTCTCTCTCCAGTCGACTCTTTATCCAACCGGAAATTCTTCAGCGTCTGAAGCCCTTAGCGAGACAATAATCAATGGCCGATATTTTTTTCATTAATAAACTCATTAACACAAGAATAATTAGAGTTTGTCCTTGCGCTGCAGCTCCTCCCCCCCACCCACCCCCCCACCCCCCCCCCCCAAGCGATAGAAAGAGGGAGGAAGATGAGGAGGGAGGGAGGAGGCAAGGATGGAGTTGAATTGAAACAGGAAGTAGGAGGCAGGAAGGAAGGAAGAAGGAAGAGATTAATATTGATATTATGAATATATTCACCAATGAACCAAGATGGGGTACGTGATCCGTCAAAAACAACCTCTAAACATTAGGATATAATAATTATTATTATTATCATTATTATTATTACTTGCTAAGCTACAGCCCTACTTGGAAAAGCAGGATGCTTTAAGCCCAGGGGCCCCAACAGGGAAAATATCCAAATGAGGAAAAAAAAATTTTTAGGAAGAGTAACAACATTGAAATAAATATCTCCTATATAAACTATAAATACTCTAACAAAATAAGAGGAAGAGAAATGAGTTAGCATTATTATTATTATTATTATTATTATTATTATTACTTGCTAAGCTACAACCCTAGTTGGAAAAGCAAGATGCTACAAGCCCAGGGGCCCCAACATCGAAAATATCCCAGTGGAGGAAGGGAAAAAAGGAGAAATAAAATATTTTAACAAAAGTAACAACATTAAATAAATATTTCCTATATAAACTATAAGAACTTTAATAAACACAAGAGGAAGAGAAGTTAGACTATAGTCCATTTCTTTTAGCGATGCATATTTGCACCGACACGCGGCGGTGCCCTTTTAGCTCGGAAAAGTTTCCTGATCGTTGATTGGTTAGAATTATCTTGTCCAACCAATCAGCGATCCGGAAACTTTTCCGAGCTAAAAGGGCACCGCCGCGAGTCGGTGCAAATATGCATCGCTAAAAG
>NC_090760.1:41175733-41178233 GCF_036898095.1 Palaemon carinicauda | reverse complement strand
TTTCAAATTTCCAAAAGCAATATTAAGTAATTTCTGTATATCGAGTCATTCAATTCTGGCTTCCGTGAAACATGACTATATTGGGCCTCCACGACCAATAATTAAGTGTAACCTACATGTTGTTATATTCGATTTCAGCCTTCATAACTCTTAATTCAATGTACCATCTATATTGAAGGATAATATTCTATACTCCATGACCATCAATATAGGGAGGTATACATAATCAATGACTAAGAATAACCTTCAAGACGCTGAACTTGAATTTGGCTTTCGTGACCCCTAATTAAGATCACAGAGCTTATATATCGTATCCCATTCCAAGACTAAGAATTAAGAGTGGTTCCCACAAAGCCTAGATGTGGCCGCACATTCAATGACTGCGAATTAGGTATGGCTTCCAGATAGCTTAAGTCTCGCATCACATTCTACGACTGCGAATTAATTGTGGCTTTCACATAGCTTGAATGTCACATCCTATTCCAAGACTACGAAATAAGTGTAGACTACGTCGGTAAATTTTCATATGCCATTCCACGACTGAGAATTGTGTGGGGCCTCCATTTAGCTTGAATTTTGCATCACAGTCCACGACTGTGAATTAAGTGTGGCCTCCATATAGTTTAAATTTCGCGTCTCATTCTATGACTGCGAATTAAGTGTAGACTTGATCGCTAAATTTCGTATCCCATTCCATAATTGCGTATTAAGTGTGGACTAAACAAAGCTTAAATTTTGCCTCTCATTCCATGACTGCGAATTAAGTGTGGACTCCAAATAGCACGAATTTTGCATCCCATTCTATGACTGCAGATTAAGTGTGGACTTCAAATAGCACAAATTTTGCATCCCATTCCATGACAGTGAATTAGGTGTAGCCTCCACATAGCTCAAATTTTGCATCCCATCCCATGACTGGTAATTAAGTGTGGCCTCTACATAACTTAAATTTTGCATCCCATTCCATGACTGCATATTAAGTGTGTTCTCCACATAGCTTAAATTTTGCATCTCATTCCATGACTACGAATTAAGTGTAGACTTGATCGCTAAATTTTGCATCCCATTCCATGACTGCAAATTAAGTGTGGACTCCTCAAAGCTTAAATGTTGCGTCTCATTCCATGACTGCGAATTAAGTGTGGCTTCCACATAGCTTAAATTTTGCAGCCCATTCCATGAACGCGAATTAAATGTGGCTTGCACATAGCTTAAATTTTACATCCCATTCCATGACTGCCAATTAAGTGTGGCTTCTACATAGCTTTATTTTCCATCTCATTCCATGACTGAATTAAGTGTGGCCTCCACATTACTTAAATTTCGTAACCCATTCCATTATTGAGAATTAAGTGTGGCTTCCACATAACGTGAATTTCTCTTCCCGTTCCATAACTGCAAATTCAGTGTGGACTCCACATAGCATAAATTTTGCGTCCCATTCTATGACCATATATTAAGTGTGGCCTCTACATAGCTTAAATTCTGCATAACAATCCATGACTGCTAATTAAGTGTGGCCTCCACATACCATAAATTTTGCCTCCCATTTCATGACTTCGAATTAAGTGTGATCTCCACATAGCTCAAATTTTGCATCCCACCCCATGACTGGTAATTAAGTGTGGCCTCTACATAACTTAAATTTTGCATCACATTCCATGACTGTTAATTAAGTGTGGTTTCCAAATTGGTTAAATTTTGCATACAATTCCATGAATGTGAATTAATTGTGGTCTTCATATGTTTTAAATTTTGCCTCCCATTCAATGACATCTAATTAAGTGTGGACTCCACATAGCATAAATTTTGCATCCAATCCATGACAGCGAATTAAGTGGGGCCTCCAGACAGCTTAAATTCTGCATCCCATTCTATGACTGTGAATGAAGTGTGGCCTCAACACAGCTAAAATTTCCAATTCCATTCCATGACTACAAATTAAGTGTGATCTCCACATAGCTTATATTTTGCATCCCATTCCATGACCTCAAATTAAGAGTGGACTTCACAAAGCTTAAATTGCATATATATCCCATTCCACGACTGCGAATCAAGTGACGCTTTCGCAGAGCTTAAATTTTGGATCCCATTCCATGACTGCGAATTAAGTGTGGCCTCCACATCGCTAAATTTCTTTTCACCTTTCATAACCTGCTATGAAGTAGGACCTCCTTAAAGCTGGATTTTATATCTCAAGCAATGATCCATAGTTAAGCGAAACCCCATAAAAATCAATGAAATGCAACCTCCACACCACTAAATTATTTCCAATCTTCTATGAACTTTCCTAAAGTGTGGACTAATATTAATTTCCAAAAATTGACGGACCTGCATTCAGTGTGCTTATATCAGGTGATGTCAATTTGGAATCAATGACTAATCACTCATTAAGACTTTCATATGACCTAAGATGAAGTGTGGCTTCTATGTCCCTTGATTGAGGATTAGATAGCCCATCAATTTTGAAGGTCATGATCCACAACCAATTTTGGTTTAC
>NC_090760.1:41160733-41173233 GCF_036898095.1 Palaemon carinicauda | reverse complement strand
TAAGGAGATATATAAACAAATATGAGGAAAATGAAACAATGCGTAGAAATTGAAACAAATAAGGAGATATATAAACAAATATGAGGAAATTGAAACAATGCGTAGAAATTGAAACAATGCGTAGAAATTGAAACAAATAAGGAGATATATAAACAAATATGAGGAAATTGAAACAATGCGTAGAAATTGAAACAATGCGTAGAAATTGAAACAAATAAGGAGATATATAAACAAATATGAGGAAAATGAAACAATGCGTAGAAATTGAAACAAATAAGGAGATATATAAACAAATATGAGGAAATTGAAACAATGCGTAGAACTTGAAACAAATAAGGAGATATATAAACAAATATGAGGAAATTGAAACAATGCGTAGAACTTGAAACAAATAAGGAGATATATAAACAAATATGAGGAAATTGAAACAATGCGTAGAACTTGAAACAAATAAGGAGATATATAAACAAATATGAGGAAATTGAAACAATACGTAGTACTTGAAACAAATAAGGAGATATAAAAACAAATATGAGGAAATTGAAACAATACGTAGAAATTGAAACAAATAAGGAGATATATAAACAAATATGAGGAAATTGAAACAATACGTAGAACTTGAAACAAATAAGGAGATATATTAACAAATATGAGGAAATTGAAACAATACGTAGAACTTGAAACAATGCGTAGAAATTGAAACAAATAAGGAGATATATAAACAAATATGAGGAAATTGAAACAATACGTAGAACTTGAAACACATAAGGAGATATATAAACAAATATGAGGAAATTGAAACAATACGTAGAAATTGAAACAAATAAGGAGATATATAAACAAATATGAGGAAATTGAAACAATACGTAGAAATTGAAACAAATAAGGAGATATATAAACAAATATGAGGAAATTGAAACAATGCGTAGAAATTGAAACAAATAAGGAGAAATATAAACAAGTACAGAGATATGAAAACAAATAAGAATGAATAAGAAATACAGACGAAATTAAATCGAGGTTTAAAGGTCACTCATGAATGGCAGAGGCAAGGGACACTGACAATGCCCTAGCAAGATAATGCCATATTTAAATATGATCCGCACCCAAGTTAGGACCAGGGATGCCCAGGCAATGGCTGCTGATGACTCAGGATGGTGAGGCCGCAGACACTACAAGAAACTATCGAGCTTAAGCGGGACTCGAACTCCAGGCCGGCATATCGCCAGACAGGGACGCTTCCAATAGGCTATGATAACCCCAAGTAGAAGGATATAAAGTAAGTGCAGCTAGGGGCATTGCAAGGGCAGTGCTTACAGTACACCGCCTGAGGTGCTCGGACGGCAGTGCCCTCCTTCGGAATGAAGATGTTATTATTATTATTATTATTATTATTATTATTATTATTACTTTCAAAGCTACAACCCTACAATCCTAGTTGGAAAAGCAGGATGCTATAAGCCCATGGGCCCCAACAGGGAAAATAGCCCAGTGAGGAGAGGAAACAAGGAAAAATAAAATATCTTAAGAGCCAAAATAATGTGGAAAAGATCACAAAAAGAATGAAGAAGAAGATTGAAAAGAACGGTAAAGAAATAATTGCGAAAGGATATTTATTCCAATAATTGATTGATTGATTGAAAGTTTTCTGGCATCCTGACATCTAAGGTCATTGACGCCGATAGCATCTATCATATATGAAAAATAAAAGAGAAATCAATTAAAACCATAAAAGTTAAGAAATCATTACAATAGTTAAATAGTTTTCAGAAGACCTGCTTCTGAAATAAATCTAAAAATTCCGCTCGCATAGTAGGACACATCATGTCCAAGAATCTTGGCAAGGATGAACCTGCCATCCACACCTCGAGCCTCAGATATATATTTCTTAAGTTAGTAAAATTAGGGCATTCAGTCAACAAATGCCTCGCTGTTAAAGGTACTAAACAGTCCTCACAATACTTATTCCAATAAATTAAAATAAATTAATATGTGTATAAACAATGTCAATAAATATTTATGACAGACTGAAGCCCCTAAGAGATACTGTAAATGAATGCGTCATTGTACAGACATCATATTATAATGTCATCATTTCTATAAATATTGTGATGTAATCCATTCTATATTCAATACTATCTTCTTTCATTATTCGCCTTAATAATGTCCTTATTAGGAGAATTTTTGTTTTAATAATAATAATAATAATAATAATAATAATAATAATAATAATAATAATAATCTACCCTATATAATAAGGAGCAAGTCGGATTATATATATAAATACATATATATATACATATATATATATATATATATATATATATATATATATATATATATCGGTCACGCCCAGCTCTCCCTGTCCCTCGAGTAGGGGAGAGAGGGGGGGAGGGGGGGCTAAGTGTGCCAGAGTGTATGTGTGCATACCTATTGAAATATTTAGCTGTCATGTTTGACGGGTCGCGTACAACAACAACAACAACGCCAATAATAATAATAATAATAATAATAATAATACGTTAACGAGATGTACATTCAAATGTTAAATATGAGAGAGAGAGAGAGAGAGAGAGAGAGAGAGAGAGAGAGAGAGAGAGAGAGAGTTTTGTAACGATTATTGTAATCATATAAAAACGAGAGAGAGAGAGAGAGAGAGAGAGAGAGAGAGAGAGAGAGAGAGAGAGAGAGAGAGAGAGAGAGAGAGAAACTTCACACCCCACCAGAATGAATCTATTTCAAGTCGGAGTAAATATTGCAAAGACAAAAGCCGTCACAGTCTCACTATCATAAGTTACTCTGAAGAAACACGCAACAAGGGGTTGTGGTGGTCTATGTGGTAACGTTCCTGACTGGAGATCGCCAGACTGGGGTTCGAGTCCCTCTCAAACTCGTTAGTTAGGTCCTCCAGTCGCTGCAACCTTACCATCCTTGTGAGCTAAGGTTGGGGGGTTTTGGGGAGCCTTTAGGTCTATCTGCTGAGTCGTCAGCAGCCATTGCCTGGCCCTCCTTGGTCCTAGCTTGGGTGGAGATGGAGCTTGGGCGCTGATAATATGTGGATATGGTTAGTCTCTGGGGCATTGTCCTGCTTGATAGGGTTATGTCGATGTCCCTTCCTTCTGCCATTCATGAGTGGCCTTTAAACCTTTAAACTGCTTAAACAGCAAAACTTCGATTTTTTTATTTTCTCTGATTTATTTTACATTTTCTTTATTAATCCGTTCTTTCTATCTTTCTGTATTATCATATGTGTAATCTGTTCTTACAAATGCAATGTTATGCTTTTTCTATACAAAGAAGAAGAAGATAACTTCCTTTTTAAAATCTATTTTAAGAGCAAGAAACTCGGAAGTGATGCGTAAAATGCGTATATTTAATTATATAATGCGTAAATTCAATTACATAAACGCACAAAATAGTCTTTGAAAACTTTGCAGTGTTACGATGGTGGACACTCGGATATTATAGATTATTTTATCCAATATTTATATCATTCTTTAGTTTTCGCGAGTTTTATCTATAAATCGATAATCAAGAAAACTTGTAGAAGGTTTTCTGAGTCTTCCATCTTGTACAGAAATAATTATACTAAATTAATCAAATGAGAATCAAACAAATGAGGAAATTAATTGAGCTTGTATCAAATAAAGAGGTTAATTAATATTCTACCTACGAGAGTTTCTAGCTTGAGGAATCGAACAAATAAACTTCCAGCAAATAAAAAAATATCAAATGAGCTTCTGTTCCAAATATATCATGCAGTATTCCAGGATTATAAATCAATTGAGTTTCTAAGTATAAATCAATTGAGCTTCCAGCGCAATGAAAATATAAAACGAGCTTCTAATACACAAATATATCAAATGAGAATCCATCCTCAGAAATGATCAAGCGAGCTTCCAACATCAGAGCTTCAGAGGAACTTTCAGCATCGGAATTATTTCAAATGAGCTTCCAACAACCGATGTGTTTCAACCGAGCTTCCAACCAACTGATAAATGAATCAAATGAGCTTCCATAACCTAAATAATTTCAAACGAGCTTCCAAAGCATAACAAATTTCAAGTAGGCTTCAAATACCAGAATGACTTAAAATGAGTTAGTTTTCGACACCTAAACTCAATCAAATGAGCTTCCAAGAAATATTCTGATACCTGTAAGTAGATAATTGATACCCAAGAATATAATCGAAAATAATAATAATAATAATAATAATAATAATAATAATAATAATAATATGAAAAAGACGCATGAATATACTTTAGCCCCAAACCTGGGCTAGCGCCCAGGGTTGCCAATTTGGCCTTTTTTCAGGCCAAAAAAACTGAAATTTGTCCTTTTTCGAAATTGGTTGACCTTTAGTAATATCATGAAAAAAAGGTAGACTTTAATACTATGTTTTGGGTGTTCTTCTGCTATTGGGCTGGTCTTTTAAAGCTACGCTTGATTGGAAGTTGGCCTTTTCTCATTTTAACCTGGCAACACTGGGCTAGCCTCTCTCTTCACTTCAGTGGGGTACTACTACCCATCTGTTTGAGGCTCAAGGTGAGGATGGCCGGATCATCCTTGCCAAGATTCTCGGACATGATGTGTCGTACAATAATAGTGGTATTTTTAAGTATATTTCAGAAGCAGGTCTTCTAGGAGCTATGTAACTGTTATAAGGATATTTTTGCTTTTATTATTTTAAATTGAGTCTATATTTAATTGTTTATTTATAACAAATATCGGCGTCAATGACCTTAGATGTCTGGATAATTAATCAATCAATTAAATCAATCAGTAAGGTACTATCAGATTGTCATCACAGTTAACGATATAAATGGATTAGCGACAAGTGGGTTGCTGTGGCCTGATTGGTAACGTCTCTGCCTGGTGTTGGCCAGTCGGGGGTTCGAGTCCCGCTCAGACTCATTAGTGCCATTAGTGCCTGCAACCTTACCATCCTTGTGAGCTAAGGATGTGGGGTTTGGGGGAGCCTATAGGTCTATCTGCTGAGTCATCAACAGCCACTGCCTGGTCTTCCCTGGTCCTAGTTTGGGTGGAGAGGAGGCTTGGGCGCTGATCATATGATATATGGTCAGTCTCTAGGGCATTGTCCTGATTGCTAGGGCTATGTCACTGTCCCTTGCCTCTGCCATTCATGAGCGACCTTTAAAACCTTTAAGGGCAAATTATGAAGATTTTTTCCCTATTTCAGTTAAACTGTATTTGCATGAACCTGCTTCAGTGAAAAATAAAACAATTAAAGATATATTCTCGCTGTTAGAACCTGCATGACGTCATCATTGCCAAGGCACCCAAAAGATAGATGGGCTCGAATTGAAAGTTGAAAAAAGAAATCATATCAAAATTATATTTTCGCTTAGGTATTTCGTACGAATGGCCCAGCGTTGGTACCAGAAGACCATTCACGACAGGTCAAACTTGGGACGATGAAACCCACGCAGTTGCACCGCAAAGTACATGTTAAAGAGGTTGGACAGCTAGATGGAAGAAAGTGGAAACGGATGATAAGTAGAAAGCTAAAAAGCTGGCGCAGCTAGAGACCAAAAAGCAGCAGCAGAAGACCCCTTGGTGGCCTATTGGAAGCGTCCCTGGCAGGCCATCTGCCAGACTGGAGTTCTAGTTCCGCTCAAGCTTGATGGCTTCTTGTAGTTTTTGGAGGGAGCCTATAGGGTTAACTGCTGATTCATCAGTAGTCATCGCCTGGATCTTCCTGGTCCTTGCATGGGCGTTGATGATATATATATATATATATATATATATATATATATATATATATATATATATATATATATATATATATATAAATATATATACTATATATATATATATATATATATATATATGGTCACTCTCTAGTGCATTGTCCCATTAGGGCATTGTCAGTCCCTTGCCTCTGCCATTTTTATGGGGGTTTTGGGGAATCTATAAGACTAACTGCTGAGTCATCAGCAGTCATTGCCTTGATCGTTCTGGTCCTAGCTTGGGTGCATGAGATATATAATGAGACGTCGGAATATGGGTTTTCTTCATTTATTACAAAAGGTTCGTAAGCACACACTATTCTGTACGCAGCTATTACTCTCTCAGGTAAGAGAGCCTTGTCTACTTGAGCGCACAAAGGCAACTAAACTCCTCTCGCGATCAAAATGCAATATTGCTACAACAACATGCTGAGTTATAGGTTTGTGTGGAATTCTCATGATTAAAGAGTTCTTTTACCTTGACGTACAACACTTATCTACATACATGAATTAGGACATATATATATATATATATATATATATATATATATATATATATATATATATATATATATATATACAGCAGATCCCTCAGATGGGTGTATAGATAAGGTGAGGTATAAAAACATCAAATCAATGTCCCCCTAATCAGGGAAAGGCCAAATTTACCTACTTTTTTTTTCTTTTTTTAGGGAGTTGGATTCGTTGCGACTGGAATAGAACCTGAACCCCGCGATCCTGCCGGATGAACCGAACCTGGCTCTTCAAAGGTAATTATTAATCATAAAGGTGAAAGAGTGATACAATACGATACGGGTATTTCTGTAATTATCACGACCTCTGCTGACGATCAGATAAAAAAAAAAGATGCTACGGCTTTTATCTTGTGCAAGGGAGGCTGGATATTTCTAAACGGCCGTTTATCTTTAACTCTCCACCAATAAAAGATTATCTTTGATGCTGAAAAGGACACTTACTATTCTCGCTTGACGCCTACATTAGCAGAGCTGCTGTGTGTATATATATATATATATATATATATATATATATATATATATATATATATATATATATATATATGTCTGTGTGTGTGTGTGTGTGTATAAATATTATACATTTAAGTACATTAATGTTTGGATTCTATTAATGACCTTGGGATCAGAGTTTCGAGGCAAAACCCTGGTCCAGGATGCTTGTATGACAGTGACCTTACCATTCAGCCATATATATGTATATATATATATATATATATATATATATATATATATATATATATATATATATACATATATATGAGATCTTTCACTCTTTGCAATCCCCAAGAAAGATTAGTTCACCAAACGTTCAGTTGGGCTCCACAAGGCACTAGAAGAGTTGGAAGACCCAGGCCTACATGGCTGAGGATTATGAAGCGCGAAGTAGGAGATGATGAATGGAGAAGTATTCAATTAAAAGCTCAAGATAGAGACGACTGGCGAAATCTAACCGAGGCCCTTTGCATCAACAGGCGTAGGAGGAGATGATGATGATATTATGAGACCTATTGAAAAAATTGTTCCTTTTTAAATCCAATTGTTGTTGCATATTTCTGCTAAATGATGATCAGCACGTAGGCTGACATCAGAGACATAATAATGAATGGTTAAAGGAATTCAAGGCTGATTTTATATTTTTTTTTTGAGTTGCCAAGAACCTAAACCTTATATATCTAATATTTCTATATTAGTTAAAAAGGCTTATAGCGATGACTCTGTGTATGTGATTATCTTTCCGATTCTATTTTTTAAATATAAGCAAATTTTTGGTATAACAACAATATATATATATATATATATATATATATATATATGTATATATATATGTATATATATATATATATATATATATATATATTATACATATATATAATATTCAATATATATATAAATATATATATATATATATATATATATATAATAATAATAATAATAATAATAATAATAATAATAATAATAATAATAATAACCAACAAGATGAATAAAACATACCTTTACAAAATTCTATTTACCCATATTGAGTTTAAAAGATTACCTATATTTATGTATCTCAGATGAAATCGATAAACATAAATTATGGAGCTTCTTTTCCACCCAATATCAAATGACCTTTGAAAAATCAAAGGACTTTTTTCATGTTTAATAATAATAATAATAATAATAATAATAATAATAATAATAATAATAATAATAATTTATTATTATTATTATTATCATTATTATTATTATTATTATTATTATCATTATTATCAATTGCTAATATACAACCCTAGCTGGAAAAGCCAAATGCTATAAGCCCAGGGGCTCCAACAGGAAAAATAGCCCAGTGAGGAAAGGAAACAAGGAAAAATTGAATATTTTAAGAACAGTAACTTTAAAATAAATATCTATATAACTATAAAAACTTTAACTAAAGAAGAGGAAGAGAAATAAGTTAAAATAGTGTGCCCGAATGTACCCTCAAGCAAGAGAACTCTAACTCAAGACAATGGAAGACCATGGTACAGAGGCTATGGCACTACCCAAAACTAGAGAATAATGGTTTGATTTTGGAGTGACCTTCTCCTAGAAGAGCTGCTTACCATAGCTAAAGAGCCCCTTCTACCCTTACCAAGAGGAAAGTGGTTACTAAACAATTATAGTATAGTAGTTAACCAGTTAACCCCTTAGGTGAAGAAGAATTGTTTGGTAATCTCAGTGATAACTTAAAGAAAGTCTTAAAGGAAGGCTAGCATAGAAATCAAGGTGAGGAGTCTATCTCTGCTGTTATATAATTGAATCAAGAGTGCGAGCAAGCATTTAGACGATAACTGAGAGGCGAGGTGAATGCAACTAAACTTTATTAAACAATCATGGAGTTTATATACAGCGACTTGAGAACAAAAACGTCACAAAAATTCAAACAAGATAAAGCTTTTGCTAGCATGATAACAGAGGATGCTCTATTAACAGTGCAGGTAATAGCGAGTAAAGGCCGATTCACACGACCCGTTTTCTTTCCGACAGGCTGGGTGGTGGCTAACCGCCGTCGAAATGTTGTACATTCACACGAGGCGTTCCGTATCCGTTTACCAGCGCGCGGTTTTCATTGTTTACTTAGACTCTGTCACGTGAGGACCGAGTAAATTACGATAATTTTGACACTTTAAGATGTTGGTTGATAACTGTGTTGATAAAATAAGTTATGCAACTTCATAATGCTTTATGCACTATGCCAAGAATATTAAAATTGCGATAAATTACCTGTTTTATTTAATGCCTCTCCAGTCATTTTTCATATCTTTTATTTAAGTAAATTATTTCTATACATCTTGTTTGCCATGTCAAACATCTCCTCATACCCTTGAAAAAGTTCAATTAACCTCTAATACATGGTGTCAACAACAAACTAACTAATTTCTATGACTCTATACTATGAGGAAAAGTCGGGGTTGTAGGCCACGAAACGAACGGGTACAATACAGGTCCTCGTTCACACAAAACATCATCCACCCGTTGGTTGGGACGGGTGGCTAACGTCCGTCAAACCGGTCGGGGTTTCTTGGGAAGAAAGCCGAGCCGCCTCGGAAGGGCGACGTCCGAGGGCCGCCGTCTGCCTGACGGGTCGTGTGAACAGTTGCATTTGAATACACGTAAGAAACCTAGACGCCGCTTAACCGACGGCGAGCCTGTCGGAAAGAAAACGGGTCGTGTGAATCGGCCTTAATACGATAAACAGTCAAAGCCGTTACAGTGTACAAGCGTGAATGAAACACATACGGTACAGAAGTAATTGTATTTTGTGTACAATTCTTCTTCACATGAGGCGTTGACTACTACACTGTAATTGTTCAGTGGCGACTTTCCTCTAGGCAAGGGTAGAAGAGACTCTATAGCTATGATAAGCAGCTCTTCTAGGAGAAGGACACTCCAAAATCAAACCATTGTTCTCTAGTGTTGGGTAATGCCATAGTCTCTGTACCATAGTCTTCCAGTGACTTGGTTTAGAGTTCTCTTGCTTGAGGGTACATTCGGGCACACTATTCTATCTAATTTCTCTTTCTCTTGTTTGGTTAAAGTTTTTATAGTTTATATAGGAAATATTTATTTACTGTTCTTAAAATATTTTATCTATCCTTGCTTCCTTTCCTCACTGGGCTATTTTCCCTATTGGGGTCCCTGGGCTTATAGCATCCTGCTTTTCCAACAAGGGTTGTAGCTTGGCAAATAATAATAATAATAATAATAATAATAATAATAATAATAATAACACGTATCTTTGAACATAAGGAGGACAGGCAACTTCGAGACAGAAATAAATCTATTACAACAAATTTCCAAAATAAAAATAGCTTAAAACTTCAAGCCAATTCAAGTCTAGAATGGATATGCCAATAAAAACTAGTCTCTATGAAAAACAAGTGTCTCCTATAGTCAATTTTTTTAGTGAGGCAGATTCGCACCGACTCACAAGGGTGCCCTTTTAGCTCGGATAAGTTACCTGATAGCTGATTGGTCGGAAGTATTTTCATCCGGATACTTCCAACCAATCAGCGCTCAGGAAACTATTCCGAGCTAAAAGGGCACCCCCTGCGAGTCTGTGCATATCTGCCTCACTAAAAAAAAATGACTATCGTTGGTCATCCTAACCACTGTCTTGGATTAGAGTTCTCTTGCTTGAGGCAAAACTCGGGCATGCCGTTCAATCTTATTTCTCTTCTTGTTTTTCCTAGTTTTTTTATAGTTTATAAGTGAAAAACTGACGGGTATATCATTAGAGAAGAATAATATGAGTTTTAGAGAAATTCATATCAAGATAATCACTGAAATGACCAATCAGACCAGGCTGTGGTTCCTATTGCCACAGAGACAATGGAGGATCTAAGAAAATAAATGTATCTTATGTATCTTTAAATGCTGTGTTGAACTCATTGTATCATTCTAACTCTGCTTATCCACAGAAATGAAACCAGGTTTACAGTGATACAATGAGTTCAATATCATTATTATTATTATTATTATTATTATTATTATTATTATTATTAAATGCCTAGCTACAACCCTAGTTGGAAAAGCAGGATGCTTTAATAAGCCCAGGGGCTACAACAGGGAAAATAGCCCAGTGAGGAAAGGAAACAGAAAAAAATAAAATATTTCAAGAAGAGTAACATTAAAATGAATAACTCCTTTATAAACTATATAAACTTCAACAAAACAAAAGGAAGAGAAACGAGATAGAATAGTGTGCCCGAGTGTACCCTCTTTGCTTAGACCTTCCATTTCATCTGAAGAACGAAAAACGGAATTTACGAAACGATTGAGTTTGTAATCTTGTGTATCTTTTCTGACTGTTTATTATATTCTGAATAAAAAAAAAAACATGATTATAATAATAAAAATATCGTGAAAATGAGGATGTATAAAGAGATGAAATATAGAAGTTGAGGAAAGTTCAATGGAATGAGTAAAACTTATAAGGAAATAAAAATAGAAATAAATAAAAATAAAAATAAATAAAAATAAAAATAAAAATAAAATAAATAAATAAATACAAATATAAATAAATAAATAATACAAGTACAGAAAATCTTCCTGAAAAAGAAACGTTCCAAGAAAAACATAAAAGGCCAAAAAGTAAAAAGTAAAAATAAAGTAAAAATTTAACATGGAAATATTAATAAAAGAATATGGTTGATATAAATGAGCCCAAGGTGTCTGTGTTTGAACTTCAAGCTCGTAACTCCCAAGAGCAAATAATTATCTAGTATTTCTACTAGATTACTTTGGTTAGGTTAGATTAATAGCTAAGGTTCTTAGTTTTTGCTTATTACTGATACAATTATTACCGAAAGACCACATAATTTAATATAAAAATGACCTATTAAAGGTTTAAAATCCGCTCATGAATGGCAGAGGCAAGGAACAGCGCTATTGCCCTAGCGGAACAATGCCCTAGAGACTGACCATATATACAAATGATAAACGCCCATGCCCCATCTCCACCCATGCTAGGACCAAGGAGGGCCAGGTAATGGCTGCTGATGACTCGGCAAATAGACCTATAGGCTCCCCAAAAAGACTGACCATATATCCATATGATAAAACGCCCAAGCCCCATCTTCACCCATGCTAGGACCAAGGAGGGCCAGGTAATGGCTGCTGATGAATCAGCAAATAGACCTATAGGATCCCCCAAAACCCCCATCCTTAGCTCACAAGGATATTGAGGTTGCAGCGACCAAACGTACTAACGAGTTTTAGCGGGACTCGAACCCAAGTCTGGCGATCACCAGGCAAGGATGTAACTACAGGAAACTGTAAAAAGCGAGTAAAATCATATGGAATCGTATTTGAGAATATACTGTATGTATATATATACATATATATACATTTATACATATATATACATATACATACATATACAGTATATATATATATATATATATATATATATATATATATACAAAAATATAAATATATATATATATATATATATATGCATATATATACAAATATATATATATATATATATATATATATATATATATATATATATATATATATATATATATGCAAACACACTCACATACATGTACAGATAGACAGACCAATAGATAGACAGAATATATAAACACACATATCCATTTATAAAATAATAATGAAATAGTGATCACATAAAAAATAAGGCCCCGACAAAAAACGGAATATGTGTAACAAATGAAAGACGAAATAGAAA
>NC_090760.1:41156294-41160233 GCF_036898095.1 Palaemon carinicauda | reverse complement strand
TCTCTCTCTCTCTCTCTCTCTCTCTCTCTCTCTCTCTTTATATATATATATATATATATATATATATTAATATATATATATATATATATATATATATATATATTATATATATATTGATAACGAATGATTTGATTTACACAATACATTCTCTCTCTCTCTCTCTCTCTCTCTCTCTCTCTCTCTCTCTCTCTCTCTCTCTCTCTCTCTCTCTCTCTCTCTCTTTATATATATGTGTATATATATATATATATATATATATATATATATATATATATATATATATTGATAACGAATGATTTGATATACACAATACATTCTCTCTCTCTCTCTCTCTCTCTCTCTCTCTCTCTCTCTCTCTCATGACGGAAAAACAAAAAAACTAATCAATACGAAAGAAGCACTACTAAACTCCCGAACTGATTCAATACAGTAGAAACTTCTCAGAGGCGTCGAATCAGAAAGAGTGGAAGGCGAAGCAACAAACACATCAGCCCCAGAGGGACTTTTCCAACGGGCGCTGGATGCCGTGTCAACCAGACAAGAAGACTCTCCCATTGAGTCTCCTGTGGACGAGGCAATTATTCGGCTGTCCGCGGTTATTATCGCCATCCTCATCTGTATCATCAATTCCACCATTAAATGCGAAAGAAGAGGCAGGTAGTCCCCGACCATCTTCCCCCCCCCCCCCCCCCCCCCCCCCCCCCCAACCCCATCCCCCCCAAAAAAAACAATCGTTTCCACAGATACGATATCACAAACATGGTTTCATATCTTAGATTGTTTTGTTTTGAGGACGATTTTCGCTGGAAATAATTTCGTTTTAAAGACTTTACATTCGGAATATTTAACGAAATGTGAACCTTCACTCAAAGCAGTTCAAAAATATATTCATTTTAAGCTTTTGCACTCAGGAAATTTTAACGAAATGTGAACCTTCACTCAAAGCAATTCAAAAATATATTCTTTTAAGCCTTTGCACTCTAGAAATTTAACGAAATGTGAACCTTCACTCAAAGCAATTCAAAAATATATTCATTTTAAGCCTTTGCACTCTAGAAATTTAACGAAATGTGAACCTTCACTCAAAGCAATTCAAAAATTATTCATTTTAAGCCTTTGCACTCTAGAAATTTTAACGAAATGTGAACCTTCACTCAAAGCAATTCAAAAATATATTCATTTTAAGCCTTCTGCACTCTAGAAATTTTAACGAAATGTGAACCTTCACTCAAAGCAATTCAAAAATATATTCAATTTAAGCCTTTGCACTCTAGAAATTTAACGAAATGTGAACCTTCACTCAAAGCAATTCAAAAAATATATTCATTTTAAGCCTTTGCCACTCTAGAAATTTAACGAAATGTGAACCTTCACTCAAAGCAATTCAAAAATATATTCATTTTTAAGCCTTTGCACTCTAGAAATATAACGAAATGTGAACCTTCACTCAAAGCAATTCAAAAATATATTCATTTTAAGCCTTTGCACTCTAGAAATTTAACGAAATGTGAACCTTCACTAGAAGCAATTCAAAAATATATCATTTTAAGCCTTTGCACTCTAGAAATTTAACGAAATGTGAACCTTCACTCAAAGCAATTCAAAAATATATTCATTTTAAGCCTTTGCACTCTAGAAAATTTAACGAAATGTGAACCTTCACTCAAAGCAATTCAAAAATATATTCATTTTAAGCCTTTGCACTCTAGAAATATAACGAAATGTGAACCTTCACCACTCAAAGCAATTCAAAAATATATTCATTTTTAAGCCTTTGCACTCTAGAAATTTAACGAAATGTGAACCTTCACTAGAAGCAATTCAAAAATATATTCATTTTATAAGCCTTTGCACTCTAGAAATTTAACGAAATGTGAACCGTTCACTCAAAGCAATTCAAAAATATATTCATTTTAAGCCTTTGCACTCTAGAAATTTAACGAAATGTGAACTTCACTAGAAGCAATTCAAAAATATATTCATTTTAAGCATTTACCAATCTACAGATTTAACGAAAGATGAGCCTTCATTCAAAAGAAATTAAAAAATATATCCATTTCAAGCTTTTGCACTCAGGAAATTTAACGAAATGTGAACCTTCACTCAAAGCAATTAAACAAAATATTCATTTTAAAGCCCTTTACACTTAAAATTTTACGAAAGATGAACCTTCACATCAAAGCAATTAAAAAATATATTAACTTTAAGCCTTTAAACTAAGAATTTAACAAAATGTGAACCTTCACTAAAAGCATTTCAAAAATATATTTATTTTAAGACTTTACACTGTAACTTTAAACGAAATGTGAACCTTCACTTCTAACAACTCAAAAATATATATGTTTTCGAGCTTATACATTTAAAGATTTAGCAACAGGTTGAATCTTCACTCAAAGCATTTCAAAAATATATTTATTTTAAGTCTATTCACTCTGAAAATTTAACGAAAGATGGACCTTCACTAATAGCAACTCAAAAATATATATTTTTTGATCTTTACCAACTTTAAACATTTAACGAAAGGAGGACTTTCACCTCATAGCAACGAAAAAATAATCATCCTTTTTTGCCTTTGGCATTCTAATGATTTAAAGAACCGGTCATCGAAACACCAAGAATCTTGAAATATGAACACCATTTGAAAAATCGAGGATAGCCACTTCATAAATAATTAATTCTAGAGAGGGGTTTTTATAAAGAATGTTTATCTTTAGATGAAATTCCCACAAAAAAAAAAAAAAAAACGAAAATATGAACAAGCGGAGTCATACAAGCAACTGAAAATTGATTTCGTCTCATCACAAAATCCTAAACGAAAAAAAAAATCATCATCATCATCTCCTCCTACACCTATTGACGCAAAGGGCCTCGGTTTGATTTCGCCAGTCGTCTCTATCTTGAACTTCTAATTCAATAATTCTCCATTCATCACCATCTACTTCCCCCGCTTCATAGTTCTCAGCCATGAAGGTCTGGGCCTTCCCAACTCTTCTAGTGCCTTGTGGGAACCCAGCTGAATGTTTGGTGAATTAATCTCTCTTGGGGAGTGGAAAGAGCATGCCCAAACCATCTCCATCTACCCTTCATCATGATCATATCCACATATGGCACTCGAATAATCTCTCTTATAGATTCATTTCTAATCCTGTCCTGTCATTCAACTCCCAATATCCTTCTGAGGGCTTTGTTCTCAACTCTACTAAATCTATGTGGAGATTGTTTCATTTCCATACCATAACTCATGTCCATTAAATAATACTTTGATGAAAAATCCTTCTTATCAGGCACATGGACACAAAGTAAACCCTGAATAGTATGGTATTAAATAGTAGCTATTTCAGTGAAGTACTTCCACTGTGGAAGTACTTTACTGAAAAAGGGAATGATACTGCCGTAGTGGTTATGCTGAATATTAGTAGGTACATTGATGTCACTACTTTAATAGCCTAATCTAGTAATACTATGCTGTCTTGAGCTTATTCTCTTTAAAATGCATGATTTAACAAGATAGTTATAATGGCTGTTGGTAAATGGTTTTGGTTGCCTTGATGTACTTTCCCTATCAAATTTAATCTAAATAGCCAGAATGTATTTAATTAGACCTTAAACAGGCTCACACCGACACCCCCCCACCCCACCCCCCCTAGCTGGAAGGGGTTGCTTCGCTTACCCGTAACTCAAGGGGCCCCGCCAACCTGAATAGCCTAGGGCCCGGAGACTTCTTAATCCGGCCCTGCTTCCACATACAAGATATGTTTACAGGATATAATCTAGATGGGCACAATGATGAGAATGTATCTGGGCTGGAATCCCCAAATAAAGATTGTTTCTAATTCAATACGACCTAACAGGATTGTTTAAGAATGACCTGACGACCTGACATAGCATTTAAAGGATCGTGGAGACATTACGAGGATTCTGGGTCACTATAGTCCATTT
>NC_090760.1:41151294-41153794 GCF_036898095.1 Palaemon carinicauda | reverse complement strand
CCAAGCACCCTCTCCACCTAGGTTATGACCAGGGAGTGCCAGGCAATGGCTGCTGATGAATCACCACATCCTTATCTCACAAGGGTGGTGAGGTTGCAGACACTACAAGAAACTATCAAGTTTGAGCGGGACTCGATCTCCCGTCCAGCAGAACGGCAGGCAGGGACTTTTGCAATAGGCCACCACTACCCAAAAAGAGTACCTTTAGTATAAGGTCTACATGATACGAATTTTAAACAGACCATCACATAAAGAAATAATAAGCCATATATGAATGGGATATAAGATAGAAGATAGAAGATAGAAGATAAAAGAAGATAGATAGAAGAATAGATAGAAGAGGAATAATAAACTTAGTCATATTGAAATATAAACAAAGGTTTCAACCATTTAAAATAAAAAATAGGCCATTTTGTCCTTACTTACATAGACCCCAAACCTTTTGAACTTTGAAAGCTATTTCATCCATTTGAAAATGGGCATTTTGTCTTTTGAAAGAGACATTTGGAATGTTTGAAGGCAAATGATTCGCCATGAGACATTGAATGATTCGTCATGAGACATTTGGAACGTTTGAAGGCAAATGATTCGTCATGATGCCCTCTTACATATCATCCTTTTCACAGCTTCCTTTAAAAGCCGTAATATTTGTTCCTTAGAGATGCATATTTTGTTTAGTAATATCCAAAATAATGTTTATATATCCATAAATGCACACACATATTGTGTATACAGTATATGAATATATATGCAAATATATAAATATATGTATATAATATATATATATGTGTGTGTATATGTGTGTATATACATATATATATACATATATATATCAATATATATACGTGTGTATATACATGCATATATATATATATATATATATATATATATATATATTTATATATATATATATGTGTGTATGCATGTGTAGATATATATATATATATATATATATATATATATATATATATACATATATATATATATACATAGGCAAAAGAACCTTAAGGAAAATGAAAATATGATACAATGTTAATGATTAAGTCCTCCCTAGTTTCGTGATACTTCTTCAGACGACTGATTTATCAAACGAGGTTTCTTTACATTTTATAGGTACAGTTAACGTACGAACATACATATAGAGGCTTATAGAACAATGACGTTCCCATACCAGCTACCTGTCCTGCGCTGTTATCAGGTGTTTCCTGGGCGGAGATCAAACCTCATTAGACACCTGCCAAAAAGGGTCATTTTTGGTGTCAGGTAAATTTTGTTTATGCTTTTAATACAATTTCTTTATATTAATAGTTGTAGCCTTGTTCATATAAATACATAAGCAAAGTTATATGTATATATAAAACATGTCTATACATATGCAAACATATATATATATATATATATATATATATATATATATATATATATGTATATATATACATATATATATTATATATATATACATATACATAGGTATTTACATACAGGTATTCATATACAGACATGCATAAATATATACATAGACATATATATACGTGTACACATACAGGTATACATATACAGTCACAAAAATAGACTTACATATACATGTTTGTACACATGATTACCATGTATATCTAGTTATGCACATATAACCCTATTAACGTGAACATACAATTAAGTATATATGAGTAATTAAATCGAACATAACCATATATAGTGCCAAAGCAATTATGTATACGTTATGAAATAATTCTACCCATCAGTGGATGCTAGCTTAGGTCTAAATATTAATTTCACAGTTGCGTTAATTATCTCCAGTACTTTCAGTTCTACATTAAGTGGTTAAAATGTTATATATATATATAAATAGATATATATATATATATATATATATATATATATATATATATATATATACTGTATATATATATATATATATATATATATATATATATATATATATATATAAATATATATATATATATATATATATATATATATATATATATATTCAAATAAGCCATATATATTTTTCATACATTAATGTGTGGATTCTCTTAACGACCTCGGGATCAGAGCCCCAGGCAAAATCCCACAAAGACAAGAGCTTTTGACCGGCCGGGAATCGAACCCTGGTCCGGCAAGCTTGTATAGAGTGACTACCACTTGGCCATTTAGTCACTGTCTATACAAGCTTGCCAGACCAGGGTTCGATTCCCGGCCGGTCACAAGCTCTTGTCTTTGTGTGATTTCGCCTGGGGCTCTGATCCCGAGGTCATTAAGAGAATCCAGACATTAATGTATTAAAAATATATATGGCTTATTTGAATATGAAAAACATGTCTAAATTTGCAAGATTTATCATATATATATATATATATATATATATATATATATATATATATATATATATATATATATATGGATAAATATCAACACAACATCGTGTTCAAATAGAAATAAATTTCTACCTCATACTTGGGATCGAACGCTAGCCCCTTCTAATGAAAGGCCAGGTCGA
>NC_090760.1:41136294-41141294 GCF_036898095.1 Palaemon carinicauda | reverse complement strand
CAGTAATAAAGATAATACTAATGAGGTAAGAAATCCTACGAAATCCTACGAAGATCCTTACCTGACGAATTCATGTTCCCTCTCCACCATGACTATTTTCAACAACTCCCCAGACTTAAAACATCCTCAATAATAAAGATAATACTAATGAGGTAAGAAATCCTACGAAATCCTACGAAGATCCTTACCTGACGAATTCATGTTCCCTCTCCACCATGACTATTTTCAACAACTCCCCAGACTTAAAACATCCTCAATAATAAAGATAATACTAATGAGGTAAGAAATCCTACGAAATCCTACGAAGATCCTTACCTGACGAATTCATGTTCCCTCTCCACCATGACTATTTTCAACAACTCCCCAGACTTAAAACATCCTCAGTAATAAAGATAATACTAATGAGGTAAGAAATCCTACGAAATCCTACGAAGATCCTTACCTGACGAATTCATGTTCCCTCTCCACCATGACTATTTTCAACAACTCCCCAGACTTAAAACATCCTCAATAATAAAGATAATACTAATGAGGTAAGAAATCCTACGGAATCCTACGAAGATCCTTACCTGACGAATTCATGTTCCCTCTCCACCATGACTATTTTCAACAACTCCCCAGACTTAAAACATCCTCAATAATAAAGATAATACTAATGAGGTAAGAAATCCTACGGAATCCTACGAAGATCCTTACCTGACGAATTCATGTTCCCTCTCCACCATGACTATTTTCAACAACTCCCCAGACTTTAAACATCCTCAATAATAAAGATAATACTAATGAGGTAAGAAATCCTACGAAATCCTACGAAGATCCTTACCTGACGAATTCATGTTCCCTCTCCACCATGACTATTTTCAACAACTCCCCAGACTTAAAACATCCTCAATAATAAAGATAATACTAATGAGGTAAGAAATCCTACGGAATCCTACGAAGATCCTTACCTGACGAATTCATGTTCCCTCTCCACCATGACTATTTTCAACAACTCCCCAGACTTAAAACATCCTCAATAATAAAGATAATACTAATGAGGTAAGAAATCCTACGAAATCCTACGAAGATCCTTACCTGACGAATTCATGTTCCCTCTCCACCATGACTATTTTCAACAACTCCCCAGACTTAAAACATCCTCAATAATAAAGATAATACTAATGAGGTAAGAAATCCTACGAAATCCTACGAAGATCCTTACCTGACGAATTCATGTTCCCTCTCCACCATGACTATTTTCAACAACTCCCCAGACTTAAAACATCCTCAATAATAAAGATAATACTAATGAGGTAAGAAATCCTACGAAATCCTACGAAGATCCTTACCTGACGAATTCATGTTCCCTCTCCACCATGACTATTTTCAACAACTCCCCAGACTTAAAACATCCTCAATAATAAAGATAATACTAATGAGGTAAGAAATCCTACGAAATCCTACGAAGATCCTTACCTGACGAATTCATGTTCCCTCTCCACCATGACTATTTTCAACAACTCCCCAGACTTAAAACATCCTCAATAATAAAGATAATACTAATGAGGTAAGAAATCCTACGAAATCCTACGAAGATCCTTACCTGACGAATTCATGTTCCCTCTCCACCATGACTATTTTCAACAACTCCCCAGACTTAAAACATCCTCAGTAATAAAGATAATACTAATGAGGTAAGAAATCCTACGAAATCCTACGAAGATCCTTACCTGACGAATTCATGTTCCCTCTCCACCATGACTATTTTCAACAACTCCCCAGACTTAAAACATCCTCAATAATAAAGATAATACTAATGAGGTAAGAAATCCTACGGAATCCTACGAAGATCCTTACCTGACGAATTCATGTTCCCTCTCCACCATGACTATTTTCAACAACTCCCCAGACTTAAAACATCCTCAATAATAAAGATAATACTAATGAGGTAAGAAATCCTACGGAATCCTACGAAGATCCTTACCTGACGAATTCATGTTCCCTCTCCACCATGACTATTTTCAACAACTCCCCAGACTTTAAACATCCTCAATAATAAAGATAATACTAATGAGGTAAGAAATCCTACGAAATCCTACGAAGATCCTTACCTGACGAATTCATGTTCCCTCTCCACCATGACTATTTTCAACAACTCCCCAGACTTAAAACATCCTCAATAATAAAGATAATACTAATGAGGTAAGAAATCCTACGGAATCCTACGAAGATCCTTACCTGACGAATTCATGTTCCCTCTCCACCATGACTATTTTCAACAACTCCCCAGACTTTAAACATCCTCGGTGATAAAGATAATACTAATGAGGTAAGAAATCCTACGAAGATCCTTACCTGACGAATTCATGTTCCCTCTCCTCCTCAATCTTGTGTCTGTGCATAACATCTTCGATAATCCTTCGTTCATCCTCGGTCAGGTGTGAAAGATCAGGCATTACATCCGCCCCTCCGTCAGACGCCATCGTATGAGGGCCCTCACGAGTTTAGAAAAAAAAATTCGAGTTTTTTTTTTTTTCAATTTCTATCCTTTATTATTATTATTTTCCCCTTTTTTCTCCCTTTTTCCTTTTTTATTTCTAACTTCAAAGATAAAGTGCTGAGTTCGTTTGTTCGTCCGGATTTTTTTTATTTATTTATTTTTTTTTATTTTGGCGGATTTGATTTCTCGCGAAAAAAACGTATTGGGGGAAATAGAAGATTTGAGGTCAACCGCTCAAGAAAGAGAGAGAGGACGTATTATTTATCATATATTATATATATAGATATCTATATATACTTATATTTTCCTGTTTAATCGTATGACCTTTATCATCATTATTATCTCGTTATTATATCTCCTCCATCGTTTTCTTATCTGAAATGGCTTCTCTCTCTCTTTCGTTCATCGGGAAGTCGTGACGTTAACATAATCCTTGTTTTTTTTTTCTTTTATTTTCACGACACCCTCATGCCTCAAGGTTCATTCACCATCATTATTATCACCATCATCATATTCGACACCATCACGATCTTTATCACCATCATCATCATCATCATCATCATCATCATCACCATCTTCTTCGTGAACACCTCCCTCATCGTGGACACTGCATTTCCAATCATCATCATCATCATCATCATTATCATCATCATCACAGACATTTACTACATTCTTTTAATTCGTTATTTCTCATTTTCTTTTTTTCCGACTTATTCACTGAAGGACATTTGGATATATATATATATATTCTTTTTCTTTCACACTGTCCTCCCTCTCTCTCTCTCTCTTATTCACTGCCTTTATCTTTAATTCTTTTATTTTCCTTTTTATTTCTTCTGTGGGTGATTCTTGCTATTCACAGCCCCCAACCCCCCTTTTTAGAAACACCTTGGATTTATCTTTCCAAGGGGAATTATATCACTCTCTCACCCATCATACATACACACATCTCTCTCTCTCTCTCTCTCTCTCTCTCTCTCTCTCTCTCTCTCTCTCTCTCTCTCGGGACAACCACCTGTCCACAAGCGTCCTCTCTCTCTCTCTCTCTCTCAATCTCTCTCTTTCACACTCTTTCTCTCTGAGAGATTGGAAGGTGGCAAAGGAAGAATCTTCTGAATTAGATCTCTCTCTCTCTCTCTCTCTCTCTCTCTCTCTCTCCTCTCTCTCTCTCTCTCTCTCTCTCTGGATTTTCCCCCTGTGGGCGTAGTTATAGCAGAAGTTGTATTTGTTATCCAAATAATAAAAGACAGCCACAAGCAACTGTAATGGCAGCAGTAGTAGTAGTAGTAGTAGTAGTAGTAGTAGTATCAGATGGGGGCCAATCGAATCAATTAGTTGCAGTAGTAGTTGTAATAGTAGCGGTAACAACTATCACAGTACTAGGAGTATGGTAGTATTGGCGATAATAATATTAGCAATGACTACAAAATCGTTTTTCTTTTTTATTTGTTGACCACGGCGCCGATGTTGTTGTTGTTGTTGTTGCTGTTGTAATTGCTCTTTGTTGTAATTGCTGTTGTAATTGATGTCGTTTTCTGCCTGGAGAGACGAGGAGGAGGAGGAGGAGGAAGGTGGTGGTGTTGTTTTTGGGCACTCTGGGGGGGCAGGAGACAAGCAAGAGGGCTCTCTCAGTGGGGGGGCCGTGCCTACCTGTACGTTGGCGTGGGGGGATGTAAAAGCCCCTGGGGGGATCGGGCCCCTTCTAGCCTTCTGGCCGCCACCACCACCCACACCTGGGGGCGCCCCATGCTGCACCCGCCCCCACCCAAGGCCCCACACACACCAAAACAAGGCCGGTACCCTCCCCCTTCGAGGTTGGGTATTATGAGGAGGACTTCTCCTTCTTCAGCGCCTCTGACGAAGACGACACCGTCCAGGGCGAGTGTGGCCTTCCTCTCCGTCTTCTTTCTCTCTTTCTCTTCTTCTTCTTCTTCTTCTTCTTTTTAGTCTTCCTGTTGCTCTTCCCACCTTCCACTCTTTCAGATCAATAGAGCTAAAAGCACTCACAACAATAACAACAACAACAACAACAACATCAACAGCACACTAATAATTCCTTCCGCGCCCTCTGCCACGAACTGCTGCAGCAGCGCCTCCTGCTGCTGCTGCTGGCCCTGAAGAGCGAGGTCGCGACCAGGCCCTTCCGCCTTCCACTTCTTCTCTCTCTCGGCGTCGCCGTCGGTGGAGCAGGGGAAGAGAGGGGGGAGGGGAGAACTGCTAGAGAGAGAGAGAGAGACTGCTAGGCTGCTGCTGCTGCTGCTGCTGCTGCTGCTACTCCTCCTCCTCCTTCTACTCCTCCTCCTACTGGTGGTCCTTCCGTTGGAATCTTCTTGTGTCTAATTGTTTCCAGCGCACGCAAAGGACTACACTCTGCCCAATGGCCTCTCGATCACAGCACCAGCGACCGCATACAGTTGTGCTCAGGCCGCGGTTTACACTTTCCAGCAGCTATTTGGCCGGTAAAATGGCGCCTACAGGTCCGACGTTAGGCATCTTGGTTGGGCGAAAGAGGCTTCAC
>NC_090760.1:41063794-41131294 GCF_036898095.1 Palaemon carinicauda | reverse complement strand
CACTTTCATATCCACCTTCTAACTGGTGAATCATGAAACCACTTTCACATTTCTCTTTTAACTCCTGAATCATGGAACCACTTACACATCCATCTTTTGACTGCTGAATCATTGAACCAATTTCACATTCATCTTTCAACTACTGAAACATTGGAACCACTTTCAGATTCGTCTTTTAACTACTTAATCATAAAACCACTTTCACATTTATCTTTCACCTACTGAATCGTGGAACCACTTTCACATTCATCCTTTAATAACTGAATCATGGAACCACTTTCACATTTATCTTTCACCTACTGAATCATGGACCTGCTTTCACATTCTTCTTAAATAAAACTTGTAAATCATGGAACCGCTTTCATATTCATCTTTTAGCTGCTGAATCATGGAATCACTTTCACATTTATCTTTTAACTGCTGAATCATGGAACCACTTTCACATTTATCTTTCACCTACTGAATCATGGACCTGCTTTCACATTCTTCTTAAATAAAACTTGTAAATCATGGAACCGCTTTCATATTCATCTTTTAGCTGCTGAATCATGGAATCACTTTCACATTCATCTTTCAACTGCTGAATCATGGAACCACTTTCACATTGATCTTTTAACTTCTGAATCATGGAATCAGTTTCAAATTCATCTTTTAACTGCTGAATCATAGAACCACTTTCACATTCGTCTTCTAACTGCTTAATCATAGAACCACTTTCATAATCATCTATCAACTGTTGAATTATGGAACCACATTAACACTGATATTTTACCTACTGTATCATGGAACCACTTTCACATTCATCCTTTAACTACTGAATTATGGAAACACTTTCACATTCATCTTTCACTTAATGAATCATGGAACCACTTTCACATTCATTTTTTAATACTGAATCATGGAACCGCTTTCACATTCGTCTTTTAACTACTTAATCATGGAACCACTTTCATATTCACCTTTTAACTGCTGAATCATGGAACCACTATCACATTCATCTTTCACCTACTGAATCATGGAACAATTTTCCCATTGATATTCTAACTGCTGAATTATGTAAAAATTTTCGTGTTCATATTTTAACTGCTGAATCATGGAACAACTTTCACATTCACCTATTAACTGCTGAATCATGGAATCACTTTCACATTTATCTTTTAACTACTGAATCAAGGAACCACTTTCCCATTCATATTTGAACTGCTGAATCATGAAGCCACTTTCAAATTCATCTTTCAACTGTTGAATCATGACACCACTCCCTCATTCATCTTTTAACAAATGAATCATGGAACCACTTTCACATTCAACTTTAAACTACTGAATCATGGAACCACTTTCACATTCATCTTATAACTACTGTATCATGAAACCACTTTCACATTCATCTTTTAACTGCTGAATCATGGCACCACATTCACATTAGTCTTTTAACTACTGAATCATAGAACGACTTTCACATTCATCTTTCAACTAATGAATCATGAAAACCCTTTCACATTCATCTTTTAAATGCTGAATCATGGAACTACTTTCACATTCATATTTTAACAACCGAATCATGGAACCACTTTCATTTTCCTCTTTTAATTAAACTGCTGAATCATGGAACCACTTTTATGCTCATATCTTAACTGTTGAATCATGAAACCACTTTGACATTCATCTTTTGACTATTCAACTCCTGAATCATGAAACCACTTTCACATTCATCCATTTAACTGCTGAATCATGGAACCATTTTCACATTCATCTTGTAACTGCTGAATCATGGAACCTCATTCACATTAATCTTTTAGCTACTGAATCATGAAACCACTTTCACATTCATCTTTCAACTAATGAATCATGAAACCTCTTTCGCATTCATCTTTTAACTGCTGAATCATGGAACCACTTTTACATTCATCTTTAAACTACTGAATCATGAAACCCCATTCACATTCATCTTTTAACTACTGAATCATGGAACCACTTTCACTTTCATCTTTTAACTACTGAATCATGAAACCACTTTCACATTCATCTTTTAACTACTGAATCATGAAACCACTTTCACATTCATATTTTAACTATTTAACTACTGAATCAAGAAACCACTTTCACATTCATCTTTTAACTGCTGAATCATGAAACCACTTTTACATTCATCTTTTAACTACTGAATCATGAAACCACTTTCACATTCATCTTTTAACTACAGAATCATGTAACCACTTTCACATCCATTTTTTAACTACTGAATCATATAACCACTTTCACATTCATCTTTTAACTGCTGAATCATGGAACCACTTTCACATTCATCTTTTAACTAATGAATCATGGAACCACTTTTACAGTCATCTTTTAACTACTGAATCATATAACCATTTTCACATTCATCTTTTAACTGCTGAATCATGGAATAACTTTCACATTCATCTTTTAACTACTGAATCATGAAACCACTTTCACATTCATCTTTTAACTACTGAATCATGAAACCACTTTTACATTCATCTTTTAACTACTGAATCATGAAACCACTTTCACATTCATCTTTTAACTACAGAATCATGTAACCACTTTCACATCCATTTTTTAACTACTGAATCATATAACCACTTTCACATTCATCTTTTAACTGCTGAATCATGGAACCACTTTCACATTCATCTTTTAACTACTGAATTATGGAACCACTTTCACATTCATCTTTTAACTAGAGAATCATGGAACTTCTTTTACATTCATCTTTTAACAACTGAATCATAGAACAATTTTCACATTCATCTTTTAACTACAGAATCATGAAACCACTTTCACATTCATCTTTTAACTACTGAATCATATAACCACTTTCACATTCATCTTTTAACTGCTGAATCATATAACCACTTTCACATTCATCTTTTAACTACTGAATTATGGAACCACTTTCACATTCATCTTTTAACTAGAGAATCATGGAACTTCTTTTACATTCATCTTTTAACAACTGAATCATAGAACAATTTTCACATTCATCTTTTAACTACTGAATCATGACACCACTTTCATATTCATCTTTTAACTAAAGAATCATGTAACCACTTTCACATCCATCTTTCAACTACTGAATCATATAACCACTTTCACATTCATCTTTTAACTGCTGAATCATGGAACAACTTTCACATTCATCTTTTAACTACTGAATCATGGAACCGCTTGCACGTCCATTTTTTAACTACTGAATCACATAACCACTTTCACATTCATCTTTCAACTGCTGAATCATGAAACCATTTTCACATTCATCTTTTAACTGCTGAATCATGGAACCATTTTCACATTCATCTTTTAACTACTGAATTATGGAAACACTTTCACATTCATCTTTTAACTACTGAATCATAGAACAATTTTCACATTCATCTTTTAACTACTGAATCATCATGACACCACTTTTACATTCACCTTCACCTTTTAACTACAGAATCATGTAACCACTTTCACATTCATCTTTTAACTGCTGAATCATGGAACAACTTTCATTGAATCATAGAACCACTCACATTCATCTTCTAACTGATAAATCATGAAACCACTTTCACATTCATCTTTCAACTACTGAGTCATGGAACCTCTTTTACATTCATCTTTTAACTGCTGAATCAAAAGGCCACTTTCACATTCATATTTCACTTAATGAATCATGGAACCACTTCCACATTCATCTTTTAACTGCTGAATCATGGAACCACTTTCACATTCATGTTTTAACTCCTGAATAATGGAACCACTTTCACATTCATCATTTACCTACTGAATCATGGAACCTTTTATACATTCATCTTTTAACTGCTGAATCACGAAGCCGCTTTCACATTCATCTTTCAACTGCTGAATCATGAAACCACTTTCACATTCATCTTTAAACTACTGAATCATGGAACCTTTTACATTCATCTCTTAACTACTGAATCATGAAACCACTTTCACATTCATATTCCAACTGCTGAATCATGGAACCACTTTCACATTCATATTTCAAACGTTGAATCATAGAACCACTTTCACATTCATGTTTTCACAATTGAATCATGGAACCACTTTCACATTCATCTATTAACTGCTGAATCATAGAACCACTTTCACATTCATCTTTTAACTCCTGAATCATGGAACCACTTTCACATTCATCTTTTAACTCCTGAATCATGGAACCACTTTCACATTCATCTTTTAACTACTGAATCATGGAACCACTTTCACATCATCTTTTAACTACTGAATCATGGAACCACTTTCACATTCATCCTTTAACTGCTGAATCACGCAGCCACAAAACTCCTCCTTTTCAGAAAATTCACTTTCAACCTACTCAGTCACCCCTTTCAAATTAGGCAACTCCTTCCGATGCTTTTGTAATTTTACCCATTTTTTTCTGTGAGTTTCTCTATTTTTAATTCCCACATGATCAGGCTGCCAGATTCTTTATTTGCTAATATTGTTAATAAGACAATTGCTATCATATCCTCTTTGAGACAGCATAACCTTTTCCATCCGTCTAATCATAACCTTTTGCTCAATGAATGGATGGTATAATAAATGCTTTAAAGGTATTTTAAAGGTTTGAAGGCCCATCATGAATGGCAGGGGCAAGCGACAGTGATATTGCCCTAGAGACTGACCCTACTCGTATATACATATGATCAGCGCCCAAGCCCCTTCTCCACCCACCTTATCGAATAGGACAATGCCCTAGAGACTGACCATATATAATCGTATGATTAGCGCCCAAGCCCCATCTCCACCTAAACTAGGACCAAGGAGGGCCAGGCAATGGGTGCTGATGAGTCAGCAGATATACTGCACCTGTAGGCTTCCCTAAACACCGCATCCTTAGCTCACAAGGATGGTGAGATTGCAGCGAAGAAAGAAACTATCGAGTTTGAGAGTGACTCAAACCCCAGTCTGGCGTTCGCCAGTCAGCCTTTAAACTACTACCACCTTCTTAAAAAGTTTAAACAGCCGTTTCCAGCTTTGCTGAAATCACTCTTATTAAATGACTAGAGTTTATATAATTAGGATAAATACAAATTACTTTTAAAATTTGGGATTTTTTGCCACACAAACATTTGGATATCCCAGGAATGCAAAAAAGTCAACTAAAGCACTTTCATACAAAATGAAATAAAATTATTTAACAAAATGTGACATGAAAACCAAACCTAAGTTAAAACCATAGTTAAACTTGACAGACATCAACTTAACATAAACCAACATACCGGACCCTAACTTAACGTAACCCAACATATCTGATCTCAACTCTACAAACCTCAACTTACCAGGCAACATAAAACCTCAAATCATCAAATCTACACTTGATAAACCTCATCTATCAGACTTCAACTTATTAGACTTTGCCTTAAAAGATCCCAACTTAATAATCATCAACCTACCACACTAACTTTACAAACCTCAACTGCATGGAAATCAATTTATCAGAAATTTTTTTATGTAGTGATTTTTGTATAATTAAACTCTTTAAAGTGTACTGTAGCATACATAAAAAGGTATACCAGATTTTTTGAATTTGTCTATCCAGGGATGAGAAGCGTTAGGGGGCAGTGAAGGGAGTGGTAACGAATAGAGGGTTAGGCTTGAAATTAAATAGAGTTTAGTATGAGAAAGTGAATATACCCATTGTAATGTATGGATCAGAGTTGTGGTTATGAAAGTGACGGAGAGACAGATATTAAATGCGTTCAAGATGAAATGTCGAGGAGAATGGCTGGTGTATCTCGATTAGATAGGGTTAGGAATTAAGTAGTGAGGGTGAGAGCGGGTGTAAGAAATGAATTACCAGTTAGAGTGGATATGAATATATTAAGGTGGTTTCGCCATGTAGAGTAAATGGAAAATGGCCATCTGCTGAATAAGTTAATAATGCAAGAAAGTTGATGGGGGAAGTACTAAAGGAAGGACAAGGTTTGGGTGGATGGATGGAAGGAGTGAAGAAAACTCTGGGTGATAGAGGGATAAATATGAGAAAGCAAAAGAGCGTGCTAGAGATAGAAATGAATGGCAAGCGATTGTGACACAGTGCTGATACGCCATGCTGTTTTGTGCCCGCTGAGGTACCAGCAGTAAGAGATTCAGCATATAAAGCTTCACTGTGGTGGAAAACGGGGAAGGGTGGGCTGAGACACCCTAGAAGTACCAACCAGACTCGGTTGAATCCCTCGTCAGGCTGGTAGGAATTAAGAAAAGAAAAATCCACTTCAGTTCTTTTTTGTTGGTCAGCTACCTCCAAACTATTGGGGGAAGTGCCATGGTAGGTAACTCACTCTATATCATTTTTAAGTACAGTACTATCATTATCATTACTACTCGCTAAGTTATTATTATAGTTATTAGCTAGGCTACAATCCTAGTTGGAATACCATGATGCTACAAGCCCAAAGGCTTCAACAGGGAAAGTAGTCCAGCGAATAAAGGATACTTTAATAAGAAATATCTATATACGAAGTAATAAAAATTATATATTAAATACTCTCAGATTAATCACTTTAAAATAGATATCATATATAAACTAGTATTACAAACCGGATGGTACCTTCTGGAAAGATCTGACTGCAAAGGATAGTCAGAATTATAAAAAATCTAATGCAACATGCATAATAAATTAACTGAACGACAGTGCCCGATTAAAATCTAGATCAGGAATAAAAAATTTAAAAGACAGTAAGTTCCTGTCCAACAAATTAAGGAGACTCAACATCTGAAAACCAAACGGGAGAACAATACTCAAAAGGCGATAGAATGACAGAATTAAAACATTTCCTCATGATAGATTGATCCACTGCCTCAATATATTTTTTTTGTGCAACTTTCGACAAAACAGACCAAATTTCTTTCTCAAGAAGTAAATTTGCTGTGAAGAATCACAACTAGAAATTTTGAGGAGTCATATACAGTGGAACCTCTACATACGAATTTAATCCGTTCCAGAACCAACTTCGGATGTAGAAATTGATCGGATGTCGAAACGAATTTTCCCATAAGAATACATTGAAATAGGATTAATCCGTGGTTGAGCCCAAAAACCTATGATAACTTCTTAATAAACTACTACACATAATTTTCCCATGAGAATAATGAACACTAAATTAGATAATAGACATGTAAATAAGAAGAATAGACATGTAAATAAGAAGAATTAGCAAAAAATGATAAATAAGAAACGGGTTTTTAGCGTCACTTTACCTTAGAAACTCCAGCGCAGGTGTTGTTCGTCTTCGCTACGCAGAGAGGAGAGAGGAGACGGACGGACGGCGAGGAGGTAGAGAGGTTAACTACGATAAACGTAACACTACCGTAACTTATTCTAACTTACACTAAGTGAACTTTAACATAACTTAGCTTATTTTTTTTTTATTTTTATATTTTATATTTTTTTTTACATTTTCTTTTTTTCTTTTTGATGATTACGTAATTTTAATCACTATCACTTACATTTAAAATTGACTGAATTTCTTTTGCTTCACTCTTTTCCGTTTTCTGTGTTTCACTTTCTTCCTCTTCACTCTTTGCCGTTTTCTTCGGTTCACTTACATCCTCTTCATCGCGAGTTCGCTTCGCAGTTTTTTTAAAGAAAGCATCGATAGATAATTGCTTCGTACGGCTTTTCAGAATGTTTCGAAAGTGCGTTAGGCAAACATCATCGAATTGAGAAACTACACGACAAACCTGCAATTTCTTTGGATGGTATTTGTCGATGAAGTCGACCACGTCTTGATATTTTCCTAACACCTCTTTTATTTGCGCTGAACCTAACACATGTTCTACCTCCTCGCTCTCTTCCTCGTCATCACTCATGTGCTCCGACATAGCATGGAGTTCCTTGAGCTCATCCGTCGTCAGTTCGTCGTGATGTTCGGCGACGAGTTCCGTAACGTCATCTGCGTCGACCTCCAGACCCATGGACTTGCCAAGGGAGACGATTTCCTCTACGGCTTCCGCTGCACCGACCACGGGATCAGGTTCGGGGTCAAAACCCTCGAAATCTCGGGGAGAAACTGCATCAGGCCACAGCTTCTTCCATGCAGAATTGAGGGTCCGTCGAGTTAATCCCACCCAAGCCTGATCAATGATCTTTAAGCAGTGCACGATATTGAAGTGGCCCCTCCAAAATTCACGCAAAGTTAAGTTGGTGCTTTGCGTGACATTAAAGCACTGCTTGAATAAGTGCTTGGTGTACAGCTTCTTAAAATTAGAGATGACTTGCTGGTCCATGGGCTGGAGGATAGAGGTGGTATTTGGTGGAAGATACAGCACCTTTATGAACTTGAATTCATCGAAGATATCATCTTCAAGTCCGGGGGGGTGAGCGGGTGCATTGTCAAGGCATAGCAGGCATTTTAAAGGCAATTTCTGCTCATGAAGATACTTCTTCACAGAAGGACCGAAAACTTGGTTTACCCATTGCACAAAGAATTGCCTAGTGACCCAGGCCTTCGAGTTGGATCGCCAGAAAACATGAAGCTGATCCTTATCGACGTTGTGTGCTTTAAAGGCCCTAGGGTTCTCTGAATGGTAAACAAGCAAGGGCTTAACTTTAAAGTCCCCGCTAGCGTTGGCACATAGAGCAAGAGTCAACCGATCCTTCATTGGCTTATGCCCAGGCAATTTCTTCTCTTCAGCAGTGATGTAGGTTCGACTCGGCATCTTCTTCCAAAACAGCCCAGTTTCATCACAATTGAACACCTGCTGCTCTACGTAGCCTTCTTCCTTTACGATATTTTCGAATTTCTTAACAAAGTCAGTTGCAGCCTGTGTCCGCACTAGCAGCCTCTCCATGGCGAACAACTGAATGAATCCCGGACCGTTTCTTAAATTTCTCGAACCAGCCACGAGATGCCTTGAAATCATCTAAGGAAGGCTCGGTTGAACTCTCCCCAGCATCACCCACAGAGCTCTCCTCCTTCAAGTCCGTAAAGATGGCGTGCGCCTTCTCGCAGATAACGGTTTCGGTGATGGTGTCGCCAACGATCTCTCTATCCTTAATCCACACTAGTAGAAGTCGTTCCATCTCTTCTATGATAGGGGTACGGCGTTTGGAAATTATAGTGATCCCCTTAGAAGGTTTCACTGCTTTAATAGCTTCCTTCTGTTTAAGGATTGTCGAGATCGTCGACATATTACGGCCATACTGTTTAGCAAGTTCACTCACGCGGATGCCACGCTCATGTTTTTCAATAATTTCCTGCTTAATTTCTATAGAAAGCATTTCCTTCTTCCTTTTCTCACCACTACCACTACCACTGGCAAAACTAAGCCTTTTTGGACCCATGATTTACGTAAATTATCGTTAATGGATGCACGTAAAAAATCACGATTAATTCACAGTTAATATCACAACGCAAAGAGCACAACCGCACGAAGCCGACGAGAACAGAGGACTGACCCAAGCCGCGCTAATTGAGCGTCCCTCCGAGGTCGATGTGCTGCCTTCTATCGGCGGAAATAAAAAACACTTCAGGCGCTATGAGCACCGACTACGCGTACGAGTATTGTTTACTTCGGGTGTCGAAAAAAACATTCGGGTGTAGAGTCGGAACGTGTTCGAATTGTACTTCGCGTGTCGAAAAATTCGGATACAACCGGTACGACGAAAATTGCTACTTCGTGTGTCGAAATAAAATTCGGGTGTAGAGTCAAAAATTTGCTCGAATTTTACTTCGGATGTTGGAAAATTCGGATGTAGATACGATCGGATGTAGAGGTTCCACTGTATAGTTAAAGAAATAGTGACGATGCAAAGATCTGGATGTTGTGGAGCCACTGTCCTCAACCTATTTACAATCACTCTTCATTTTGTCCGGGTTCAACTTCATCTCCAATAATTTACACCATGGACTAATTTTAGCCACTTCTCTATAAGGGATTCAGCAACCCCAGAACTACATCCAAGAGATGGAATTGATAGAGAGTAGCATCATCAGCACATGCAATAGGCTTGTTTTTCCAAGACAAGCCACACATACTGCATTTATGGCAGTTGTATGCAAAAGTAATGGGCCCAGCCCACTACCATGACGAACACCCAATACTATATTCCAACTAGTTATGGTGCTCATCAACAACTACTCTTTGCAATCTCTTACTTAACAAAATAATGATCCTAAGAAAAAGAATACAATGGGCAGGGCGTGTTGCAAGAATGGAGGAGGAAAGAATGCCAAGAAGGGTCTTCTTGGCACGTGTAGATTAACGTAGACCTGAACGACCAAAAAGAAATTGGAGGAGGTGTTTAGAGGTGGATATACAGCAGAAGGGTTTGAACACTACAGATTAGATGACTGTGGCACAGGACAGAAGAGATTGGAATAATCTATCAAGAGCAGTCATGAGTCAACAAGTGGCCCCAAGACCAGTGGAGTAAGTAAGAGTAGATTGGAGGAGGTGTTTAGAGGAGGATATACAGCAGATTAGATGACTGGCAGAGGACAGAAGAGACTGGAATAATCTATCAAGAGCAGTCAGGGGTCAACAAGGGGCCCCAAGACCAGTGGAGTAAGTAAGAGTAAGCAAGCAAGCAAGCAAGAAACACCTACTCCAATCTGGTAAGTTTAAAAACAAGGTGCTCTTGATTGAATACAAGGCAGCACAAAATCAAGGCTAATCATACAAACTTCCTGACCACAGTCAGGGGATTTCTATACAGCACTGGATATTTTAAGAAGGGCATCACATGCTTCAAGGCCTTCGTAAAACCCTAACAGCAAACTTAGGAATTGATTACCTTCAGTAAACCTATTTAGATGCTTTGCCAAGACTCTCCATGTTTTGATGGGAGTTATGGAAATTTGTTGGTAATCAGCAGGGCTAGAGCTACCCCAAACACATTCACCTGGAGTAACATAACCAATTCTCCCATATGAACCTCTTCTTTAAAATTGCAAAAATTATCCGACAACTCAGAAGTTAAGAAATCAGCTGTCTTCATAAAATATGAAAAATACCTTTTGGGTCTACAACCCCATAAGCACCAAGGTCCATCAGTTTTTAATTACACAGAACAGAACACTGAATCTAGTTAATTTAGCTTCATGGAAACAGGAATGAGGATAATATTAGTTTCTCAATATTATGCTTGCTGTCAAACACATCAACCTTTGCCTTTTTCTTTAGATAGTAAGTGACAGAGCAGTGAAAATTGTGAAAGGGATTAACCGGTGATGAAGTGGGACAGAGGTAGATGGAGAACGCTGGATAGAAACATCGACCCCACACATTAGTGGGAAAAGATGCAGACAAAGAAGAAGAGGAAGTGACAGCCATCTGGTTTAGGGAAAGGAGGAACTTTTCCAGTCTACGCCAAAGAGTGCACGTTTAAGGGTGGCCCACCATTTATCTTCAATGGTTGTCCCTGACAGGCTTTCTTTTACAGTAGTAAAAAGTCATCTCTCTTATCATTGTTTAAAATATACAACCTAGAACTGTATCTATGAATTAAGTATAACTTTAATTAAATAAAATTAAATCAGTGGCTTCTATCACTAGTTCACCAAACGTTCAGTTGGGCTCCACAAGGCACTAAAAGAGTTGGAAGACCCAGGCCTACATGGCCGTGGACTATGAAGTGGGAGGTAGGCATCTTTTGATTATTAATGCTGGGAAAACTTTATAAAGTTCCGTCATGCTGCTAATAGATTCTAGAAAATTACAAAATGAGTCAGGAGTCCAAGATTTTTTCTCAGTTATTATGTCTAGTAAATCAAAACATGAAGTTGTAAAGGGTTGTCAATTTTTATTGAATTCCTGTCTGCTATCTCATCATGATAAGTTCCTATACAAAATGCAACCCAGCAGAAATGAAGATCATGCTAAAATGTGATTGCCACTCTTAAACTTCTTTAAGCAATGTGATCAAAATTATAAAAAAAATTATTTACGCGGCGAGATGTTGATCACGCTGCAACCAGAAACTTACTGACGATTTGACCTGAGCTAGAACGCTGCCCGACCCCGGGTCGTCTCAGGGCACGTATCACACTGACTGAGGTTGACCCCGTAGAAAACGGGAAGAGGGTAAACTATACAAAAAGCTGTTTGGTTAGGTAGAGTTACCAGTAACTCCTAAGAAGGTAGTTCTAGGTAAGTATGTTAGGAAAAATAGAAATTACTTAAAAATTTGTGATTTTACTACGTCCCTGGAAAACGGGGTTGCTGACGTTCGCACAAACGTAACACAAACGAAAGAGGTCGGACAACGGAAGACATGTCCACGACCAGATCTGCAATTGGAATCTCTCCCATAGTACAACCTGACCTGGGGCATGACGGGTGTTGCCAGATGTATGTGGCTTAAAGTTGGGGAGGCCTATCAGACTTTTTCTGGTTGTTACTGGAAAGATATCCAGAACTCCTCCTCTTTGTGAAACGAAGGTTAATGCCGCTTTGACCTTTCTGAAACAAAGGGTCATGCCACTTCGACCTTTCTGAAACAAAGGGTAATGCCGCTTTGACCTTTATAAAGCATGGGGTCAGGTCACTTTGACCTTTATGAAACAAAGGGTAATGCCACTTTGACCTCTACAAAACATAGGGTCGTCACTTTGACCTTTATGAAACATGGGTCACGTCACTTTGACCTTTATGAAACAAAGGGTAATGCTGCTTTGACCTTTATAAAGCATAGGGTCAGGTCACTTTGACCTTTATGAAACAAAGGGTAATGCCCCTTTGACATTTACAAAACATAGGGTAATGCCACCTTGACCTCTATAAAACATAGGGTCGTCACTTTGACCTTTCTGAAACAAAAGGTAATGTCACTTTGACCCTTATGAAACATGCGGTCTTATCATTTTGACCTTTAAGAAACATAGGGTCATATCACTTTGACCTTTACGAAACATAGGGTCATGTCACTTTGACCTTTCTGAAACAGTCATATCACTTTGACCTTTATGAAAAGAGGGAAGTTCGGAGTAAGTGTATTGCATCGAAACAAAATTATTTTATTGTCAAATCTGCTCTTAGTTAAGTTTTTTCCCTTGGTTTTCAAAACAAGAGACAAACACTCAAGTGGAACCTTAGCTACATTACACATGCTTAACCCTTTTACCCCCAGGCTATTTGGAAATTCTCAACCCTTAACCCCCATGTGGTTATTTTTTTTCAAGCACATTTTGCAGTATATTTTTATTTAATTGCTCTAACAGCCTTAATTTTTGACATAGAGAGGTCAGGTTGGTCTCATTCTCTTGGAAAATGCCTGAAGTTTCTCAAAAAATTTTCAAAAATATGCAAAAAAAAATTCAAATAGCATTTTTTTTGCAAGGACGTACCGGTACGTCCATGGGGGTAAAGGGATGAGTTTTGTGAAACGTGCCAGTACGTCCTTTGGGAGTAAAAGGGTTAAATGTTATAGTTTACGGGCTGCCCATGGCAAGAGCCCGTGTCTTACACAAAGGTAAGGCAATCTTACAGACAGACAGACAGAAATGTTATAGCACATCCAAGATTGTTCCGACTGAGCTTCAGCAAATACGATCGCAAGTTCTTCATGAACAGACTCATGTTCAGGAATTAAGGGATGCCCTCTTACAATGGAATGCAATTCTTTTTGAAAGATTCAGGTAACAAATAAATTTCAGGTATGAGCCGAGATCTAGGAAGTTCTCTTAAAAATTGTACTATTAACCCTTTTACCCCAGGGCTCTTTGGAAATTTCCAACCCTTAACCCCCAAGGGGTTATTTTTTCCCCAGCAAATTTTGAAGTATATTTTTTTTTAATTGCTCTAACAGCCTTAATTTTTGTTATAGAGAGGTCAGGTTGGTCTCAGTCTCTTGAAAAATGCCTGAATTCTCTCAAAAAATTATAAAGAATATGAAAAAAAAATTTTATAGCATTTTTTTGCAAGGACGTACCGGTACGTCCATGGGGGTAAAGGGATGAGTTTTGTGAAATGTGCCAGTACGTCCTTTGGGGGTAAAAGGGTTAACTTACACTTTTAATATAATTTGAGAAGGCTTTAATGATCATGCATGCATATATGGGTCAAATAATACATGTCTCGTTATTACATCTTTATTTGAAACTAATGAGAAGACAAATACACTTTTTTACTTCATCCTGCCTTTATTTATTTTTTTTTTTCATTTTTTTATATTTTACTTATCGATATACACACCAGCCAGAGAGGACTCGAGAATCTCTCGGCTGTTTCTCAAAACTACAACCAAAATCTTACATGACCAGTACACATAGTATGACGTCCTTAATGCCATAGACAAGGGCTGCACTGCCCAAAAAACACCTTGATAATATCAAGTGGAAATAATGCTGAGATTTTATTAATGGGGCCCTCCCAAACAATTTTGGAAAAAAAAAAAAATCATACTACTATACTACTAACACCTTTCAACGCCAGGAAGTTTACAATTAACGCTGGCGCGCGCACCGCCACACATTCAACAGTCGTACTCAATCATATTGCATTAGGAACTCCAATTTCACAATACAGATGTCGGGAGATACATTCCGACAAACTATGCTCATGAACTCAAAAGCAGCAGTCTCACTCAATGCTCAGCTCTCCACCGTCATCCAAACACTACAGAAAACTACATGGAAAAAAAAAAAAGGACGAAGATTGTGCTCCTCAAAATTATAAACATTCAAAATACGCAATGTTTATCATCAAACCTTTCTATTAAACGTCAACATTCACACAGACAAGCAATGAGTAACTTGAAGTGCTACTATAGTTACTTTTCCCTCGGTATACAGTAAATTCACATTTACACAGCACTGCCCATATGATGGAGACAATGTATTCCTCTATATAAAGATTACAGGATTTCAAGATTTACAGCATTCCTAGCAAGGCTTCTAAAAAGTATTTTCCGCAAGGATAACATTTACTTGCAAAGTTTAAATCATTCAAACCAAGAGTTTGTAGTTTTCACAGCAAAGTTTATTAATCCAAATTTGATTTATTGGTTTTTTTACATAAAGTATCAGTACTGTACTCCCAAGCAAATTTAGACAGTCAAAGCAAGCTTTTAATATTCCATGAAAAGTTTAGTGAGATATAAGATCCAAGTCTTCCAGGCAAGGTTTTACAAGTAATTCAAGCTGGTGACGTGAGTATATTGGTAAACGCCTTGACAGCAGTGCAATCTTCTACGACTAAAAACACAACCTTTTTCGCCATTAGCCCTCAAAAACTAATGTAAATGGCACAGCAATAAAGAGAAAATGGAATACACATCACCGGGTTTTCAAGTTCCCCGTACGCAGATAACGTAGCTTGGCTTAAGTTGCCTTGGTCTGATCTGTATCAATAATGTTGACTCATGTTTGGTCCAAAGGACTATTATTTAAAGGGATTACAAATTTTTTCATTCTAATTTTAAACCAAACTTATACAAATCAATGCGTGAACAAAAAATTTAAGTATACTATGTAACCATGACAACCAAATATAATGATTATATCTTATGGAACATTAAATCTTGACACTCCTTCATGACAAACTCAACATACTATTATTAATATTACTATCATTATTTCGGGAGGATTCCCCCTTTCATACAAGTATTATTAAATTAATATCAATAGTAATAATAGTAATAATATTAATCATCATAAATGTTCAGCTCCAATTAGCTACATGAGGAAAATAATAGGTTTTCCTAGAATAGAAGACTTCATAACTTTCGTCACAAAACCTCGGCATGACTGAGGGGCCAATTTTAAGTTAAATTATGTTAAAAGCAACTTCTTTACATCAACAATGCCAGTGTATAATGAATGTTAATACAACTGTATAACACCCTCATTATGTTAAGTCCATGCCAGCTACATAAAACTGGAAAGATAAAACTGGAAAGATACACACCAAGCTGTAACATGGAAAGATTCCAGCTTCCTCCTTAGAAGGGTTGCCATTAGAAAGCATTTCATGACTATGCCCTTACCTAGGAAATGTGACACCACCCATCATATGAGAGAGAGAGAGAGAGAGAGAGAGAGAGAGAGAGAGAGAGAGAGAGAGAGAGAGAGAGAGAGAGAGAGAGAGAGAGAGATTACCTAGGAAATGTGACACCACCCATCATAGAGAGAGAGAGAGAGAGAGAGAGAGAGAGAGAGAGAGAGAGAGAGAGAGAGAGAGAGAGAGAGAGAGAGAGAGAGAGAGAGAGAGAGAGAAAACCAGAGCATTAAATAGTTCCCATACAATAATTTCATAATGTTCTCCCACAACCGGAGCAAAGGGAATTTCAGCATCGCCAATCCACATACAATCAGGCAACTAAATGTGACAGCATATAAAAAAAATCAATTCTGCCTTCACGTAAGACACAGCCAAAGCACCATATTGTCTATGTGTGAATAAAGAGAAAATAGGAGAATTCAATTGGCGTAACCCCCATCTTTGGAGGAAAATTTATACAACTCAGGGTAACAATCAATGAGGATTTAGTTTTCTATGCACAAGTAACATAGAGAAGGATAAATGAAGTTGAAAAAGAAGTAATCCTGACTCCAAACAATATATTGGAATGGGTCCAACCTCCTCCTACAATTTTGAGGGTTATAAGAACGAGTACCATACTCCTACACTGCAGTTCTGACTAGATCCAGAAGGCCAAGTAACACTGTTACCGTAGGTGTACTTCACTGGCACTCGGCAATTGCATCTCTCAAAACAATGATTTGCAGTGGAATATCAATACTACCAGTTGGATAAAACTAAATGGCAACAATCTTGTAATTCTCTATTCCATTCCAGAACTTTCGTCAAAAATTAATGGACGATTGCCACTCAAAGCAGGAATAACACATACAGACAAATGATAGCAAATACAAAAATTACATCACAGAAGAGACAGAGTATTCACTACTAATCAAACTCTAATCTTGTTCCAATAACAACCAAAATACTGAAAATGTTCTAGATGCAAGATACACACAAACTAACCAGTCTTCAAAAAATGAATCATGAATCACTTAACCAGGAAGCATTGTCCCTCCTTGGTCAACCCCTATAAATTATTACCAGTATGCTTACCATACTAAAATTGTGCATGTCTGTCTGTCATTGGTCAACATACACAATCACAAGGACCACACACATTTCAATATGAAAAATCATGAGGTATTGTTTCAAGACTGATGGAGTCAAGTACATATATAAGGGAGGGCAAAAGTACAGGGCAGACGTGTACTCTGCTTACATTAACAATAAAAAAAATGAAAAATTAAAAATACCATGAAACCAAAGGTAAAATATACACCCTGTACAGTATTACCTGTTGCTCTTGTTTCATTCCAGCCCAATACCCTTGTCAATTGCCTTGTGGATGAAAAACAAATTTAGCGCCTGCTAAAAACAAATATAAAAAAAAAAGGACACTGTAACTCAAATCTACGTAACGACTCATACACCAACAAGCACATGGAACTCAAATATCTCGTCAGAAAGGAGTAACTGCGTTTGGACAAGAAAAATAATAGTTATATTAACACGGAAATGAAAGGTATCACACCACCAAGCCTAGTGGCCTGGACTCCAGTTTTACACAAAATACCAATGACCACAGCCAAGATCATAAAACTGCCTGACCCTAACGCAACCAAAGACAGTTTTCCTCATAACTGATAAAAGAAAAAGATTGTTGAAACAGGAACTCAAATAACTGTGATACCAGGATAAAAAAAAATCAGCTCAAATTATTTAGGAATAAATCCTTTACCAATGGAAAAATATACAGGGGATGCTCTCTCTCCAATGTCTCGCGTACGAATTCAAATAAAAAAAAAATGCAAGTTTTCAAGAAGACTAGCAGCATTGTTATTACTGTATACAGACTCAAAAGCTATCTATCTAAGGCAAAAAATATTGAGAAATTGGCCAATTCCTTTTTTTTAATGCTTGTAAGAAATCCTGACGTCATTGGTGCAATGCTCCTAGATATAAAGTTGTGCAAAATATCACAAATGAAAAGAATACAAACTCAATGACAGTGAGTGGGACAATAGAACTCAGGCAGGGAGTAAACATGATGGGAAAAAACAGTACATTTATCACCATACAGTATTTATATATACGTACCTAAATAATAAAGAAAAAAACTATTCCTAGACTGTGTGAAAAGTACAAGAAAAAAAATGAGGTAATGACAAAATGATGCTTACAAAACTTCTCCTGCAACATGACACATAACATAAAAACCCTTATTTCTAGGCTTAAAGCAAATCAAGACGACACGAGGCCGTCTCCACAAACAGGAGGCGAACGATCCATCCTAAGAGGGGGGTAAACGTTGAATTCAAATAACTGCGATGGCATGATGCAGGAGACGCCTGATACCCTGTTGACGACGACAGAGAAGTGATCACGTAGCGTAGCGTTTCGTCCATAGACGGGCAATTCTGTCATGTTCTTCCCTGTTCTGGAGGTACTGGGTCGCGATGCTCCCAACAAGAGGATCAGCTGAAAACCAGACGAGAAACTTTTAGATTCTTCTTGAGGCGCTTACCTCAAAACTTAAAAATACTTGAAACTGTATGTTGTACTTGATCACTGTACAGTAGTGGTAATCAAAATGTATACAGCACATACAGGGCACTCTGTGCATCAACGGCAGAGATACAGTTACCAAAATGAAACACTGCTGCTTAATACGAACAAAAATGGTAACACGTGCGATGCTTGAAATATCGCATGCAACTCCACCGATAGGCTACATACGTGAACTTGACATGAATTTCTGTAATTTTCTTCAGATATCCTTGCCACAACAAGACTTCAGGGTATCAAATTATTAAAATACTAATTAAATAAATAATGTACAAAGATAAAGATGGTAATACAAACAGGCACTGACTGATAGTAATAGAGCAAGAGATTATTATTATTCCACAAAAGGTACAGATGCCCTGACAATATAAACAATTACATGTTTAACTAAAAATTCTTTATCCACTTTTCATTAAGAACATCTTGCTTTCAAGAGCACAGTGCATCCAGGCTATGCTAGTCTTTCATTTGAGATCTGAAATGAGTCTTTCATATGATCTGAAATGTCTTTCATTTGAGATCTTAACCATCTTCCATTTGAGATATGAAATGTTGAGTCTTTCATTTGAGATCTGAAATGTTGAGTCTTTCATTTGAGATCTGAAATGTTGAGTCTTTCATTTGAGATCTGAAATGTTGAGTCTTTCATTTGAGATCTGAAATGTTGAGTCTTTCATTTGAGATCTGAAATGTTGAGTCTTTCATTTGAGATCTGAAATGTTGAGTCTTTCATTTGAGATCTGAAATGTTGAGTCTTTCATTTGAGATATGAAATGTTGAGTCTTTCATTTGAGATCTGTAATGAGTTTCATTTGAGATCTGAAATGTTGAGTCTTTCATTTGAGATCTGAAATGTTGAGTCTTTAATTTGAGATCTGAAATGTTGAGTCTTTAATGAGATCTGAAATGAGTTTCATTTGAGATCTGAAATGTTGAGTCTTTCATTTGAGATCTGAAATGTAAATGAAATCTGAAATGTTGAGTCTTTCATTTGAGATCTGAAATGTGAGTCGTTCATTTGAGATCTTAAATGTCTTCCATTTGAGATCTGAAATGCGAGTCTTTCATTTGAGATCTGAAATGCAAGTCTTTCATTTGAGATCTGAAATGTGAGTCTTTCATTTGAGATCTGAAATGTCTCTTTCATTTGAAATCTGAAATGAATTTCATTTGAGATCTGAAATGAGTCTTTCATCTGAGATATGAAATGAGTTTCATTTGAGATCTTAACCGTCTCATTTGAGATCTGAAATGTGAATCGTTCATTTGAGATCTGAAATGTATCATCTGAGATCTGAAATGAGTCTCATTTGAGATCTGAAATGTATCATCTGAGATCTGAAATGAGTCTCATTTGAGATCTGAAATGTATCATCTGAGATCTGAAATGAGTCTCATTTGAGATCTGAAATGTGAGTCTTTCATTTGAGATCTGAAGTGCGTCACAAACAATAAGAATTGAAACCGAGACTTACGGCTTGATAAGTTGCATAGTCTAGATTACTCGGTTATAAGTACGGCAGACATAAGTTGGAAGAAGTACTGTACATAAATCATATCGCATAAAATTATAACAATAAAAACAAACCACAAATAAGTGATTTCACTAACTTTAGTGAAGCTGTTTATCTATAGAAAAGTTATCTTAAAATTAATCTTAAATACTAAATGTGTAAATGCAGTTCGTAAATTGTATGTAACTGGGTCATAAACATCAACTTAAGTCATGGGTTCATAACAGCGAACCACGACAATATTTTCACCAATAATTGTAATGAACGTAAACAGTTTTAAATCAAATTGAAAATATACAAGCATATAAAAAATCTTTGTTTAATACACAGTAACAGTGTCATACTTGTTTTTTCAATGCAAAACAAGCCAACCTACAATTCACAGAGAATTGTGTTTTAATCAAAATCTAAAAATACATTTATTCATGCAAAAATAAACTCCATTAATTGTTTGTAAAACATTTATATTAAAGTTTGAATAAACAATGAGTGTATCAATACTTGACCTTCAAAGGGGCAAAGATTATGGCTTTGCTATTTGAAGAAAATGAAAAAACCTATGGTCATGGCCTAATTCTAAATTGGCAAACTATCACAATATTTGAGAAACTTTGGTGGTGCCTTGGCCAAAACACCAGACTGTTACCTTGCTACTGGTTAACTCACTACTTCAAAAATTAGTGATGCACAAGTTTGAAGCCAAAATACAAGAATAATTGCCTCATTATTCCTGATTTTTTAAAATCATTCAGAAGATAATCAATAAATGAAAAGCAGGCTAAGAACAACTCAACTTTAGTGAGTGAAGAAATTCAAAAGTCCAACGACAAACTTAGACTATGACATGTCTAAAGGAAGGTTATATATGTAAGATCTATTATATTGTTGTTACTGTTAATATATTTTTATTGTTCATTACTTCTCGTCGTTTATTTCCTCTTTTCCTTTCCTCACTGGATTATTTTTCCCTGTTGGACCCCTTGGATTTATAACATTCTGCTTTTCTAACTTTGGCTGTAGATTAGCTTGTAATAATAATAATAATAATAATAATAATAATAATAATAAATAAAAAAATAAAATATGTATAATAATAATAATAATAATAATAATAAATCATGATGTCTCATAGGATGTAGATACAGGAGAGGGGGTTTCCAGCCCCCTCATCCCGTCCCTTTTAGTCGCCTCTTACGACACGCAGGGATAACGTTGGCGCTATTCTAATTTTTATATGCCCCGCGGCCACAGGAGGAACATAGAGAGTAGAAGTCCCCTTTTTGTTTTGTTTCATTTGTTGATGTCGGCTAACCCCCAAAATTGAGGGAGGTGCCTTGGTATATGTATGTATGTATGTAATAAATCATAAAGCACAACCGGAAGGCTTTAAAGGTGATCGATCATGACCTCCAAAAATCTACCTTCATACTTTAGAATGGAAGGAGAACCAGCCAGGATGGTAACACTCCCGGCACAGGGTAACTGAGAACACATGCTCCCTGCCCCGTCTAGCCAAAACAGAGATGAAGCATCAGTCAAGCATGAATATCAAACCCCTGAACCAATCAACCCGTTGAAACCTTGATTGGCTGCGTTTGTGAACAAGCATAGCTATAGTTAACTTCAGAAGTGCGATGAACATAAGATCTTCCAGTCCTCATTCATGCTCCCCTACGGAGATGGGGACGAGACAGAATAAGACGAGATAAAAAAAAAAATTCCCTTCAGGTTCTCCACATGAACAGGGTTAAGGATGGTATCCTTGAAGACAACAACCAGAGAAGCAGTAGGCTTACACATAAGGATAACCATAGTCAGTTCAAATAGGGATTGAAGCAGCAGAAGACAAACTAAGGTTACAGACCTTAATTTGTTTTTAGAAAATAAAAGGGGTTTGGTCACTACAGAAGCAGTTAAGGAAAGGGGTGGAAATTAGTGATGTGGTCAGACAATCTTGGGTGGAGAGGGTTGGTAATGATCAGTCATACACTTCCCCATAGAATCAGTAGACTGTATAGGCACAACAGCAGTAGATAAAGGAAGCCAGGCTTCACCAATGGAGAATGAAAGAGGGCACAATGACTGCGTTCCCCTCTGAAGACAGTGGAAACTCCAGGCCTTTGCAAAATACAGCATATCTTTTGGGGGTCTATGTCTTCAGTAGACAAACTTATTACACACAAAACTATAGTGCACTATAAAAATTAATGTTTACTTATCAATTCTTGCACTTGGAAATTAATGTTTACTTATCAATTCTTGCACTATAAAAATTAACGTTTACTTATCAATTCTTGCACTTGGAAATTAATGTTTACTTATCAATTCTTGCACTTGGAAAATGAACATTACCACCAAATAGTGCCGAGTACAGCAATGTATACATGCATTTGGATGACAACATAGAAATGCATTCGGGCCTTACCACTCGCAGGTTTGCTATAGGCAAATTGGATCCTCACAGCAAAAAGGGCCAAGATTTCTATAAACCCCATTTAGAGTATTTGTTCACAATTATATAATACCAATTACAGAACAGGCCTTGAATATTCACTTAAGTTAAAAATAACTGCCTCTTGTTAAGTATCTCGGTAAGCAGTGCTGTCTTACATAGCTCAATGCATTATTTTTTTCCATCTAAGGTGCATTTCATCAACATCCTATCCTACGCCTATTGACGCAAAAGGCTTCGGTTAGATGTCCCCAATTGTCTCTATCTTGGTGTTTTTAATTCAATACTTCTCCATTCATTGTCTCCTACTTCATGCTTCATAGTCCTCAGCTATGTAAGACTGGGTCTTCAATCTCTCCTAGTGCCTTGTGGAACCCAGTTGAAAGTTTGGTAAACTTCTCTTTCTTGGGGAGTGCAAAGAGCATGCCCAAACCATCTCCATCTACCCCTCATTATGATCTCATCCACATATGACACTTGAGTTAATCTCTTACAGTTTTATTTATAATTCTGTACTACCATTGACCTTATTATTCTGAGGGATTTGTTCTCAAATCTACAACTCATGTCCATATAATAACACAGATCTCACTAAATTGATATATAGCCTGATTTTAGAATGTACTTTCAGGCGATTTGATTTCCAAATTTTACTTAGCCTAGCCATTGTCCGATATGCTATTTACATTTACACTTCAATAATTATGAATGCATCCTAGCTGAAGACTAAAATTATAGTTATAAATCGAAATACAGCATAGCATACTCAGTTAACCCTTTTACCCCCAAGCTATTTGGAACTTTCCAACCCTTAACCCCCAAGGGTTATTTTTTTTTCAAGCACATTTTGCAGTATATATTTTTCAAATTGCTCTAACAGCCTAATATTTGTCATAGAGAGGTCAGGTTGGTCTCATTCTCTTGGAAAATGCCTGAAGTTTCTCAAAAAATTATCAAAAATATGCAAAAAAAAAAAAAAAAAAAATTGTAAATAGCAGTTTTTAGCGAGGACGTACCCGTACGTCCATGGGGGTAAAGGGGTGTGTTTTGTGAAACGTACCAGTACGTCCTTTGGGGGTAAAAGGGTTAAATAACAAGAGGGAATACGTTGACGTTAAATAATTGAATTTTCAAGTCTTCTTTAAGTTGTTGTCTTCTATATTTGGTGTTACATAATGTTTTCCTGTATTGGGTGTTATATAACAAAAATATTATTATTTTCCCCTTTCTCTCAGGGCTGCGATACCAAAGCGTTTTCTAGTTATATGAAGGAATGCAGGACGATTTGAAATGTCATGGTTCATCTTTATTCAATTTTTTTTTTTTTTAGCATGATGTCTTAATTATATAACCACAAAAAATAGTAAGGTCCGACTCATTTTCCTTAACTTGACTGTTAAAAAAGGAGACACTTCAACAACAGCACAATTTTCAATATCAGTACAGTAATAATAAAAATAAAAATAATATTAATAAAATGGAAGAATCAATAATTTGAAAAGGTCCAGTGGAGGACAAATTAAGGTGAACTAAAAAATTAAGGATAGACAATTTTTGAATTATCACAGGATAAAAGTTCAAATATTCCAAAATATAATTGTGAAGATGAAGTTTTGCAATGTTGTTATTACTAACATATGCTAAGAAAATACCATACAATTGATGAAGCTATATTTAATATTCTAACTGACTGTCACTATCAAAATATAAATACAAAATTATAGACTGACAATTGTGGCACTTTTATAAATTTCTTTAGATTTAGTTTAATTCAATTACATTCCAATTAAGGATCAAAATTCAAACATTAAAACATTCCTTATATCTTGAAAACCATATCCGAGTAAATCATGAATTACGTAGCCAGATCATACATACGGTAACCCCGTTATTATTATTATTACTTGCTAAGCTATAACCCTAGTTGGAAAAACAAGATGCTATAAGCCCGGGGGCCCTAACAGGGAAAATAGCCCAGTGAGGAAAGGAAACAGGAAAAAAAATATTTTGAGAAAAGTAACATTAAAATAAATATTTTCTATACAAACTATAATAACTTTAACAAAACAAGTGGAAGAGAAATAAGACATTATAGTGTGCCCGAGTGTACCCTCAAGCAAAAGAACTCTAACCCAAGACAGTGGAAGACCATGGTACAGAGTCTATGGCACTACCAAAGACTAGAGAACAATGGTTTGATTTTGGGAGTGTCCTTCTCGAAGAGCTGCTTTCCATAGCTAAAGAGTCTCTTCTACACTTACCAAGAAGAAAGTGGCCACTGAACAATTTACACTGCAGTAGTTCACCCTTGATAGAAGAATTGTTTGGTAATCTCAGTGAGGTCAGGTGCATGAGGTCAGAGGAAAATATATAAAGAATAGGCCAGACTATTCGGTGTATGTGTAGGCAAACGGAAAATGAACCATAACCAGAGAGAAGGATCCAATGTAGCACTGTCTGGACAGTCAAAGGACCCAATAACTCTCTAGCGGTAGTATCTCAACAGGTGGCTGGTGCCCCGGCCAACCTACTATCCTTTTTACACCTGACAACACTGAGGTTACTAAACAATTCTTCTTCTCTGAAGGCATTAATTACTGCACTGTAACTGTTCTGTGGCTACTTTCCTATTGTTAAGTGTAGAAGAGACTCTTTAGCTATGGCAAGCAGCTCTTCTAGGAGAAGGACACTCCAAAATCAAATCACTGTTCTCTAGTCTTGGATAGTGCCAAAGCCTCTGTACCATGGCCTTTCAGAGTATTGGGGTAGAGTTCTCTTGCTTGAGGATACACTCGGGCACACTATTGTGTCTCTTCCCCTTGTTTTGTTCAAAGTTTTTGAAGTTTACATAGGATACTTATTCTAATGTTGTTCCTTTTCTTAAAATATATTTTTCCCTAGTTTTCTTTCCTCACTGGGCTATTTTCCCTGTTGGAGCCCCTGGGCTTATAGCATCCTGCTTTTCCAACTAGGGTTGTAGCTCAGCAAGTAGTAATAATAATATGCAACATAATTTACATACAGCAGTGATCCCTATACAGGTACTCAAAATAATAAGACAAAATCCGTTCAACTAGCAATGAAATAGCCCTTGCAGCATTGGACTATCATCACTCGGCTAGGGTTCTGATATAAACAAGCGAATTACAAGCCCCGTAACACATTCAAATATATAGCATTACTAAAATTCTAAACATTATTGATTAATACACCCTTTCAATCCCTCTGTTTCATCCAAAAATCTGTCACAACAGCAAGTGTCCTTTTTTAGGAAAGTTTCACTTAAACTGTCTTTGCACAAATGCTATTAGAGTTAATCATTTACAACTTCTGAATCCTACAGCTGAATAAATTACCTTTCCATTGATACATAATTTTGCACATTTTGTTACATTTTCATTCATAAGCATAAATAACATAAGTAAACAAAACAAACAAAAAATAACCTGGAAATTACTGCACGTCAAATACGCCCAATGGCAGCAAAGGGAGTAGAAATCCCAAGACGCAGGATATGACCAACGGCACCAAAAAGGGTTAATTAATTATTTACAAGTCTACAGAATGTTTATCCCCGTTACAAGTACACTACACACGGTAAGAAAATTACGGAAAAATACAGTTATGTAGATCAAATTAATCCGACAACACCACTCCAAACTGCATCTCTACAACCATTTTCCTTTGCAATATCTCGCACATTTTTATCACTTACCATCCAAATAGGATCCTAGTGATGTCAGCATGAAGAAATTACAGACCATGAAACAAGATGAAAGTCAGTGACAACAAAGATGTCAACTCAATGGATGGTTACTGCTCGGCAATTACTTAACAACTCACACCAATACAATTCGCATCATTAAGAACAAAGACACTTTGGTTCTTTCATAATGGGTGGAGGTCCAGCAAATAAGAGAGAAGGACTAATCTGTCGGACTTGGTTTCAAGACCACCTCAAGGTCAATAATCTATATTAAATCTATATTAGTGTTGCAACCTCACCATCCTTGTGAGCTAAGGACAGGAGGTTTGGGGAAGCCTCTAGGTCTACCTGTTGGGTCATCAGCAGCCATTGCCTGGCCTTCCCTTGTCCTAGTTTGATGGAGAGGGGGTTTGGGCATTGATCATAGGTGTATATGGTCAATCTCTAGGACATTGTCCTATCCCTTGCCTCTACCATTCATGAGTCACCTTTAAACTATTTATAACCTCATCAAAGGACTACTGTAACGTCATAACACCACTTCCATAATTCCCTCAGCACATGACATGCTAAAAAAAACCCTTGAACAAACAACAACATGGATATTAATGCTACTTCAGGTCACTGAATTGAAACAGTAAGTGCTTGAGATGTGTTACTAATTGCTCATGACAGGGTAGCAGAAAGAATTTCCCAACCACATAAATTTATTTCTAAGATTCCATGCCTCGCATATAGGTTGTAACAAATTTCTATTATGAGGGCACCTCCTTTCATCATAAAAAGATGTTTGAAAAGACCTTCTTCCATAAGTAAAATAGATCAATGACAGATTTCAATGTTTTCAAGGACAATTTTCCATTGTAAAAAATTCTTAGTAAATTACCTCTCAGTCCAGAAGTATTACTCAACAAATATAAAATAAAAATAATTTACTTGAAATGATAACAAAATTAATAATAATAATAATAATAATAATAATAATAATAATAATAATAATAATAATAATAAAAACAATAATAATAATAAAAAAAAAAGAGAAAAACATAGAATGATGAATCTGATAACATTAACTCAGACTCCACCCACAGTAGGGTCATAACGCACGTAATAACATAACACCGAAAAAATTACTCCACGCCTGTAACCAGGACATTCTTGATAAGCCAATGTAGATTCACAAAAACTAACAATCGCACCTAATAAAGCTTTTAACCGCCTGCATTTTATTTCAACTGACAAAAAGCCCTTGTTAAAAATGGAATCAAACTTCAATCTGTTGCAGTGATAAATTATACACCAAGCTGAGCATTTAAAAATATATATTTATGTATATTATATTGGGAGGGTGGGCTGTGGCAACCTAGCAGTACCAACTGAACTCGGTTGAGTCCCTTGTTAGGCTGGAGGAACGTAGAGAGTAGAGGTCCCCTTTTTTGTTTTGTTTCATTTGTTGATGTCGGCTACCCCCCAAAATTGGGGGAAGTGCCTTGTTATATGTATGTAATAATAATAGAATTTACAACCAGGAGGCTACTCACCACCAAAGATTAGCGGGTTGTAAATGTAGGAGGGGGTTAGGGGGCCTATGTGATGGTACAACTTTAAAGGGTTCAACGAGTCAAGTGCATATTAGGGTAGTCCAAAACAAGCCTTTGTCACCAATATTTCTTATCACCCCAATATTACATTGTACCTTTAAATATATTTTCCAATGCATTGTTTTATTGTTGTACTGCATTGTTATAAGGAGTAATAAATGATACAATAAAAAAAGATTGAAGGAAAGTATTTTTTGGAAGTAATGTTATGGATGATGGTACACTGTAAGAAGGGGATGTCTCAAGGTAGACAAATAGTTCTGTAAGTGTAACACAACAGAGACAAAATGACATGTTAAGTCCCACATAAAGGATAAAAGTGGTTGAGATGATCTGTCTGTATACGGTTCTCTATGCATGAAAGATAACACCCTTGAAAGGCTTTGAAATGTCGATAAAACAATAAAACAAAAAAAAAAGTGATGAGAACATTTTGAACAAAATGAAATTGTTAAAAAAAAAATAGAAAGTTCAACTCTTGAAGAAGAAACAGTATGAAAACAGCCTTGTTGGCTGGTTGACAAAAACACTAAAAAAAATCATTTCATCCGGGAAGTGTGTGTATGCAAAACAGGCAAATGTGGCATTAGTTTTAGAATAAAAGGGGTCAACATATCACTTACAAGGGTTTGTGTGAATAAGTGTAGCGAAAAAAGCTGTGAAAGTCAATTCTCCAAGATTCAATTATCAAAAGATGCACCCACACCTAAAACCCAATCATAACTACTGATACCCTCATCAGCTAACAAAATATAAGGCAATCACCTATTATGTAAGAAATCTTTACAAGCACTGCATGATCAATGTATTTTCTCAGTGTCTAAAAATGATGGACAAAAAACTTTATTCAAAATTGAAACCAACCAGACAATTACCATATTAGCCCCACCCAACAATGTGTATATACTAAAGGACAAACCATAAATCAAAATGCAAACCAAACTTAAAATTACCGTATCAGCACCCCCTCTGACAATCTGTCTATATACTCCAGGAGATACCATAAATTCTCATTCTACAAAGAGGGAGGAAATGGAAGTCCCAAAACTGTTTGCAAACTACGAGCTCTATACATCACCTGACATTGGGAAATTTCAGACTCACTAAAAGACTTGATCAACAAAGAACCTTTCGGAAGTAAAGGAACAGGTAAATTCTAAAGCTTAATTGTGAGAAACCATCAAATTTTCTTACCTGGGTTGCAATCAGTGAGTAGCGAGCAAATGGACAACAGGACCTTGGATATTGTAAGAGCAGGTGACCAATTATCCTTCAGAATATCGAGGCAGATCACCCCTTGGGAATTGATGTTGCAATGGTAGATGCGCGTGCGGAACGTTACCTGTGGAAAAAGCAAACACTTACAAATGGTAAAGACTTGCAGCATGGTACTGTACCACTCGTGTATCACATATACGTACTCGTACGTTGTAACGGTATTTCTTAATTTTTGTATATTGTTGTTATCACTCTCCCCTCTCACTGATAACCTGCCTATTCGTGTATTTTCCTGCACCATTGTGTTTGAACTTTTGCGCCGTTCTTGACTGGAATGGGTTGCATAAATACTCAAGCCCTGACCAAATAAAGTTTAGTTGCATTCACGAGTCTCTCTCGGTTATAATTTAACTTCTTGCCGGCACATAGGTGACCACCGGTCGCCGGCACAGTACTTTTTGTTACAGTTAGACAAAATCTTAATCGTGGACGTACTACTTACAGTGACAGCTAACACACAACAAACTCTATCCAACTTGATCAAATTTTCGTAGTTCAATATAATATTCATCATGCATTTGTAAATGAATTACAATGCCAGGTCCAATTAAATTTGTTTATAACTACGAAGAAATGTATAACATTGAAAAAGCTAGACCATACTTTTTTTCAACTGGTAAATTTTAGCAGTGTTAGACAAGTAACAAATCTTAGAGAATTGGGATTATAACTTAACTGATAATTGAACACAGGAAGTAAGTATTCATTAAAAGCAAAAGCCAACAGTATTTTGTCAAAAAGAAAGAACATGCTCAACATTGCGGCAACTTCAATCTACAACTTAATCCTTTCTTTTACAAATTCTTTAGAAATCATAAACTATTTCCATTTTATTTATATATTTCCAATACCAATTTACAATCACCTGCCACTACCCTCAATGAAAGTCTCCTAACCTCCGTATCTCACCACTCATCAACAAATACAAGTGCACATACCTTAGGTGGTTTAAATGGATATTCAGGCGAGAAGTGAATATCTAAGAAGAAGACGCCCCCCTCGTACACAGAGCCGGGGGGTCCCAAAATTGTTGACACCCATTCATAAAGGTTGTCGCCCTTTGGCCCAGCACTGCAGTTGGGAGGAGGATCCAAAGTGATTTCAGCCAATTCCTTCTGTATCCTGAAAGAAGAGAAAAACATGCAAAAGACATCCAGGAAACAAAAGTAGCTCCTTCTAGTAGTTTTTGTATAATAGCCCGTGGCCTGTTTTACGCAACCTCGTACCATTGCCGTATTTTCAAACCAAGATTTATGTCTTTCCATATTTATTACTTATGTAGACAATATACCTTTATTAATTTGCCTATGCCATACTTCCTTTTGCAGTTTTTTTTTCCGTAATCAAAAATTAACTTCTTTGTTGGACTGTTCCATGTATTGTAAATGAATTATGAACGCTTATGTTGCAATAATGTGTATTCACTTCCATTTATGTGTGTAGCTTCTTCCCTAGCCTCAAATAGCACACATACTTTGTAGAAATAAATAGGACAAAATCATAGATAATTTGTATTCCCTAATTAATACAAACCGGAAGTTATTAACGGAAGGTTTGTTACTATGGTGAACAAATCAATGTTAGTGACTGTTTCCTTTTTTTTACTGCCTAAATTTTGAATCTCTTCCTAATTTTGATTTCATAACAGTACAAGTTTTTCCCCAACAACAGTTATGTTATTAGCTTCCCTCCTTTATGAACTTTATTTTCCCGTTCAATATTTCTGATGCGTAAAATGTTTCTGAAGAGACGCTACACTGTTAAGAAGGTATTGAGACGTGCAAAAAATAAGAGCCACAGCCTGGATAAATAGTAGACTCATAAATAATGGATATGTAAAATATCAAAAAATTTTAAAAGAAATTTATATTTTTCCTAACTATACAGACATGAGTCATTTAATAAGTGTTTTCAGTTTGGCTAGAACTTGGCTGATGAAATTTCTAACAAGTTGGTAGCATACAGAGTAGGCACTTTGACCTTCACCAAGGGATGAGGCAGGAAGTGAAACTTGAACTCCGGTTTGTAGTTATAAAAATTCAAATTACTTTTAAAATTTGTAATTTGTCCCAACACGAATACAAACCATTGTCTTCTAATAGCGGACTCATCCTTGGGAGGGAAGAAGCCCTATAACCATGATGGGCGGCATGAAAGCCAGGGATATCTATACACTCGGACATGATAGAGGTTTCAACTCTTGAGAATAGATTCTTGTGGGTTCGGATAGATTTCTGTCTTCTGACAGACGGTCGAGGAAGAACTACATCCTGGGAAGGATATGATATCATAATGTATAGCCAATAAGGCATGATGTGTCACACATTCATTCCAACCTCCCCCTCCTAGGATGGGGTTAAGATACTTCTGTATCTGACTTGTAAAGAACAGTTGGTCAGTATGAAAGCTCTCCCACATCCATCAACGTCCCATGAATAACGTAACGGCTGTTGCACCCCAAGGGAGGGGAAGGAAAAGAGGAAAGGAGAAGGAAAAGAGAAAAGGAGAAGGAGAAGAGAAAAGGGGAAAGAAAAGAGGAAAGGGCAAGGCACCTAACCTCTTATCTTAAACTAACATCGCAACAGCTATCTTAAGACACTTCTTGTCCTGTAAAGAGCTGCACAACCTGCTGAACAGGTACCACAGGTCCCAATGAAAACACATCTTAAGACTTTTGGGTATTCTCCCATGAATAGTCGACTGTACAAGTTGCCTGGCGCTTCCAGGTTTCAACCTTCAGTGCTTGCACCACCAACAGGTTCATCCTGAATGCTAAAGTAGATCTGACATTCTGGCTTTGATGTGGTCGCCCCGAGAGTGGTCCTCTCATGTTTCAGGATCTCTCGTCCCTTCCATACTGAAGGAATTCGTCTGCAACTTTGGTCACGAATTCAAGCATTGTTAACCATCCCCGCAACCAAGTGCTCAATAAAACTCTTTGGAAAACTTCCAAAGTAAAAGTGCTGCAAGCATTCCCAGTAGGTTGAGAAACAGGTGCGTTCCTTATGTCGATTACATCTTCCAGACAGGAGGAAACTCAGGTGGGTGTCTCATCTTCCTCCACTACGCCTGCGGACAGTAAATTTTCAGGAGTACACGGAATGAACCCTGTCATGCAACTACTAAGGTCAATCGCCTCATATTACTGTTTTCACTCATCCCAAAGATAGAAGGAGTGCCGATTGTAAACCAGTGAAACTTCAGGAACTACGGAGGCAATCGCTGGTCCAGGCAACCATGCAAAGGTAGCCTTCATGTCGAAGGAAGATGTCTCGGAAGGCTTCAGCTTTGTCGATCTAGTAGACGGTGTAAGAACAATTATGATTGTTTCGCTGGAAACTCCAATCGCTGCCATGCTAAGGATTTCTCAGATATACCACCATCAGTCTGGGAGTCCTAATGAACTTTCTCCGATATAGCTCAATACAAAGATTGAGACAACAGACAGGGAGCCTGTCTCGATGCTGAAGTGATTCCCTAGTAGGAGGGTAGAAATGGGCATTGATTGAAAGTGCTTAAAAGAGAAGCATGAACACATACATGAACACCTGGGGAGTGGTAGTCAGTCTGAAGCACCTGGCTTTGATTTGGTAGTTACTCTCCCAAAGAAGTAGTTAAAAAAACATCTGATAGAACAAAGAGAACGGAACTGAGGATACACATCCTTCAGGTCTACAGGGACAAAATGGTTCCAATTCTCAAGAAGGATCTTACGCTACTAGCCGTAGCTGTCCTAAATTGGATCAGTAGAACTAAGCAGGAAGACACAAGACTGGTCTCCAATTCCCCATCGAATATTTCATTCATAAGAGAAAACTATAGGAGTCCGTAAACCTTTTTGACAGCCCTCCTATTACCTCCATTCCTGCCAGTAAGGGGTAGGTTTGGCAAGCAGGAATAGAACATTGCATCGCTCTCCATTCTGAACAGCATGATATGCTTGTAGGAGCTACATGTCATAAAATTCCATGATCCTTTATGGCCTTCCTTTTTCTAACCCTCTACCTGGAAGGCCAGGTTATGGGTGAAGGGATGGAGTGCTGTCCGAACCTTTCCAGAGGAGGATGAGCCTGGAGGAGCCATATGGACCTATAGATCACTAGATTCTTCTTCAGCATCTGCTAATGGTGCAAAGGGAGTCTTGAAAATTATCCTATAAGGGCCTAGGCCCTTAGCAGTAACGGAGAGTCGTTAGCAACTCGTTTGTGCTTTCCTCCTCCGTTAACCCCTTGATATCCGCTCATTCCATTAAAACTGGGCTGCAGCTCTCATACTAATGCATTCCTCAGTGGAAGTAAACTCTCATCTCCCCTGTACGAGGAAGTGAGAAAATCGTATTGCATTCATTTTTTCCAGGTTTCGAATGACCCTGGGGCATTCTATCATATCAATTCAGTGTACATACTCATACTTGGGCTTTAACCCACTCTGGGTTGTAGTGCAACGTGTCACGACAATATCCCAGCAACCGAACCCCAACTTAGCTTGGAGAAAGTTCATGGAAGTTGTTTCCCTAACAGCGGACTCGGGATGTCGTGTCCCTGAGCTCGAGTCTCCATCAGGGTCCCTACCATTAACATGAACTCTTCTGGTTTGATCGATTGGGGAGTGTCTGCAAAAAGCTTAGGAACTAGGATCACATCGATTGTTAGTGTACAAAATTCCACTGTAGAGAAGTCGGAACTGCTGTATTAAGGGGCCCTAAAGGTAGCCGTCTATAGCGCCTCCTTCCTGAATACAGTACTCAGGAGGATTTGGTTGGAAAGGATCCTTGCAGACAACATGGCATCTCGGTGCTATGATGAGGGCCAAGATCAGATTCGAGAAGTCACCTGTTCTAATGCTTCAAGCACAACCAAGATGGCAGATCTTGGCATCAAGAAAAACCTCAAGTCATGGTTCAGGTTCTAGGTGTGGGAAGATCTAGATAAAGGAGTAGTATCAACGAGTCAAAAGACCTTACAAGATGCTGTCACCATAACATCTCAGGAACATCCCAAGAGGCGAGGAACAATGGTGGTTGCCAACGTCTTGACCAGCAAAGCTTGTGCTAGGTCTTTTGTACGAGACCAAGAACATGAGCTCCTATACTCCGTACAGAAAATCCTTCATAGGAGTTGGGTTTTGGCACAGTGCTGCTCCTTCCATGAAACCATGCAGGGGGATTGGCCAAAGTCTTGAGAGACTGCCAGATTGGTCATTCTGTGCTTCGGTGATTCATTCATTCCCCCTTTTTAGCGATGGGAAGGGACAGATAACAGGATTAAATTAATTAGTTCCCTGGTGACAAACCCGCAAGAAAGGATAGTAAATTCCCATCGTTGTTCCAGATCATGTGGTTCCCTATGGTATGATTCCTAATGTAAGGTTCCCTATAACATGATTCCCATAATAAGGTTCCATATGGCATGATTCCCATCATAAGGTTCCCTATAGCATTATTCCCATTGCAACATTTTCGATCTCAGTAACCAATCATAAGGTTCCTGATCTCAGTAACAGATTGTAAGGTTTCATGTTGCTGTGCACGAACATAATTTATGAATTGTAATCACAGTAAACGATCGTAAGGTTCCTGATAGCTATTACCAATCACAAGGTTCCTGATCACGGTAATCAATTGTATGTTATGCAATTAATTGATTGATTTGAAGTTCTCTGGCAATTCAATCAATCAATTGCGTAACTTACAATTGATTACCGTGATAAATAGCAGCGCACAGCCAATCATATGGGAAACGCCAATTGTGGAGCACAACCGTGAGGTAACAAGTCTTGCTGGGAGCGAACACAATTGGAAGATTCTCTTGAGACAAAACACAAAGGGGCAAGGTCCATGCAAACTTTAGTGTTCTTGCAGAAGATCTCATAGCCTGTACACATGATGAGAACAGTCCCAGTTTCCTCTTCCATTGAACAGCATCGTGCAAAGGAAGAACTGGGGTGAAGAAAATGCCAGCTATGTAACCCTAAAGTTACTGAAACACACTGGATAAGTTTTCGATCACGGAGCATCGAGCAAGCCTGTGAACACCTGAACCTTGTACCCAAAATTATTTTAGATGATGTAAGCATTTTCAGTACGTGAGACGAGAACATAAAGTATAAAATACCCAACTTGCAGTACTTGAAGGACTCGTACTTTGTGCAGTTCGTAAGTTTTGGGATTTGTTATTGGGGGGAGGAGGAGAGGAGCAGCAGTAGAAGTAACAGCTGTAAACAGCTACCATTAAAATTATCTTAGAAACGGACACCAGACTTTATTTTGTCCGGCCACACTGATCTACAATCTCAACAATTCGTAGTAGAGCGTGGTTAGTAGTAGGTGGAAGGATATTAAAGAGAATTAAGAAGAGGAACAACGAAGAAAAGATGATCAACAACAGTGACTGCGGTCGGGCCCGAGTGCCCTTCTTCGGAGGAGACAAGAATTATGGTTGCTGGAAACGAGAGTTGAGGGCATGGCAGCATGTCACTAATGTTGAGAAGACGAAAAAAGCTGTGACACTTCCCCAGTCCTTCCCAGAGGAATGAGGTGAGAGGCAAGGTTTTTCAAGGTGGACATTGAGCAGCTGGGGAACGATGACGAGGTGTAATCTTTGCTTCAACACTTGGACAAGTGGTATAAAAAGGACAAGATGCCAGCTGCATATGAGGCATGGACCAAATTTGACACATACAAAAGGGAAGGAAGACACTATGGAGAAGTACATTCTGGAGTTTGTGAAGAAAAGTGCTGTTTTAGAGAAGTACAAAGTGATTATATCAAAGTGCATTTTGGCATCCAATGTTGGGCTAGAGGTGAAAGAAACAACTAATATTGACAGCAATGTCTTTCATAGAGCCGGATAAGATGTTTGACTCATGCAGCAAGCACTCAAGAAATTTTTTGGGAGTCGGGAAGTGTTGTTTTTTTTGGGGGGGAGGTCGGGAAATAGTGCCAGTGTGACATACAGTAGTGGTGAGGCCTGAGCCAGTGTGACATACAGTAGTGGTGAGGCCTGAGCCAGTGTGACATACAGTAGTGGTGAGGCCTGAGCCAGTGTGACATACAGTAGTGGTGAATGTTGTTACACAGTTACAAGAGGATGTGGAGGATTCAGGAGAAAGAGGAAATGTGGTATATAGTGAGAAAAATAGAGAGAAACTATATCGATAGATCTGGCAAAGCATGTTAACAATGCTATTGAAGATCCACCGAAAGAGGCAGAATCACATGCTGCTGTGCAGAAAGAAGTGGTCTATGTTAATGACGAAATCTGTTAGTTATGCTATCCTGGACACAGCCTGCAGTTCTTCCCTGTGTGGTGTTGACTGGATGAAAATGTACATAGACATTGTCGAAAGAGGAGAAACTAAGAATAGAGAGGAAGAAAGCGAAACAAAATCTAGATTTGATGATGGTTATAAATCATTGAAAAAGGTTAAACTTCCGGTAAACATAATAGGTGACAAAGCAAGTGTAACAGCTGATGCGGTGATTGCTCAATTACCTTTCTATTCCAAGACATCAATGAATAAATCACAAATGAGGTTAGACTTGGAAAAATTATACTGCTTCCATACATAGAAAAAAGGTGAAATTAAGGTGTACTTCTTCAGGACACTTGCTTGCCACTAAGGGATAAGAAAGAAGCTTGGAAGAAAGAAAAAAAAATGACTAACCTTGGGCAATGACAGCAAAGGAAACAAATGCAAGAGGGAAAAACTGCATCAACAATTTGGTCATCCTTCATGTAAGACTGATTCAGCTGTTGAAAGATGCAGGTACTGAGGACGAGGAGTGTTACATGTATGATGAAGTTAGACATGCACGAAATATAAGAAAACACCAACACGTCCCATTATTAGTGTGAATACGGCAAAGGTAGTAGGTTGACTAGGGCACCAGCCACCCGTTGAGATAATACCACTAAAGAGTTACGGGGTCCTTGAGGGGCCAGACAGTACTACATTGGATCCTTCTCTCTGGTTACGGTTCACTTTCCCTTTGCCTACACACACACACACACCGAATAGTCTGGCCAATTTTTTACACTCTCTTCCATCTTCATACACCTGACAACACTGAGATTACCATACAATTGTCGTCCGCGTCCTCCGTCTGGCGGCCTGCCTCTCTAGACGGAGCTCCACCGACGGGGGCCTCCGTGTAAGGTTCCGGACGCAGGACGGGCATTGCCGTGGCGGCGAGGGCATCCGTCCTAGGTCTGTCCTTCGTCGTGCAGGACCAGGCTTCCGTGGACTTGCCCGACGGAGGAAGCCGTCTCTCCAACTCCCATCGCTGAGGCGCTACTTTGGAGGACGAGACGAGGCTGCCCGACCGAAGGGGCGACTCCCTCCGCTGGGCGGATTGAGTCGGGACCTTCGCGGTCTTACGCCTGTCCGATGAGGTCAGCGAGGCCGAGTCCCTCCGAGGTTCGAGCTTGTGGCTGGAGGTGAACCTCTCCGGAGACCTGTCTCTAGGGCGCCAACCTGAAGTGCTCGGGACCGAAGTAAAATCAACGAGCTTACTACGGGGAATGACCACCCATTCTTCTCCCGGCGATCTACTCCTCCTGAATTTCCTCCTGGGGCACCTGGATCGTCTTCTTCCGTGGCGAGACTTGGAGCGTGGGCGAGACCTGGAGCGTTAGCGAGAACGGGAATGCCTTCTCCGGGACCTCTCACGCCTCTGACCGGGTTTCTCCCGGGCTTCACCTTCCGAGGAATTGGAGGCCGCTGCTACCGACGAATCTGAAGACACTACGTAACTCGTCCGTGGGGCAGGGGCATGAAGAGCCGGCGGCTGAACGACCTGATGGACCGCGGAAGGCATGGGCTGAAGAAACACGTCTGGTAATGAAGACGGCGGCGCTGAGGGCAAGCGTGGGCGCTAAACGTCGGGGAACCAGGTTCCGAGGCCTTCCTCCATCCTCAACGGGGACCTGCAGGGCATCCTCGGAGGTACCCATTCGAGATGATCTGACGGGGGGTGAGACTTCTTTCTCGGGGGCGTCTTCAGCTGCGGAGGTACCTGAAAAACATGCCCATGATGCGGGCGAAGAAGCAGGGACATTTTTACTCCACACGGGGTCATCCGACGAGACGTGACCAGCAAGCACCAGGGCACCGTCTCTAGAACCCCCACTAAACTCGCCTTCAGGCGCCCCGCTTGCCTGGAATGAAGCTGCTACCCTGCTATCATGAAGAACAGACTCCTGGGGAAGAGCCACTGGCTTCTTCCCCGCAACGGACTTACCTCGTCCCCTACTCTGGGTAGGGGAAGGTGGTAGAGAAACTCTTTCCGGAGGCTCTCCTGGTGACGTCAAGGGAGAAGAGGTGCTAGCCTTCTTGGGCAACCTCTTGGAAGACGACTTCTTTTTCGTACCGAATCGTACCCACTGCACTTCACTCCATGCTTCACACTCTGGGCACGTGTCAGACAGAGAACACACTCTGCCCTGCACGACGACCACAAGGAGTGAGGGTCTACCTCCGGCTTGGACAGGAACGCACCACATGACTTCCCGGCCATAGGCCCAGGACAACGGTGGGGGTGCTCCATCACGCACTAGCAATACACCGCAAGACACAGGAACGCAGAGGGAAAGAATAAGAAAGCACAAGATTAACACATGAGAACGCGGGAACACACAGGGAAAGCACAAGGTTAACGCGCGAGACCGCGGGGACACAAAGGGAAAGCACAGGGATACCACGTGGAGCTCACGCGGGACACAAAGGGTCGCACTGAGATGATATCGTGACGCGACCAGAGAACTTACTGAGGGTCAAGATCCAAGCTAGCATGCTCCCTGACCCGAGCTTAGCCTCAGGGCACGTATCAATCCGCCTGAGGTTAGCCCTCACAGAAAACGGAAGTAGGGTAAACTACACAAAACTCTGGTCGGATGGGAAGAGATCCCAGGTACTCCTAAGAAAGTAGTTTGAGGTAAGTACTCCGTGTTGGAACAAACTGAGATTACCATACAATTCTTCTTCACCCAAGAGGTAAACTACTGCACTATCATTGTTCAGTGGCTACTTTCCTCTTCATAAAGAGTAAAGGAGACTCTTTAGCTATGGTAAGCAGCTCTTTTAGAAGGACACTCCAAAATCAAACCATAGCACCACCTTCCCTTCCCGTTCATCTCATAACCTTACTCTTACCCACATTAACTCTCAACTTCCTTCCAAATTCTGTCACTAATTGGCCAAGCTTCTCTTCCTCATCTGCAACCAGTACAGTATCATCCGCAAACAACAATTGATTTACCTCCCATTTATGGTCATTCTCATCTACCAGTTTCAATCCTCATCCAAGCACTCAAGCATTCACCTTTCTCACCACTCCATCAACATACTGTACAAGTTAAACAACCACGGTGGACATGGCAACAAAGTTCTCAGTCACGTGTGACACAAAGGAATGATCCTTAGGAAGTATGTGCTGAATTGTGATCCTGAAGTTCGGAGGCCTATCCATGATAATGGGGACAGTTTCATTACGATGGGGTATCTATAACATACGTGATAGGTACCACGTGATCACCTGCTACTACTGTCAGAGGTATGGACATTTTGAAAAAGATTGCAAGTCTAAGAATGATGATAAAGTCTGCAGGAAATGTTCAGGGAGACATTCCACCAGGGAGTGTAATTCGCAAATGTCAAAGTGTATAAACTTATAAACTGCACAAAGTTGAACAAACCAAGTGACAACACAGTAAATTCTAGAGACTGCGAAGCTTATAACTTGGAATTGAAAAGACTAACGGAAAATACTGATGATGGTTACTAGGGATGTCATAAACTATGGCTATGTAAATATACAATCTGTAGGTAATAAGACTGTTCAAATTCGAGAATTGATAAACGAAAAATATTTGGATATGCTATTATTATCTGAAACATAATTAAATAACTTGGACAAGGCAAAGATCGCTGAAATGACACCCACCACACATGCCTTCTTTCACATACCAGGAGAAGGTAGGTCTGGTTGGGGTGTCCCACACCGAGAGATTCCGTAGAGTCTTCGCTTCCCTGTCTGGAATCTTTCTAGACAGATTCTTCAGCACCGAGTCCCTCCTCCTTAAAACCCAATGGGCAGACAAGGTTAAGGACTGGAAGGTCAAAAACTTCAGAGCGCGACCCCCCGAGCTGACTAACTCTTTCAGCGCATCCCGCTTGGAGGGGTCTACTGATTTGGGGGAAATCTGGGTGCCCACTAGCGTAGAAGCCCACCAGTCCAACCAGGAGGCAACGTTGATGAGGTCTTTTGACATCTCCTCCATCATGATCGCCTCCGCTTGAGAGAAGTAGATCGGTGCAGAAGAGGCTCTGTCCTTTGGGGAGCCTTGGCCTAATACTTTCAGGGAGTCTTCCAGTTTACTGGCTCCAAGTGGACGTCCCTCCAAAGAATAGTATATGCTTTGGGATTTCAGTCCTTGAAGGAGTTTGGAAGCACTCTGCCCTTTAGAGTTCTCCCTGTTCTGGTCCACAACATTATCTATGTGGGCCCATCCCAGTTTAACATCTCTCGCCTCCGGCAGGACTAAGGATGGCTTCCTCTGGACTGGCTCCTCCATGATTCTGTTAAGACCTGACCGCCAGACGTCTTCATCCGAAGGTACGGGCTCCTCGATCCTATTGCATTTCCTGATAAGGTTGATGACTATCCTATATGCGGAGTCCTCCGCCGGAACGTCTTCTGCATCATCCTTCGCTTCCTACGTCCGGGGACGGGAAGTGCCGCTGAAGCGGGCAACTGCGCTATGTTGAGGATCGAGGTTGCGCCCTTCGGCAGGAACGGGCGCCTCCACCCTTCTTTGCTCCTTTAACAAGAGTATGGGTTCCTCCGTGGTGATGTCCGACGGAGGTAGCCGTGCCTGACAATCACTCCCGCGGGCTGACTCGCCGCGGCTGCCCGTCCGAAGAGGCGACTCCCTCCGCTGGGCGGATTGAGTCTCCTTGGTCGAGGTCTTACGCCTGTCCGACGAGGACCTATGGTCCATGGCTGTAGCCGTCTTGCGGCTGTTGGAGGCCCTTCTAGGAGGACTGTCTCCGGTAAGCCGACCCGCAGTGCTCGGGATAGTGGTAAAGTCCGCAAGCTTACTGCGGGGGACGAGGACCCATTGTTCTTTCAGCGAACAGCTCCTCCTGACCTTCCGCCTCGGGGAACGAGATCTCTTCCAGCTATGCCGTGACCTAGATGGAGACCTTGAATAGGACCGCCTTCTCCTAGATCTGTCTCTCCTCCTCCGGTGTCTCCTCCGAACTTCCTCTTCTGATGAGAACGACGAACCTGCTGCCGAAGATTCAGACATCTCCTCATAACGGGACCGAGAGGCAGGTGGAGCTTTGCTCAACACCTGTTGGGTCCCGGACGTCGATGGTTGCATAAAAACTTCAGGGACTGCCGAAGAAGCAGCACCCCAAACCGTCTTCCACTCTCAACGGAGACCTACACGGAGTTCTCGGCAGGCTCCATCCAAGGGGATCCTCTAGCGGTGAATCTTCCTTCTCTGGGGCGCCTGAAACATCTACCCAAGAATCTGGAGAAGAAAAAGGGACATTTTTATTCCACATACGGTCGCCAGACGGGACGTGCCCCCCCTTGCACAAGGGCAAAGTCCCGCGGACCCCCACAAAAAAATACTCTCAGGCCCCACACTTGCCTGTGCAGAAACAGTCACCCCAGAATCTAGAAGACACTCCTGGGGAAGAACCACTGGTTTCTTCCCCTCAACTGACTTACCTCGTCCCCTACTCTGGGTAAGGGAAGCAGAAGGAACCGTCAGATTTCTCTCCAGCCGATGTCGTAGGAGAAGAAAAGCCAGCCTTCCTGGGAGAACGTTTTGACGACTTCTTTTTCTTAGTACCAAACTTCACCCACTGCACTTCACTCCACAAAACACATTCCGGACACGTGTCCGAAGGAGAGCACACTTTACCCCTACACGAGGAACAAAGGGAGTGCAGGTCCACATCGGGCTTGGACAAGAAAGACCCACACGACTTCCCGGCCTTAGGCCCAGGACAACGGCGGGTATGCTCCATAACACACTATCACAGTACCGCCAGACACAGGAACGTAGCGGAAAATGATAAGAGAAAACTAATAAACACAAGGGAAAACATGAGGGAATTAAGTTATAAGCGCGAAAGCACGAGGGAAAGCACAACGGACCACGAGGAAACACACGTGGAACACAAGTCGGGGACACAAAGGGTCGCACTGAGATACGGAGAGCGTCGAGATGATATCACGGCGCGACCAGAGAACTTACTGATGATCAAGACACAAGCTAACATGAGGCCTGCCTCGAGACTGCCCTCAGGGCACGTATCCTTCCGCCTAGGCCTAACATTACAGAAAACGGAAGTAGGGTAAACTACACAAAACTTTGGTCGGTTGAGAGGAGGTTCCAGGCGAGAGAGGGTATTTAGCACCAAGGTTGGCACTTGTGCTTTACCCCATCCCTTGATGGAGAGTGCTGGGTTAGGTTCCAAAAAGGGGAAGCTAAACTCCCTCAACTGCTTGTGAGAAGCACAAACAGATAGGAGGATGACGATCTGTCGTCTCGATGAGGATATTCTCCGACGACCAGAGAAGTAGGAGTCTGGCCAAGAGACCAATAGCTTGTTTGAAGTGAGGATTGCAGCCGGAGTGTTCTGCGATCCACTCCGTCCAGCGAAGTTCTCCGTCAAAATAAGTTGGAAAACGCCAGAGATAAGGTTCAGAGAGGCCGTCGGCGAATCTACCGGCTAGCTTAAAGAGCAGTTCGTCACTGAACGTAACTTTACTCCTGAAGGAAAAGTAGCAAGATGGGATGTGTGACACTGAATAGTGGTCACTACCCGAGGATGTGACGAGTTCCCTGCAGAAATAGAAGATTGGAACCGAGATGAAAGTGGTTGCTGGGACACCCGCAACCTGGAGGACAATCACGATTATGAGCCGACGATGTAGCTGCAGTAGAGCTGGGCGAGGTGAGTCTGTTGTCGAGACAAGTCTGGTAGGCGACACACCTCAACTTAGCAAGGCGAGTCTGTTGGCAAAACGAGTCTGCAGGGCGAGAGGAGTCTGCTCCCTAAGAGGAAAGGCAGGGAATGGACGAATCCAATTCCCACCTGAGTAATCTCACAAAGGGGAGACCGAACAAGGGAAGGAAGTCTCTCCCGCGAATATGAAAGGCGACTAGCATCTATCACCCCTATCGGCAATTCCACCCCAAGCTGGAATATTTCCAATCAATGGCTAGTGGAGGGACTCCCCCTAGGAAGGGAAAGTTCCAACACCTGGAGGCTAACCATTGGACAGCACACACTGCACCCCCTCAATGAGCTCTAACTCAAACTGAACGTTGACATTGAGTGTTGCCTGAGAACGAAGCTGAAGCTTGTTTTTTATTTACCCTCGAAGGGATTACCCGAAGCACTTGAGATCTAATCAGCAACTGCTCTGGAGAAGACCGATCTCGCATACAGTAAAGGCCATTGTCCGGAAGATGGTCAGGAAACTACTGCAGGCGCAGAAGGAGAAGGCGAAGACTGGGCAGGAACAGCAACTTCCCAAGGAACAGGAACATCCGACTTCGCACTCCTTACATCGGCTGACTTAGCCGAATTAAGAAGTACGGCATCGCAAGTGCCGAAGGAAAACAAAACACCACCGGGAGGACGACCTAATCAGCAGATGGAAAAGGTGTCCCCCAAGAAGTACATGAACTTGCTAACTGTGCACTACCTCCGTCGGCTCCCACTGCCGAACGAAGGAGTGCAGCGTCAGAGCTGTACAAAAGTTATATCAAAATAAATTTTTTCAAACAGATTAATTATCTGACAAGACATCTTGGGGGGACAACTTAACCCTTTGGTGGGAGAAAAGTAACCCGACAGGAAACGGAACAAGATAAAGACTATGCACTCCTCCACCGGCTGCCATAACAGAACGAAGGAGTGCAGCATCATTAGTGCTGTAGAAAGGTACAGTAAAGTAAGTTTTGTTCAAAATTAATTAGCTTGTAGAAATAACAAATTTGTAAGTAATTTGTATTTTTCCTAGTATACAAACCTGGAGCTATTCATAGGGTATACTTTTGGCGCAGCTGAAAGACGAGCCATGATAATTTTAGTGAGGGATAACTACCCCATCTGCTAGTTAGCGGGCGGGGGGTAGGGTAGACTGGCTTACCCGCTTACTCATATCTCGCGGCTGAGTAACCACTTTGCTTTATGGCAGGACTTCTTGGGGGACAGGGTGGCGGGCCAATTTGTATAAATAGCTCTAGGTTTGTATACTAGGAAAAATACAAATTACTTACATATTTATTTGTTCCGACGTGGATACAAACCCTCCGCTATTTATAAGGTGACTTACTCTTAGGAGGGAAGAAGTCCTTACCAACTGGCCTTGGTCATGACCCGGGATCCTCTCTATTTCGATCTGTGATCGATAGTAGATGGGACCCTACCCTCGCTAAAATCAAGTGCCGATGTGAGGTAATGCACTGATAGCGGCCAGCAGAAGCTTGTGTGGACTAGAACTAACAGTGTGGCTTGTCTTTAGCATAGGAACAGAACCTATTGTTCTTAAAGACTTACCCAATACCCTCCCTCTAAAAGGTATTGGGGACGTAACAAAGTATTCTTCTATACTTAGGAGGCACAAGGGAAATGGGTCTTACCTGCAGCGAGGTGAGGTCAGCTATGATGAGGCTTGCGGAGCTGTTTTCCCCAGAGGGGAGAAGGTGAAAGGAAGAAAGGAGCCAGGCATTCTTACTCATTCACCTCACACTAACCCGGGTAGCCTCAACCCTCTGCTACTTGTCCATCAAGGTGCCTGAGGTGTTTAGACCATTTGTTGTGCGACCATCACAGGACCAATGGAAAAGGTCTCCATGTTCTTGTGGGTTACGTCTTTGCAGGTAGTGGGCCGTGAAGGACGATTGACGCTTCCACATGCCCACTTAAAAGTATCTGCACCACAGAGTAGTTTCTCCAACACTAGGGACGTAACAACGCCACCGACGTTACGAGCTCTGGGTCTTAGGATGGAGGAGAGACTAGATTGAGAGTAACCTCAATTGCCTTCCATTCCCAGAGGGGAAGGAAATACTTGAGGTCCTCCTCTTAACCTTCCCCGTGCTGGTCAACAGTGCCGACACACGGGGGCGAGCTGGTATCATTCTTTTAAGGTAACCCCACAGACTCCTCACTGGGTAAAACCCCAGTTGATGGGTTTTCGGTTACCGAACGAAGACACTTTATTCGAAATGGGCTGCACCTACGGTACAGCACACTCGGACTTTGAGTCTTGGCAATCCACTCAGGAACACTACTGGGGATTACTTCTCCCAGTCTCCTAGGGTAGGAGACATCAGAAGATGGATCATACAACACACTAACTCTCTTGATCAAAAGCCCAAGTGAGTAGAAAGGCGGTCTTCCGTGTAAGGAAGCGATCTGCTGCTGGGCATAAGGTTCGTAGAGAGGGGCCTTCAGGGACTGAAGGACCCGAACCGCGTTCCCAGGAGGAGGTTGAGATCCGACAGGGGACAAGTTATCTCACACTTGAATAAGTAAAGGCATCGATGGGAGAGAATCTCCTTCCACGACATCAGTCACAAAGGACCGAACACTTCGCCTGGAAGACCAACGCAGAAAAGTGTCTGAGGAGCCTAGAGATCTTTTCCGTAACTTATTGTGAAAGGCCTCTTTGAGAGAGGTGGTGTAGGATCGTCCCAGGCGTGAAGTCGAAGCAAAGCTACAGCTTAGGAAAGTGTTAGCATGTGGCTGTTTGGAAGATCGTTCCGTGGAGGAAGATCCCTCGGAATTCCGTCAGGACCTGTAGAAGGTCCGGGAAACATTCTGTGTGTTGCCATAGCGAGGCTATTGGAGCTCTGTCAGGGGCTGCAGAAGGTCTGGGAACCATTCTGTGGGATGCCATAGCGAAGCTATTAGAGTCATTGTTAAGACCTTGCTTATCCTGACTTGGCCGAGGACTTTTTCACCAGACCGAATGGGGGGGAAAAAAACAAGGCACACCTCATGGCCGCCCCACCAATCTTGGAATACATCTTGTTTGAGGGACTGGTGTTCCGGGACTGGGGAACGGTCGAGTGGGAGCCTGAAGATCAGGGCTGCTGTGAGCATAACCACAGTCGGGGACCTCACAAAGTTAAGACTTTGTTGGATACAAGATGATTCCAAGACACTAGGAGCCCATTATCTAGGTGGTTTTGCAAGCACATTCCTGTACCAGGAATGATGCGAGCAGATGGGGGCAACTAGTTGTCCTCTGTCCATCTGAGGCCTCGTACTGCTAGATGGTTCTCTAAGAGAGGTGAAAGCTGGTACCTTTCAGAATCAGGCCAACGGACGAGCCTGGAATGGTGCGGCATACGCCGCCCCCTACCCTCTCTCTTTTGATGCATTAAAGAGAGCATCAGATCCAGAGGGAAGATGAGAAGACAGGCCTCTTTGCAGAAGCTCTCGTCTGCCACCCATCATCCGCGGATTGTCCAGCGGTGAGGAGGGGGGGGAGTGCATAGCACTAAACACATCTCGAGATGATGTCGAGACGTGTAACTACACGTTCTTGCAATGAAGGGGAACAGCCTGTTCTCCCTCCAACTGCCACTAATCCAGTGTGGTTGGCCGAATAAGACCGATACCAAACAGAAAACCAGTTAATCAGTACAGCTTATGTTATAATAGCGAATCTCCATAGAGATTGCTTTCCGGACAAGAGACTGTACGGTAACCACCGAACTCGTCCAACCTAACCCGAGAGGGGATTGAGACGTATCTTTAATCTATTGTTGGGTGGGTAAAAAGCATAAGTCTACTACGGAGTAGTAACACCGAACTGTGAATGACAAGCATACATGCGTAGTTCAACATAAAAGTCGTGTCCGGAACTCAGTTGGAGAACGTTGAAAACGTTCCTAACGGAGGTTTCTCCTACTTAGGACAAAAAACCTTCGTACTTCTCTGTCTCCGATCAGTAACCTAGCATTTATATTAAAAGTTCCCTACTAGGGAACAGATATGCTTATGAGAAGTTTCCAGCCAAAGCCTTTGTAGGAGACTAAGATTTCCGATCGGGGGAAAGGAAAAAATGCCTACAGTATAAGAAGGCAGAACATAAATGCTGTATGTCTGCTTACAGGAAAGTAGCCAAGTAATGTACTGAATAACCTGGTTTCAGTAAGGGATATAAATATACAACTTAATAGAACGGAGTTCTAATTGCAAGATGTATATGGCCCTTATTGGCAGAAAGACCGCTTGCACGCATATATGTACTTATCCATTAGCGCTAGCACATGCGTATTCTCTGCCTCCAGGAAATGTTTGCAATGAATCCGGTTGCGGGAATAATGTATATGCGACGAATCGCAACATTATTGCCGAAAGAATTTTAATCGTTGAATGTAATATTTTCTTGAATGAGAGCGAACATGTTCTCAAACAAAATATACAGTTGAAGAGGCGTTCATTTCCCCTTTAGTTTACCCCCCCCCCCTTTATGTGAGGGGCTAGCCAGAGTTCATTACACAGAAATGGACGTCTGGCTACCTGTGGGCGGGGTTTGAAACGTTCGTTAACGTAATGAAAAGTTGCCCACACTGTTGCTATCGTTCTTTTAACATCAGCTAACAATGTTCCTTCGGGACTAATTGTTAGAAACAATAACCCTGTAAGGATAAAATAAAAGTCTCGGAACCCTATCGTGTAAAAGGCAAGTCGTTATACCCACGGTACAATGACGGGGGAGGCTGCCACCATCAAACGGTAGGACCGAGTTCAAGACAATAACCTCGCGGTTTTGTCTTGGCTAGAGCGCATGCTCCGGGACGTGTACCGACTTTTCGTCCGATGTCACTTCGTCCGACAACACTTCGTCCACGTCTTTTTGTCCAATGTCTTTTCATCCGATGGACTCTCGGTCCAATTATAAATCATTTCAATCCATAAAAGAAAAAAGAAAAAACCATAGACAATCCATGACTTCCCCAAAAGAAAGTTAAACCTTGTAAGGAACTTTTTCTCTCTTCTTGTTTATCAATTCCTCATAGGCCTCTCCAACATCAGTAGGGAGGAATGCTTATGCTGAAAAACATTTTACTTTAAGACAGAATTTAGTGTGTTTGTTATATTTTTCTTTGAGACTTGCATCAAAAAATTTTCTAAATATGTGCTGCCCCAGTGGCCGCGGGGGCATAAAACAATTAGAATAGCGCCAACGTTATCCCTGCGTGTCGTAAGAGGCGACTAAAAGGGACGGGACGAGGGGGCTGGGAACCCCCTCTCCTGTAAAAGTATCCTGTGAGACAGCAACAAAGAAATGGAGCTGGGGGGAGAGTGACTGCTCCCCGCACTCTAGTTTTGGGGTGTTTGAATGTGCGTGGATGTAGTACGATAGAGAGTAAAAGATGTGAGATTGGAAGTATGTTTAGAAGTAGGAGGATGGATGTATTGGCCTTGTGTGAGACAAAGATGAAAGGAAAGGGTGAAGTGATGTTTGGTGAAATGTCTGGTAGAGTGTCTGGGATTGAAAGGGGAAGAGCGAGAGAGGGTGTGGCTTTATTGCTGAATGAATGGATGACAGGTAAAGTAGTGGAATGGAAGGAGATATCATCTAGGTTAATGTGGGTAAGGGTTAGGTTGGGTAGGGAATGTTGGGCGTTTGTCAGTGCGTATGGGCCAGGTAGTGAGAAAAGTGAAGAAGAGCGGAATGAGTTTTGGAATGAATTAACTAGGTGTGTAGAAGGACTGGGTAGAAGGAATTATGTAGTTGTTATGGGTGACTTAAATGCTAGAGTGGGTGCTGGAGAGGTAGAAGGTGTCATTGGAAAGTATGGCGTACCAGGTGAAAATGAGAGTGGTGAGAGACTGGTAGATATGTGTGTTGAACAAGAGATGGTAATAAGTGCTAGCTTTTTTAAGAAGAAAGATAAAAATAAGTATACATGGGTAAGAGTGGCAAATGGAAGAGTAGTAGAAAGGGCATTAATGGATTATGTGTTGATAACAAAAAGAATGTTTGGAAGATTGAAAGACGTGCATGTGTTTAGGGGTATGGCTAACGGTATGTCTGATCATTTTTTGGTGGAAGGAAAATTGGTTGTAGCAAAAGAGTGGGGGAATAGAGTAGGTGGATGTAAAAGGGAGCTAGTGAGGGTTGAAGAGCTAATAAAACCTGGGGTAAAAAATAAATATCAGGAAAGGTTGAAAATGGCATATGACGAAGTGAGAGTAAGAGAAACTGGTAATTTAGAGGAGGAGTGGAAGTTAGCAAAAGAAAATTTTGTTGGGATTGCAAGTGATGTATGTGGCAAGAAGGTTGTTGGAGGCAGCATGAGGAAGGGCAGTGAATGGTGGAATGAAGGAGTGAAGGTAAAAGTGGAAGAGAAAAAGAGGGCTTTTGAAGAATGGCTGCAGAGTAATAGTATAGAGAAGTATGAAAAATATAGAGAGAAAAAGGTGGAAGTAAAGCGCAAGGTACATGAGGCAAAGAGGGCAGCTGACCTGAGGTGGGGTCAGGGACTGGGTCAGTCATATGAAGAGAATAAGAAGAAGTTTTGGAAAGAAGTGAAGAGAGTAAGAAAGGCCGGCACAAGAATTGAAGAGACAGTGAAAGATGGAAATGGAAGGTTGTTAAAAGGAGAGGAGGCAAGGAAAAGGTGGGCGGAATATTTTGAAAGTTTGCTGAATGTTGAGGATGATAGGGAGGCAGAGATAATTGCTGTTCCAGGTGTTGAGGTGCCAGTGATGGGAGATGAAAATGAGAGAGAGATTACAATAGAGGAAGTGAGGAGAGCACTAGATGAAACGAGAGTAGGAAAAGCATCTGGTATGGATGGTGTGAAAGCTGAGATGTTGAAGGAAGGGGGTGTGACTGTAATTGAATGGTTGGTGAGATTGTTTAATGTGTGTTTTGTGTTGTCAATGGTACCAGTAGATTGGGTCTGTGCATGTATTGTACCACTATATAAGGGTAAGGGAGATGTGCATGAGTGTTGTAATTCAAGAGGTATTAGTTTGTTGAGTGTAGTTGGAAAAGTGTATGGTAGAGTACTGATTAATAGGATTAAGGATAAAACAGAGAATGCAATCTGGGAAGTACAGGGGGGTTTTAGAAGAGGTAGGGGTTGTATGAATCAGATTTTTACAGTTAGGCAGATATGCGAGAAATATTTAGCAAAAGGTAAGGAGGTGTATGTTGCGTTTATGGATCTGGAGAAAGCATATGATAGAGTTGATAGGGAAGCAATGTGGAATGTGATGAGGTTATATGGAGTTGGTGGAAGGTTGTTGCAAGCAGTGAAAAGTTTCTACAAAGGTAGTAAAGCATGTGTTAGAATAGGAAATGAAGTGAGCGATTGGTTTCCGGTGAGAGTGGGGCTGAGACAGGGATGTGTGATGTCGCCGTGGTTGTTTAACTTGTATGTTGATGGAGTGGTGAGAGAGGTGAATGCTCGAGTGCTTGGACGAGGATTAAAACTGGTAGACGAGAATGATCATGAATGGGAGGTAAATCAGTTGTTGTTTGCGGATGATACTGTACTGGTAGCAGACACAGAAGAGAAGCTTGACCGACTAGTGACAGAATTTGGAAGGGTGTGTGAGAGAAGGAAGTTGAGAGTTAATGTGGGTAAGAGTAAGGTTATGAGATGTACGAGAAGGGAAGGTGGTGCAAGGTTGAATGTCATGTTGAATGGAGAGTTACTTGAGGAGGTGGATCAGTTTAAGTACTTGGGGTCTGTTATTGCAGCAAAGGGTGGAGTGGAAGCAGATGTACGTCAGAGAGTGAATGAAGGTTGCAAAGTGTTGGGGGCAGTTAAGGGAGTAGTAAAAAATAGAGGGTTGGGCATGAATGTAAAGAGAGTTCTATATGAGAAAGTGATTGTACCAACTGTGATGTATGGATCAGAGTTGTGGGGAATGAAAGTGATGGAGAGACAGAAATTGAATGTGTTTGAGATGAAGTGTCTGAGGAGTATGGCTGGTGTATCTCGAGTAGATAGGGTCAGGAACGAGGTGGTGAGGGTGAGAACGGGTGTAAGAAATGAGTTAGCGGCTAGAGTGGATATGAATGTGTTGAGGTGGTTTGGCCATGTTGAGAGAATGGAGAATGGCTGCCTGCTAAAGAAGGTGATGAATGCAAGAGTTGATGGGAGAAGTACAAGAGGAAGGCCAAGGTTTGGGTGGATGGATGGTGTGAAGAAAGCTCTGGGTGATAGGAGGATAGACGTGAGAGAGGCAAGAGAGCGTGCTAGAAATAGGAATGAATGGCGAGCGATTGTGACGCAGTTCCGGTAGGCCCTGCTGCTTCCTCCGGTGCCTTATATGACCGCGGAGGTAGCAGCAGTAGGGGACTCAGCAGTATGAAGCTTCATCTGTGGTGGAAATGTGGGAGGTTGGGCTGTGGCACCCTAGCAGTACCAGCTGAACTCGGCTGAGTCCCTGGTTAGGCTGGAGGAACATAGAGAGTAGAGGTCCCCTTTTTTTTGTTTTTTTTTTTGTTTTGTTCTTGTTGATGTCGGCTACCCCCCAAAATTGGGGGAAGTGCCTTTGGTATATGGATGGGTGCTGCCCCAGATGAAACAAACATGCAACGATAGATGAATTAGGGAATGATGAATTAAGTGACTTGTGAATCGCATAATCGAAATCTCCCAAGAGATCAATTGGATCTACATCAGGTTCCATATTTCCAATTGTCCGAAAACTGTCTGGTTTTATTCGGCAATAATGCAGTTATCTCCGTAAACTTTCTCGATAATATTCTACGCAAACTTGCTGCTATGTTTTCAATCGCTTCTTCCTTAATATCGGCAACTGCTTTTCTAGCATCTAATTTGTGGGATGAAGGTGCTCACCAGAAGAATGAATAATTTTTGGTAATTTGTCTTCCGTAACCGTGTGAATGCTCACTGAACACAGCTGCCTTTTCTCACACCGCCAGTATTCTTTTCCAAGTTTTGTATTAGTTGAATGAAAATCGTAGATGTAATTTCTTTCATCTACAACTTTTCTTTTCTTCTTCGTTGATTGTATGAACTTCGCCATTTCGGGATGGGCAGATTCATAAACTGAAGTACCAAACTTGCAGCACACTAATCATAAAGTACCATACTAAAGAAAGAGAAGAAAAAGAGAATGTTAACCATTAATAATGGAGTAATTAGAAAATGAGCATATTACTTTATCATAAAAGCCAATAAGGTATAAACTTAAGAAAAAGTGAAGTAAACGGTAATAAGAGTCCCTTAAGATACTTGTTTTCTTTAGAAATTGGACCAAGTGTCGTTGGACCAAAAGTCCATCGGACGAAAAGACATTGGACAAAAAGACGTGGACGAAGTGACATCGGACAAAAAGACCACCCACCGCTCCGGGAAGGCCTACGGCCATCATGAAGTTTTAACAATACCCACTGAAGTTCTGTAAAAACTTCTCAGTAACGAGTCTCCAGAAAAGGGTTGAGTCTCGTATGTCAGGGTTTGCTTCAAGAAGGCCAGAAATAATTGCCATCGACCGCTTCAGGGTTGCCATCGAACGCTTTCTCACTAGTAAGAAAACTACCATCTAAATCGGGCAAGGCCTGTCAGGGGAAATGAACTGCAATGTACAGAATTTTTCATTCCTCGCTCATTTCAATCTGCTAACCAAACCACCCGAAGTGGGAAGGTGGAGAAAAGATGCTGTGGTTCGCTCGAAAACGAAAGGATCGGTGCTAGCGAAACCAGACCAGCTGATATAGTAATCAGCTGGGAGTGCAGTGACGCATCAAATCACACCTTTGGAAGACCGATCCTGCAGGGGGTGGAGGTCGTCCCCAGAAAAAACTCTGGATCGCGGAAACCGAGAGATTCGGATGAGAACCCAGGGGTTCAGAATTCATTTGCGAATTCCCCTCCCACGACCTAAAGGGACGTTGTGCCGAGAACTCCGACGCCGATTCCTAATGGAATTTTCAGGAATCGTGCTACTTGACCAGGACTCAAAGGAACTGTGTCACAGTTACCTGTAGAGATTCGCAAACCCCCAGGCAGCAGGCATCCCTCTGTCATAAAAGCAAAACTCTTGATGACGATGGTCGCACGCGAATAATTCACGGGACGAGAGCTCGTAAAACTCTGTTAAAAGAGTTGTTCGCACACCCCAACTGATTGAGTGCGCCTAGGTGCTCGCGCGCGCCACATCGGCCATGCGCGCCAATTTGATCGTGCACGATAATCCGGTCTTGCGCGCCAATTTGGTCATGCATGCCAAACCGGTTGTGCCCGCCCGATTGTCCGTGCGCGCCAATTTGCGCGCGAGAGCTCTGTGTGGCGAGAGTACTCACTACTATGTTCACCCAAAGGTTCACGATAGCCTGTGTTGTGTGAGCGCGAACGGTCAACACAATGAGACTCCCCAAACTCTGTCATAAAAGTATGGCTATGATCACGAGAACCCAAAGTTCGGCGTGAACTGCGTTGTGAGTGCTGGAAGGGTCAGCGCAAACGAGAAACGTAAGTTTCCCTGTCATGAGGCCCCGAAGGATCAGCGTGATTAAGAGCACGAGAGACCATAGGCCTAACGTAGCCTGTCACTAAACACTGGTGTCAGAGTGACTAAAGTTACGAGAGCCCAAGGGTTCTGCGTAACTAATGTTACGAAACCCCGAAGGGTCAGCGTAACGAGAAACCGAAGTTTCCCTGTCACATAAAACCGAAGCGTCAGTGACTAAAGTTACAAAAGCCCTAGGGTTCAACGTAACTAATATTACGAGACCCTGAAGGGTCAGCATCATGAGAAACCGAAGTTTCCCTGTCAAAACACACCGAAATGTTACAGTGACTAAAGTTACGAGAGCCCAAGGGTTCAGCGTAACTAATGTTACAAGACCACGAAGGGTCAGCGCAACGAGAATCCGAAGTTTCCCTGTCATAAAACACCGACGTGTCAGAGTGACTAAAGTTACGAGAGCCCAAGGGTTCAGCGTAATTATGTTACGAGACCCCGAAGGGTCAGCACAACGAGAAACCGAAGTTTCCCTGTCACAAAACACCGAAGTGTCAGAGTGACTTGTTACGAAAGCCCAAGGGTTCTGCATAACTAATTTTACTAGACCCTGAAGGATCAGCGTAACGAGGATAACGAGGAACCAAGCTTCCTCTGTCACGAGACCCCGAAAGGTCAGCGTAATTGATGGCACAAGTTCCCGAAGGTTCAACGTTACCATCGTTACGAGAGCCGGAAGGTTCAGCGTAACTGAAGCCCGAAGGTTTCGAGTGGAGTCCCGAAGGACTCCTACTGTCATGAGAACCAGCAGGATCAACATGACGAGAGCCCGAAGGCTCAACGATCACGCCAGACCGAAGGGTGATCGTAACGAGACCCCGAAGGATAAAGGAGAAGCAGCAGGTTCAAAGATAACACCTCCGCATAAGAGGTTTGTTCTCCCGAAGCAGAATGTGGCTCAAGATAAGGCTCTCGCTCCACCCCTGAAGGAGAACCATAAGCGTAACGGGGGACCGCCGATACCCAGAGGCAGTCTTCTCTCGAGGACGAGAGACTCGTTCCCCCAAAGGGATAACCTGCTTCGGAGTAAGCTCTGCCACCGCCACTGGTGCATCAGCAAGCTCCTACAAGTTATTTCTCGCGAATGAGAGGAAGTTCTCCCGAAGGAGAACACCTAAGACAAGCTTTCTCCCAGCTCTAAGGGAATAAAACGTAGGCGTAAAATATCTCTCGCGAACGAGGGAGAAGTCCTCCCAAAGGAGGACATCAACAAAGACAAGCTTTCTCCCAGCTCTATGAGAAAAAAGCTTTCTCCCAGCTCTATGAGAAAAAAGCATAGGCTTAATAATATCACTATTGCGAACAAGAGTGAAGTCCTCCCGAAGAAGGACATCGCCTAAAACAAGCTTTCTCCCAGCTCTATGGGAAAAAAGCATAGGCGTAAGAAACTCTCTCGCGAACGAGAGAGAAGTCCTCCCGAAGGATGACATAGCCAAAGGAAAGTTTTCTCCCAGCTCTATGGGAAAAAAGCGTAGGCGTAAAAATCTCTCTCGCGAACGAGAGAGAAGTCCTCCCGCAAGAGGACATAGCCTAAGTAAAGCTTTCTCCCAGCTCTATGGGAAAAAAGCATAGGCGTAAAAAAAAAAAACCACTCTCTCTCTCTCGCGCGAGAGAGAAAGTTCCCCTAGAAAGAGGAACATGAAGTTCAAGGTTGACAGCGAATGCTACCTCGTAACAAGGGCAGCTCACGAGCTACCACTTGGAGCGCAGGATAACGAACAGGGCGGCCATAGCACTCGTCCTTGTGTTCTACGTAGCTGCTACCTGGTAAAAAAGGAAGTTGTGATCAATTACAATTGATGTTCCGATGCACAAAATAGACTATTCGGGGAATACTGTAAGTCACCACCTTTGTAAAATAATTACTCGAAAGGGAGCTAAACTGTTATACACTTTAATTCAGTAATGAAACTAACACACGGCAGTGTTAAGAACCTGCCGACCAACAGTCGCAGGGAGGCGGCAATGACAACTCCCTTACGGCGGAGGCAGTGGGATACGTTGTCAACAGCAAAGTTACAAGTATCTAACAACGTATATTTCCATTTATACATATATACACTCATATATATGTAAGATAAATGAAAACACACAAGAAAACAAAAAATACAACAGAAAAACAATCAAGGCAAGTCTTTGCGGGAGAGAAGGGCAGCATGTCCGTCCTCTACCGAGCCATAAAGTAAAGTGGTTACTCAGCTGAGAGGTGTGAGTGAGCGGGGCAGCCAGCCTACTACAACCCCCACCCGCTAATTAGCAGATGGGGTAGTTATCCCTCACTAAAATTATCATGGCTCATCTTTCAGATGCGCCGAAAGTACCCTATAAATAGCAGAGGGTTTGTATCTACGTCGGAACAAAGTTAAATTAAAAACTTCTATTCAAAATCAATATGAAGAAAATAAAAAACTTGCGGGAACAATTCAACCAGTGAAAGGGAAAGGTGTTCCCCAAGAGGCCCAAGAAACATACATCACAATATGTACTCCCTCTGTCAACTACCAACGTAGGGCAAAAGAGAGCAGTGTCGTCAGCGAAGAGCAAGACCGAAGTCAAGCTCTGGGTATTCTGCAAGCCGTATTCCCTCCGAAGAACTCCCAGGGAGTGACGACGTCAACATTCGAACACAGAAGGAGTATACACACGAGGACGACTACCCTAAGGCGGAGGCCGGGTCGTTCCACTTGGAGAAGCGGAGAAAAGCCACCACCTGCTGGCTGTCCAGTGTCAAAGGGGGAGAGACCATAAGAGAAGGTTTCTCCACTCGAGAAATGCTGCATAACACTGACATGAAAACGGCAACACTCGCACTGTAATGATAAAAGATTGTTTATATATATAAAAACATACCATAAATGTTTAAATATATATAAAAACTCAAGTAAGGAGTAAAAAGCAAAAGAATAATCAAAAGTCAATGAACGAAGGAGAGAGGAGAGATGAAAGTATACTCTCATAGAGCCAAAAGTAAAAAGTGGGGGATGCACGCAATTAGTAGTGCACCAATGGGGGGCGCGAAAAGTATTGAGCTGATGGGAGGCGTATGCAATTAGTGTACTAATGGGGGTGCATAAAAAAGTAGTGAGCTACTGGGGAGGAGGGGGCAAGAACAAATAGCAATGAGCTAATGGAGGTGCATGCGAATAGTAAATAGCTAACAGGGGTGTGTGCAAATAGAAGAGGTAATGGGGGGCGTGTGCGAATAGTAGCGAGCTAAAGGGGGGATGTGTGAATAGTTGTGAGTTAATGGGGAGGGAGGGGGCACGTGCGAATAGTAGAGCTAATGGGGGGAGCATGAATAGCAGTGTGATTATGAGGGGGAGGGTGCGTGAATAGTAGTGTTCTTAAGGGGAGGCAAAGGCACGTGCAAATAGTAGTGTACTGATGGGGGGGGGTGCGTGCGAATAGTAGAGTACTGATGGGGGGTGAGTGCGAATAGTAGTGTACAGATGAAGGGGTGCGAATAGTAGTGAGCTATTGGAGTGTGTGAATATTAGTGCGTTAATTAGAGTATGATCACATGTTTCCTAATATTCACTACTTCATTGTTACTGTGTTTCACCACCCCATATTTCAGATGTGATAAATCATTTTCTAGAGAGAGTTTTCTGAAGAATAGTAGTAGTGCAGTAATGAGGGGGGTCCTGCAAATACTAGTAAGCTAATGGAGAGGGAAAACCAGTGCGAATAGTTGTGCAGTCAAGGAGGGGGGGGGCCAGTGCGAACGAATAGTAGTGAGCCAATGGGGGCAAAAGCAAAAAAGGCTTTTGTGGAACCTAGCGAATAGGCAAGCGTGAAAATGGGCACGTGTGATGAGAGCTTACTCATGTAAGAACGAGCAGACAAAGTGTACCAATGTGTAAGCATATTATCTCCTCTTGCAGGGTTGTCTCATTCTTAGTCTCACGTTAAAGAGTCACTGGGTCTCTTGGGCCACACTCTCTTCCGGGTAGAGTAATGGTAGGAGTCATATATACGCAACTCCTATCGACTGGCCTTATAGGGCTATTTTGTCCATAAGGAGAAGGAAAAGAGTGGCACCCTTTCCTTACAATTGGCAAAGTGAAGAGATGAAGGTGCAGCTTAAGTGCAGGAGTAACTTGAAGTTCTATAAACAGTGCACAACGATGTTCCCCCCCTTTCAGTTACAGCAACATTGTCACCACCAGTACACACTAGTGAGGGAATTAACAGTACAGTAACAGGAATGATGTTAAATAGAAACATTAAGTGCGCATTGGCAGGTTACACAGAAATCTGTCAGTCAGCTGCAGTTTTTGGGAAAATTATAAAAACTTTCTTCTTCCTCAATTTCCCAGGCACACTAAAAACTGCCATCACCTAGATAAAAAAAAAAAAAAAACTCGAACAGCCAGTCAACGACGATGTAAGTATGCCTGTACTCTCTCAAGGATGAAAACAAAGTGGCTACTCATCGTATTAGCAGGGGAGCGGGTGCTTCCTGCCACACGCCAGTAACTACCAACACCTTATAAATTTCAACAGCAAAGTTCCTGCCAAGCTGAAAACTTAATCCCATTATAGGACGGGGTTTGTAATCGTGTGGGAACTCGTTGCATGGTTTGGACATGGCATGAGGAATGAGAAGCAGTCAGTCAAATAAAGACCCTTACGTTGTCTTTGAACCAGAGTAGAGTGCAGTATTTATTTATTGTATTCCTGAGCAAACTTTATTTTGATCACAAAAGGCATCACGCAATAACGTGTCTTTAAATTGTCATTTTCTTGATTTTATCTACAAGGCATTATTACTAATAACACAAGATGGTTGAAAATCTTTGCATTCACAAGTGACTCCCTCCCAAATGGCCAGCCTTAAAAAGATAGCAGTTCAGATTTACTATTTTTTTTTTTATTTGGACAACATATGACTAATTTTTGCTACTGAAACCATTACAAATCTTCACCAAGATCTACCAAAAGGTTACAGTCAGGAGGAAGTCGCCAAGTTTCCACCAAGAAAAGTCAACATCTTTGTTTATTCTCACAGCATTTTGTTAACCCTTTTACCCCCAAAGGACGTACTGGTACGTTTCACAAAACCCATGCCTTTACCCCCATGGACGTACCGGTACGTCATTGCAAAAAAATGCTATAAAAATTTGTTTTTTCATATTTTTGATATTTTTTTGAAAAAATTCAGGCATTTTCCAAGAGAATGAGACCAACCTGACCTCTCTATGACAAAAATTAAGGCTGTTAGAGCAATTTAAAAAAAATATACTGCAAAATGTGCTGGGAAAAAAATAACCCCTTGGGGGTTAAGGGTTGGAAATTTCCAAAGAGCCCAGTAAAAGGGTTAAAACAAACTAATAAGTGAAACTTAATCAAGAAAACTTCTGCTCACAGTGGGTAACTATTACTACTACACCTAATATTGGATAGGTGCCTCAACTGGGTGTTACTTGATACCTGTACTGCAAAGATGTCAAAATTTTTAAGTTAAAATTTCAGTTGTTTGAACTAAGTTTTGCAATCTGAGTGGCCTTTACTAGTTCGAATTGCTCTTCAAACACCAAGGATGCTTACACTTTCAGACATGATCTTGTACTGAAAAGAAAAGTTCAGAATGAGGAACAGAGCTTTTAAAGGAATGTTTCCTCATATATTGAAATTTAGCAAGAAAAATCTTTCATCATTAGATTTTCATATGGAGGAACCAAACGTAAGGGATGCACGTATTCTAAACACAATACAGATTGAGTTTTTTTCCATTACCTTTCCCTCATTTATGGCCTTGGTTTTCACGTTAAATTTCTTCCCAAATAATAACTGAATTCAAGTGGCTAGCTCCAATTTAAATTCATCTCTCTTTGAATGAAAACTTGGCTTAATTGTACTCGCCATTAAAACAGAAATTGGCACCTGATGTAAGCATATAATTTCATTTCAGTATGATGTTAGGCTTGAGCTATAGGATATATATATTTCTTGTGAAAATTACAATAAGTTAAAGTAGACTCTATATTATTTCCAAATCTACTTGGGAGAACTCTTAACAGCGGGGTACTTAACCGAAACAATTTTGTGAAACAAAGTGGCAGCAAAGACCGATATAAACTACAACTGACTACTCCCCACACATAGGGCATTCAAAGAGACAAACGACCCACCACCCTACATCTATTATCGTAAGGTTCCACCCAAAGAAGTTCTCTCTATATAAAAAGGCAATTAAATTTCATACCTCTTGGCACTTGTGCTGAGTGCCTTCGACATCTTGGGATTTGCTGGGCGCGGTGGCTGGGGCGCTGGTTCCTCAACTGTCGTCAGTCTACTTCTTATGGCACTTTGTGCGGCGACAGAGGATCCTGCCGAGACCAGTGGCGAGGTTGCTGGGGTCTGGGGGCTTGACGTGGCAGGGGGGTTTGGGGGAGGCACGGGGACAGAGTCAGACCCGAAGGCACCAGGACCTGGCGCAGACATCAATCACTGCCTGTATGAACAGAATTCCATGGTTAATAATATCTCATTCCTTTTAAAAAAAATAGTCATTCAAAAGTCAACAACAGTAACGCTTAGTTTCATACACTTAACCCTTTTACCCCAAAGGACGTACTGGTACGTTTCACAAAAGCCATCCCTTTACCGCCATGGACGTACCGGTACGTCCTTGCAAAAAAATGCTACAAAAATTAGTTTTTCATATTTTTTTATAATTTTTTGAGAAAATTCAGGCATTTTCCAAGAGAATGAGACCAACCTGACCTCTCTATGACAAAAAATTAAGGCTGTTAGAGCAATTTAAAAAAAATATACTGCAAAATGTGCTTAGAAAAAAATAACCCCCTGGGGGTTAAGGGTTGGAAATTTCCAAATACCCCGGGGGTAAAAGGGTTAAAATATCAGTAATGATTGTACTGTAATCATAATAAAAAAATTCAGTACTTCTCAAAACAATACAGTAATAATCACATACACACAAGTTACAGATGAAGGTCTTATAGCTCCACTTCCATTTTTCATTTGCACTAAAAATTAAAACCTTCAGTCAATCATTCGCACTAAAAATTAAAACCTTCAGTCAATCATACTCGAACCACAAATATACTGTACATGTTAAAATTCCAATAAAGACATCGATGGTTTGAGTAAACAGTACCAACTGTATTTGTAAAAGACATACGCTATTATCTCTTGAACAGTACTTCTCCTTGTTATGTGTACATATACTACATATGCATCTCATTACTGATACATACACAAATGTGGATGTATGCAGAATATACCAAGAACACACTATAACGGAGTCATAATATAACTGAAACATAAACAGAAAAATGATGGTTTGTGTTTATTCGAAGACCAATAACAAAAGGATTAAAGGCTTGGCAAGGAATAAACCACGTGAGTCTGGGAAAGCGATAAAAGATTTGGAGTAAAAAGGTGGCATACGTGAACCTTGGAGAAGCTCGTCACAAATCACACGGCTGCAATGTGGAGTTCTAAGAATTCAGAGTAGAGGATCATTTTTGTTATGACAATCCGAAGCTCGAGGTAGACAAGGGTGTCTTGCTGTGACAACTTAAAATTCTTATGGAGTACAGAAAATCCTGTTTGCAAGATGATAAAGATGTTGAAATTCAGGTGTGGTGTGGTTATATTTGCAGATTTTAGCGTTAGCTTTGACAGTAACGGAACATTGCAGAAGCAGGAAATTTTAAAAGCAAGGGTAAGAAATGTTCAGACGATGGAGCATGAACGTTAGCCGAGATAGTAGAAAAACTACTGGGGCACTCAGTAGAGCGCAGACCTCAGCTCGACCTTGACCTTCACATGTATTATTGGCATGGATTTTTATACACTAAAATATGAACCAATTTTGAAGTCTGTGACAACAATGTCCAAACTTATGGCTGATTATATGAATTGGACATTTTGCTTGACCATGACCTTGACCTTCCAAAATTTAATCATTTCCAGCCTTTTCCATAACAGTTGACCCCTGCAAGTTTCATTACTCTAAATCTTTCAACGTTGTTACTGGTCTTGAAATACTGTACCAGTATTTTAATTGAGTATTGCTTTACATATATTCTATTTATTTCCTTTCCTCTCTGGGCTTTTTTTCTGTGGGAGCCCCTGGGCTTATAGCATCCTGCTTTTCCAACAAGGGTTTTAGCTTAGCTTTTAATAATAATAATAATAATAATAATAATAATAATAATAATAATAATAATAGCACTAATGGTTACATGAACCACATGTGATGTTATCATATACTCAGTTAAAACTCACTCAAGACGAAACAATTAACAGAAGTAACGAAACGAAAGAACATGTTGCCATCAAGGAGAAAAACAAATATCCCACAACAAACATATATATAGCAAATTATCCTGCATTTCACCGCCATTCCAATAAGCAACGAATGCAGAAATCTTGAGAATACCACCTAACCAAAGGTATATCAATGGCCACTGATAATTACCAAAATGGCAAAATATATAAGCCTTTGAAAATCAATAACCATATTCCTTAAACAAACTACCACATTATGGTCATATGTTCCAACTGGATCTTCAATTTCTACTTTGATAACAATTTGTAGTTTCAGGCCTATCATAAGTTCTTACAACTTACTGAAGGAGTTGACATCAGGATAATTTAAAGTTCGCTCTTATGCATACCACACTTTCTGATTAGTTCATTACATTACAGCCACTTATTGGGAGCCTCGATGGCTAAGTCGGTTTTGGCAGCAAGCTCGGACTTCGTAGAAGTCTGTGGCGCGGGTTCAACACCATACCCGACCGGTCAGAAAGGCGGACACTTTGCTATCCGTGTACTGTAGACGCCTCAGGATTATGTATGTAATCGACGGATAGGTTTGCGTAAAGCAAATGGGTGTTACAGACTAATACACACACAAACACAGCCATCCCAACACCTAAAAACGGGGTGTATGTAGGATAGCGGCCACCTGTATGTATTATTATGGCTAACTTAAAATACGGCAGTGTAAGGGGGGTTGCAGGGGGCGTTAGCCCCTCTCCCCCCCCCCATTAGGTATATAGGTAAGGACTAGGCTTTTAGGTTAGGTTAAGGGTTAAGTTTAGGTCTCTTTTTAATCAATGCATGAAGAACTGGCCGCTGATATACAAAGGCTCCCTAAAAACATAACAGACGCCTTACACGTAACAAACTGTCGACCACACAATGCACATGACTCCTCTTGACTGGGAGGATGGGCGATGGTGGCTGGTACAACACACAAACACACGCTACCAGGGTCTAAGCGACGTCAGGCAGGGCAGCCAGTCGGAACTACCGTCCACCCCAAAAGCCAAAGCTAAGTCCTTCAAAAGAAGGCAACCGTGTTACCCCATACGAATGGGGAAAAAAGCACGCTAATAGTAGAATTACACCCATTTATTCTAAGGTAAGACATTGTACACCAGTGGTTCCCAAACTATCTTACCTGACGCCCCCTTTATGCTTCCAGTAGACCCGTACGCCCCCACACCTCTCTTTTTTTTTTTATATGAAATGATTCTTACATTTATTTCTTAGCATTGTACAGGAAAAAAGATTTCTGTTTGTATTACATTTTAATAATGAAAGCCACTCAAACAAATAATAGTACATTCCAGTAACTAAAAACGAAACATTTGGTTCAAAGTGAGCAAAAAAAAAGTTTGAACACGCCCCCCTTGTATCGTCCTCACGCCTCCCTAGTGGGGCGCGCCCCCCAGTTTGGGAACCACTGTTGTACACTGACCTACAGACATACCGTTATAGTACATACTGAAGCGGTCAAGGTAAGGCATGTCAGGACACAACATTGCATTCTAACCTAAGGGAGAACAAACAAGACGGACGTCATCGCAGCTTAGTAAGGCTAGTGTTATGCCTCTATGCTATTACCTTAAATTCAGCGTTACTTGAAGTGGCATAACCAAACTGGTTAAATGGATCAAAATGTTCGCAGCCATCAGGTCAAGTTAATTCTCTTATGTCACTGATCAACGTGAAATCCACAGTAACTGACAGTAATCATGCAATGCCTATTCAGAGTTTGCCTAACCTTTGCCTGTGTTTTAGCTAGTAAAACTTTGTAGCCATTTGTCGTCATTCAACCTCAAGATGGCCGTGAAGTTCTCATGCTTCAGATAATGACTAACTTACCGTATATGTCCTGAAAATAACATTATCAAAGAATGTCCATTAACAAAGCCAAAAAAGGTAGGTTACAAACTTGAAAGTCAAAATATAGTTAGAACCAAAATATAGTTATGGCTTAATAAAGTCTAGAACGGGGAATCTCGGTAGGGAAGCAGAGGCTAAAGGTCAGGTCGAGGCCTAAATTGACCTGAGAACAAGCAGGCCATAGCTTTAAAATGTAGAGTCTACTTTGACATCAAAATTCACCTTGAATCAAGATCAAAATGACGTGACAATGGATTTTATGAGGGCACTGAATCGGTTCTTAGCCGAAGCGACCAAACCCCGAGCCCCTTTCTTATTTCGTAAGCGGAATAAGGGTACACGTGCAGATCGTTTGTTCACAAGGACTGCCGCTAGCATAGACGATGAAAATCATTCCAAACCACGTCTGTCATCACTCCCCGAGCGATGAGTTCACCAAACATTTATCTGGGCTCTACAAAGTACTAGAAGAGTCGAAAGACCAAGGCGCACAAGGCTGAGGATTATGAATCATGAAGTCAGAGATGATGAATTAGTATTGAATTAAAAGCTCAAGATAGATGACGACTGGCAAAATCTAACCGAGGCCCTTTGTGTCAACAGGCGGAGGAGGAGACGATGATACTAGCATTTGCTCAGCCACAGCTGGCTTCACTTTACACTATCTCCTTGCTCCTCTACCCTGGCAAGCAGTACACGTTACACTTCGTTAACCGCGTGGACGAGTATTTTGTAGAAAAGGAATTTTGCGACCCAACTGCCTACACGCTCCCTCAGATTGGATAATGTTATTTGAGGTTGTAGCTATGTAAAAAGAAAAATTAACAAATATTTAGCATTTCACCGCCTATCATAACTAACGCAATTTTACATAGCTTAACTTAACATAACCTAAGCAGCCTTGTCCTACCACAACATACTTTAAATAGAATGGTAACTATAAAATGAAAATTTCACAAGGAAATGTAACCGCAGTTTCACAAATACAACAATGACATCCCAGTAGGTCTAGCCTACCCAAGGAATCCGTAAGTAAAAGAAATATGGTCACGGCAGGCATAAGCCTAATTAGGACCAAATCTAAAGCAAACAAAAACAATAGGTTTCCTTCTAATCATCAGTAGGTCTAGCCTAGCCAAGGACTCCTTAAGTAATAGAAATATGGTCATGGCAGGCATAAGCCTAAATAGGATCAAATCTAAAGTCAACAAAAACAATAGGTTTCCTTCTATTCATATCTAGACCTAAGCCATAAGCCTAAACAACATAACCACAACCTGCCATCGAAAACTTGCCACATTAAACAACAAAGCATCAAAACAGGTTCATGGTAGGCAATGCTTAATCACTTTAGCAGACAACGTTCAATGCCCACTCTTCCAAAATGAAAAATCAAATAGCCTATGGTAAGAAAGTTAACTGTTTAGCAGACAACCCACAACCTCATGACAAACAATTATCTTCACATAGGCCTACGATAAGCAATACCGATTACTTGGATGTTTCATTACTTAAGCAGATAAACCCACTATTATAAGAATCCAAAAGGCCTACGGTAATTAAGTCTTTAGTTATTTAAGACAACCCACAACCTCATGACATAAGAAAATAAAATCACATAGGCCTACGATAAGCAATACCGATTACTTGGATGTTTCATTACTTAAGCAGATAACCCCAATAATATAAGAATCCAAAAGGCCTACGGTAATCGAGTATTTAGTTATTTAAGACAACCCACAACCTCATGACATAATAAGAAAATAAAATCACATAGGCCTAGGTAGGCAATGCTGATTACTTTAGCAGACAACCCTCAAAGTCAACCCCATAAAAAAAATACCACGCCATTTACTAAACCTAAGATGACCTTCCAAGCCCAGATGATAAGATAGTCACAAGATATATTTCTTAAGCCTACATGATACAATTCCCCCCCAAATAGGCCTATTTCTCAGGTTCAGTCGCCTGCTTAGACCGATGGCACCTGAAACAAAGGTATGAATCACAAGCAACTGCTTCCATTGTTCAAGTTGATAATCATTAAGAGAAAGCCTTGCCAATATTAAAATACTATTCATAAAATCCTCAAATATAAATAAATATCAGAATAAAGACGAAAATGAGGTTTAACACACGCACGCACAAACAAACACACAGACACACACAACCACAAGCAGCAGCATTTTGGTTTAATTTAAACTCTCATTATCACCTCATCCGTCTGTCTTTCTCATCCAGCACCTTCGGGAGTCCTTCGCTATCACTTATACTTACATATTCCGACGGGAACCTCCTACACACAGGTGAAAATCAAATGTTTTGGGCCATTTTCCTTCGACGGACCTTCAGCAATGATGTTCTCCTGTTCCCTTCCCCGTTGACTCGTCAGCTGATGTTTGAGTCTGTTCCCACCGGTAACAAAAATCATAAAATGTCGTTTTTTGGATAAAACTACACTTTGCTCGACATTCCAAATTGATCAGCGATATTTATTATTCGTTATGGATTCCAACCGTTGGGGGAATCGTGTAATTTACGTCATTTATTTAATGATATAAGGGATTTTCCTTGGGGTGTTTGGGTATGGAAGGTGAGAGGAACAGCCGCATAAGGGACAAAGACGCTCCTGAGGGCTGATGACCCGCCAATTTATGAATATATTTAACAATATACCTTATTTCTAATCATGAAATATACTTAGTGATATACTAACAGGCATACTCATTTAAGTCATCATTACTCAATACATTAGATATACATATATCCTCTGGAGATTGATAAATAACATGGTAAGTATATTTTGTTAACAGGTTTTTCAAAACTGGTATCCTGGGTTGTGCTACTTAATTCACATGTTATTTCTAAGGTATTCTTAAGTAGAAAAATTGTTATATACTTAAAATGTGGGTTATGATACTTTGCTCTATGTAAAATGTAAAGCAGGTTGTGGAATGCAAGCAGGGGAAATTATATACGGACGAAGTTCCATTCTCATCTAAAGCATATTTTTGTAACTGGTCGCCCGCGAAATTACAAAATGTTAGCTGTAACTTTTAATACTTTTAATATCTCTCTCTCTCTCTCTCTCTCTCTCTCTCTCTCTCTCTCTCTCTCTCTCTCTCTCTCTCTCTCTCTCTCTCTCTCGCTTGTGACATTTGATTCTAGCAGTAACAGAGCAATTCAAGTTGTAAGTTTAATACGTAATAGGCCTACCTTTGTAAGAAATATTTTCAAAATTTGACAATTTCATATTTCCATTTGTAGAACCACAATGCTCTCTCTCTCTCTCTCTCTCTCTCTCTCTCTCTCTCTCTCTCTCTCTCTCTCTCTCTCTCGCTTGTGACATTTGCTTCTAGTACTGACAGAGCAATCCAGTTGTAAGTTTAATACGTAATACCTTTGTAAGAAATGTTTGCAAAATTTGACAATTTCATGATATTTCCATTCATAGAACCACAATGCTCTCTCTCTCTCTCTCTCTCTCTCTCTCTCTCTCTCTCTCTCTCTCTCTCTCTCTCTCTCTCTCTCTCTCTCTCTCTCTCTCTTTATTTTTTCTTAACTGAAGATATGCTAAACACACTTCTTTCAATTTACCCAAATTTTTGCTTTATAATAGTATTCTGTTTTTCATCTCTATTGGCT
>NC_090760.1:41039482-41046982 GCF_036898095.1 Palaemon carinicauda | reverse complement strand
GAGAGTGTCCGTTCGCTGCACCTCTCAGCTCCCCGGAAAAACCCAAGGAGGTTGACTCCTTCTCGACTCAAGAGTGGTTTCAAACTAGAATGGGAGATCCACTTGGCTGTCTGCTGCCCCCCCCCCTTTTTTTTTTATCTCCGTTGATTTGATCCGTGCAATGGATGCTTGCCGGATGTCAGCAAGGCTGCGTTTGACGGTAATTGATTGAAACAGGAGCTTGGCTTCGCCGTGGCGGAGGTGGTTAACGATGCAAAAAAATAAACAAATAATAAAGATGGTGTTTTCTGAAGAAACTGTAGTTCCTGATTTAAAAAAAACGAAGCTTTAGCTGATGTTTTTGTGTAGCCACTGAAGTTTGAGGAAATGGAGAAACAGGATGTCGAAGGAGAGAGAGAGAGAGAGAGAGAGAGAGAGAGAGAGAGAGAGAGAGAGAGAGAGAGATTAGGTATTCAGCAAAAGTGATATACGTAGAACCCTTGCCATCCCGTTAAAAAAACCTGAATACCACGATGTTCTTTTTTTTTCTTCATGCAGATGCGCACATGACTTCTAAATCTCTTATTACGAAGCGACAAGTGTTTTCCATGAGCTAATCTTTCATTTTTTATTAACTAATGCGAATTAAACAGCCAAAGTCATATCCTTTCCTTGCCCAGGCTCGAAAAAGCTGAAATGGAAGGATATAGGGTTAAACTGGTTGATATTTCCCTTTTAAATGATGTACAATGTTAGAAAAAAACCGTAATATTAATCTGAAATTCTCCGTAAAAAAATATATTGTTCTCAACCGTATTTCAGTAAAATATAGGCGACCGTAATTTTACCTTACTGTGTTTTTATTTTTTACGGGTTTGTGACCGTAATATCACTCTTTTACGTCAATATATCCGTTTTTTTAAAAAGGGAAAATCCTAGAATAAATGTTGCCAGACATTTACCGTTTTTTTTTTCTTTTTTTAATGCAATTTTTTTGGCTCGTAGAGAATAAGCCTTCGTTGTAAACAAAAGCTAAAAAAGAGTTCCAAAGTATTGCAGAAGAAAAAGGAAGGAAGAAATAAGTGACGCACGTCGGAAAAACTCCAAATCTCTCTCTCTCTCTCTCTCTCTCTCTCTCTCTCTCTCTCTCTCTCTCTCAAGCAGCTCTTCTAGAGGGGGGACACTCCAAAATCAAACCATTGTTCTCTAGTCTTGGGTAGTGCCATAGCCTCTGTACCATGGTCTTCCACTGTCTTGGGTTAGAGTTCTCTTGCTTGAGGGTATACTCGGGCACACTATTCTATCTTTTTTTCTCTTCCTCTTATTTTGTTAGTTTTTATAGTTTATATATGAAATATGTATTTTAGTATTGTTAATGTTCTTAAAATATTTTATTTTTCCTGGTTTCCTTTCCTCACTGGGCTATTTTTCCCCGTTGGAGCCCCTGGGCTTATAGCATCCTGCTTTTCCAGCTAGGGTTGTAGCTTAGCAAGTAATAATAATGATAATACTCCGCTGGTATTTACCGCAAGGCATAATTACAATAAAACTGTGACATATCACAGCAGATTGTTGTGGCCTGATTGGTAACGTCTCTGCCTGGTGTTTGCCAGACGGGGGTTCGAGTCCCGCTCAGACTCGTTAGTGCCTTTAGTGTCTGCAATCTTACCATCCTTGTGAGCTAAGGTGGGGGCTGGTTAGGGGGAGCCTATAGGTCTATCTGTTGAGTCATCAGCAGCCATTGTCTGGCCCTCCCTGGTCCTAGCTTGGGTGGAGAGGGGGCTTGGGTGCTGATCATATAATATTTGGGCAGTCTCCAGGGCATTGTCCTCCTTGCAAGGGCAATGTCACTGTCCATTGCCTCTGCCATTCATGAGCGACCTTTTAAACATTTACGTATGTAAAGGTTAAAGGTTAAAGATGTCTCGTTTCAGTTCCAGTTTCATCAGAATAGATGCTCACCAGAACGTCAGCCGGGCAAGCCCAACACCCCCATTGTGGTGCCCAACCACAACAGTATTCTCCCTTGTAAACAGCTTAATCTCACAGTCCCGAACGGGGATCGATCTGTTGCCATGCGAATACTAGGCGAACGCGTTACTTCTGTACATAAGCTCCTCGTCGTAGAGCACTTGATGGTAGTGTACACTTTAGATCAGGATGGAATAAACAAAGGGTAGAACAACACATAAATCATTGTCTTGTTGTGTTAAAGTTCCTAGTTTCTATAGAAAATATTTAATTTAATGTTACTATTTTAAATATTTTTTCCTTGTTTCCTTACTTCACTGGGCTATTTTCCCTGTTGGAGCCCCTGGGCTTATAGCATTCTGCTTTTCCAATTAGGGTTGTAGCTTAGCAATTAAGAAAAAATAAAAGTGAGCAATAATTCCTGTCATGTCAATATAAGAAGATTTACTAAGGATAACAAGGCCATTGCCTTGATCAGGGTCCCTAGAGATTGTAAAAGAAGAAGGGGAAGGAAGAGAAGACGATCGATTGACGAACTGAGAAAATTTGCGGGTGTCGACTGGCAAAAAAGGACCATAAACAGACGCAAGTGGAAGGACATCTGAAGCCTGGGTTCTGCAGTGGAATATAACGACTGATAATGATGATTTAATCGTGTGCGTATGCTTATTTCTAAAGTTATTTATGTTTATCTTATCATATATTACCTTAATACATCTTTATTTTCATCTTTAACAGTTAGCATCAGTTTGGGACCCCTCAACCTAGGAAGCTTCGGGGGACAAGGTGGGGGAGGGGGAGGAGGAGGAGACAGCAGTGGGGGAGGAAGCCAAGAAGGAAGTAGACAAGACAACCCCTTCAACAACATCCTAGGTCAAGCTTTTGGATTCTTCAACCAGTTCACCAGACCACCCAATAACAATAACAATAACAATCAAGGAGGTGGCAACAACAATAACAATCAACGACCTCCCGGGAATGTGCTAGGTAACGTCAATATTGGTGGAATCCCAATTCAAGTCACTTCCCAAAATGGCGGCTTTGGAGTTGTAATCGGCAGTGAGTGTGTTTTCTACATTCATTTTATATCTATTCAATAAAGATGACAAATAGAGAGCGCAAATCATTTATGATCTTTTTAGGCCTTTTAATAACCTCTTGTTACAAAAGGCATTTGATTATATATTAATTTCCCAGGAGAAATTCTTCTTAAAACTCAGCCTCAAATCCCTTCATCCTCAGGTTGCAACAACAACAATGGCGGCTGCGAACAGGGTTGCCGAATGATGCGAGGGAGAGTCAGGTGCTTCTGTCAGAACGGGTTCCTCCTCCGACAGGATGGAAGGACCTGTCAGGACTTTGACGAGTGCCAGCAGGGCAACAACGGAGGCTGCAGTGAAATCTGCAACAATACGCCAGGGTCCTTCTCTTGCAGCTGTCGTTCGGGGGTGCTCCAGCCAGACCAGAGGACCTGCAGTGGAGGCTTTGGCCCTGGACCTTCAGGATTTCCTAATTGCAACATCAACAATGGAGGGTGTGAACAAGTACGTTGCAATAGAATCTCCAGGTTCCTGAGATAACACCTTCAAAAAAATTATTTTTCATCTTCTTCTTCTTCTTCTTCTTCTTCTTCTTCTTATTATTATTATTATTATTATTATTATTATTGTTGTTGTTGTTGTTATCATTATTGTTGTTATTGTCATTATTGATCAAACAAATAGAAAAAAAACCATATAATCAGTCAACGCATCCATTTGTCAGCATAAAACAACACTCCTATATTTAAATGGAAAAAAAAATTAAATGCTAACAACACTTTAGTGAATACAACATTTAAAGAATATTTTCTATTATTCTATTTTGCTTTTCAATGATCCTAAGCAGAGTTTGATTTAATCACCAAGATTTGTGTCCCTTAAGAGAGAGAGACAGAAGTCGATTCTTGCAACTCCATCATCATAATCCTCACCTGTTGCTTTCCATTCCAAATTCCAGTTATGTCAACAAAATGGCATCGCAGTCCAGTGTGGCTGTCGACCTGGCTTTGCCCTGGGTCGGGATGGGAAGCAATGCCTGCGGGTCGACGTCTGCGTCAATGACAACGGCGGATGTGAGGATATTTGCAACGTAGACGAGGGCGGTAATAGAGAGTGCTCCTGCTTCCCGGGAAGGGTAAGACGATTTGGAATGTAAAGAAGAAATGTATGGATTTTAAAACTTGAAGGTGAAGGATACATGTAAGAATAAGACAGATTAAAAGTTAAAAGCAAATGTGTATTGGCTAGATGACTTAAGATATAAAGAAAATGTGTAAGGGTAAGAAAAGGTATTCTTAAAAAGTAACTTTCATGAAGTAACATAGATCAATTTGTAAAGAACAAAATTAAGAATAGAAGTAATTTCCAGGCAGAGTTTGGAAGTAAGGGAGAAATGGGATAGTTAAGTAGAGTAAGGGACCACCAGCAGAGGCATACCCACGCATTCTAGTCATAGCTGCTTTGTTTGTTTTAGATCATTGCTTCCTCGTACCACTTCTATTTGACTGAGGGATGGGAGGGCTTCATCGCAGACTAGTCCACTTATATATTCTTGCTTTGTGATTGACTGCTACCACCTTGAATTGTGATTGACCACAGCCTTCTTACAGTTGATTCATGTAAACACATCAATAATGATAACAAACTAAATGACATTAAGAGTTAGTGTAAAAACAATGCTGTTGAGAGAAGGTAAAATGTTGGACTGTCGAGCTTCATCTAATTTCTAATGTTAACATACAGGAGCTTGTCTAACTCTACCTTCCAAACATCCCTCAAATGGTCTTTGCTCCGCCGGGGCTTTTGTCATTGCAAATAAACATTATCTCATTGCTCTTCTGTTCTGGCAAGCAGTACAGGGATGTGCTGTGCATGCTGTCCATGTGGGTCACTAATAAATTATCATAATTACCTATAATTACTGGACAATAGAGCTTCTTATAATCTATTTTATCATTGTTATGATTATATAAATCAGCTGTGAGATGGTAGTAGTCGATCATGAGGTAAGGGGACTAATCTGCGATTAGAGACCCTTCCATCTACACACTGAGCCTGGCACATGAGCTTGTTTCTATCTATCCATCAAGCCACTGACTGACAAACTAACCCATTCCACTCGGGTTTATATTCCCTTAGAGACCACGCCGAGACGGGCTTCGTTGCCGAGATATCGACGAGTGCAGACAGAACAATGGCGGGTGCGAGCAGATTTGTCAGAACACAGATGGATCGTTCACCTGCCAGTGTAACGAAGGCTTCACTCTCCTCCAAGATGGGAGGTGCCAAGGTAAGGCAATGAATATGAGATCCGTCCTGCATTTAATGCCAGTTAGAATATGACCAGAAAATATATTATTATTATTTTAATTATTATTATTATTATTATTATTATTATTATTATTATTATTATTATCATTATTATTATTATTATTATTATCAGAGTTGCTGTAGTCTATCATAATCATTGTTTTTATCATTATTTTCATTATTATCATTAATATCATTTGCAAACAAAACAAAAAGAGACAGTCAAAAATAAAGAACGATTAGTTTACAGACCATTGCATTTGTAAATCAACTGAAAAAAATTTATTACTATTTTCATGTATTTCTCTTCTTTACCAGCAAATCAGGTTCCAACTCCGCAGACAACCTTGGCCCCAGTAATACTGCCGCCTACTTCAGGAGGTGAGTTTGTTCTATAAAAATAGATTTTTTTCCCTTTTTCGCAGGTTGTTTTGCTTGGGTAAAATTCATTGCTTTTATGACATGCTACTGCTTTCATGCAATACGATGGATGTAACTAATTATTACAAATGGCAGATTTATTTCTCCTTTCTTGTCCACTTAACCTGTTCCTTAAGGCTAACATTGCGACCATAAATAAAGCATTATTGTTGTTGTTACCTTCGCCAACGAAATTGGGAGGAGGTTGTGTTTTCGCCCCTTTTTATCTGTTTGTTTGTTTGTGAACAACTATCTGACCTCAATTTTACTCATAGAGTAACGAAAATTTTGGAGATTAATTTTAATGTTGAGATGTAGAGGTGATTAAATTTTGAAAGTCGTGGGTCAAAGGTCAAGGTCAAGGTCAAGCAAAAGGTTGACCGAACTGACTGAAACCTTAACCTCAAGTTCGCACATGGTTGTCACACAGACTTTAAATATGCCTATGGTCTAAATTGATTCTGGGAAAGGCAAGCTAGTTTCAAGAAATGAGTGGTGGAGGTCTGCACTCTCAGAGTGCTTTTCTAAATGTTATCATTATTATTGTTGGCAGAATTCTAGACCTACTTACAATTCTTCTATCTCTGCAGAATGTGGAATCAACCCGAAGAAGAACTCTTTCATGACTCGCATCGTCGGGGGCCGACCAGCCGACCCAAAAGACTGGCCGTGGATGGCAGCCTTCGTCCAGAGGTCCGGCACAGTAACTTACTGCGGTGGTACCCTCATCAACAACTTATTTGTGCTTACTGCAGCTCACTGCATGGCACCGTAAGTAGTTATTCATCTGATATTAGACCCAATTCTGTAAAATAGTACGTCGCTCTGTACCAAGTTGTATCTAGTGCTGCCACTATTTCATATGGCCTCCTTCGTTTTGCTCCACAGGTTCTCGCAGAATGAAATCTTCGTTCGACTTGGCGAATACGACTTTTCCGACAGCAGTGGAAATCGTCCCACAGATTTCAACGTGGCTGAAGTTCGGATGCATGAAAGGTACATTTCATTCGAGCCGATTCCATTTCCGAAAACCTTTCTTGGAGTCCTTCAAGATAGATAAATTTAGTTTGTTAATTTTATTTATTTCTAGTATGATGATTATCATCAATATTCATATCAAAATTAAAAATCAATAAATATATAAAAAGTTCTGTGCTATTGGACAGTAAACATCTGCTAAAAAAATTTAATTAACTTCAGGTACAATTCGAACACCCAAGAGAACGACATCGCCCTCGTCAGGCTAGATCGAATTGTGACCTTCAGCGATTTCATCAAACCTGTCTGTTTACCACCGGAAGGAAGATCCTTTGTCGGACTCAATGGATTTGTCACTGGTAAGGCTCTTCTTCTAAGCGTTAAAGATCATTCTTATTATCCCAACTGGTTTTAAAGTAAAATGGGATCAAATTAAAACTTAAGATTTTCGTTAAGTCTTGTTTATGGTTACATGAAAAGACCAATTACAGTATTGAGTATAAGATTCGAAGCTTTACACCTTTATATTAATTGATAGTACCAGGAAAATTATATTTGGAGTGACGAGTTAGGAACCAGGACCTAATTTTGAACTGGGCGGTAGAATTAGTAGTAAGGGAGAGCCTCTGTAACGGCTCCTGGATCTGAGTCCACTATATTTGTCTGATGATTTACACTACAATCGCAGAATGGATCAATATCTTTAATCACACCCTTACACTGAATATCCCCTCAAAAATGTCCTCTTCAGCGTGATTTTTATGATAAACCGCCCCAAAATAAATTAATATATTTAATATCA
>NC_090760.1:40919482-41034482 GCF_036898095.1 Palaemon carinicauda | reverse complement strand
ACATTCTGGCTAATAACCCCCTACGATGCCCTTCAGACTGCCATATTATTAGCTATAGGGTAGAAAATAAGGGAATTATTGGGCATGATTTTCATATTACATACACCCCATAGTACAAGTTTGGAGGCATGTGTATGATGGCAGGGTGTTGTTAGGCCCCACCCCCTCAATAGATAAGTAGGTAAGTCCAAGGCTTGTAGGTTAGGATAGGTGGGGAAGTTTAGGTTAGATGGTGCATTATGCTCGTGTTCCTGTTCGTCTTATACAAGGGCTCTGAAACATGCATAGTACATATTTGTTATCACTAACAGTCCCACAAAAATCTGTAATAATAAACAACATTCGAAGATTATTTACAAGGATATGTTCTAGATCTTGACCAGAACTAGACCTCACCACCTAACGTAATCTAAAGTGCTTGAAGTCATTGAGAATACAACCTACCCTAACCTAATTTACCAGGTTGTTACTTTACGAAGAACGCCATAATTTATTGAAAACAGAATCATTCACTCCATCCTAACATTGTGCATCATGGCCTGCAAAGCATGGAGGCCTCTCTATCTCCTCTTTAGCTTAAGACTTGATCACATATTCCTTACTGTAAAGTTGGGAGGTATGGCTTGAAGGCACATCTGTTTCTCCTCAAGAATATAGGGTATTTAATTTTTACCCATTTTATTATTTCATAAGGGAGCCATTTATCCGTAGAATAGACTACTTAATGGATATAGAGTAGCCTGAGGTCTGATATTGTCTTAAAAGGATTGTAGCTCCCACAGGCATTAATTACATGCAAAGCTATTATTGAGCAACTGAGGAAAATATTTTATGAAATGGCTGAAGTATGAAAATATCAAGTAATTAAGCTTTATAATATAGGAACCTTTAATCGATTCCGAACATAGATAATGGTTATGTAACATGAAAACTAGAAAAGCTTCCACAAGAGCTCAAGAATAATGCATCTTCAATAAGCAACCATGACCTTTCCTAACAACAATGCATAATTTTCAATATTAAACTTACCCGATAATCATGTAGCTGTCAACTCCGTTGCCCGACAGAATTCTATGGAGGGATACGCCAGCTATCACAATACTAGAAGGGGGTGTACTTACCAGCGCCACCTGTGGCCAGGTACTATAGTACTTCTTGTTGACACCTCCTCAATTTTTCCTCTGTCGTGCTTCCGGCAAGACGTTCTGGGATACGCTTATGATCTTGGAGTATTTTCACGGCTTTTGGTGAAGTATTTCTCTCAGATTTCGGCTGTCGCTTTACTGGAAAACTTCTATATTAGCTTAGATAGCTATTATTTAGTCCTGATTAACGGTTAACGATCTTTTGCTTGATTTTGAAACCCCACTTGGCTAACTCTTTTGATTCAAGATGTCTGACATTTCACAAGCCCCCACCCATAGACGATGTAGGTCTTGTAATAGGCGTATTCCGAAGGCCTCGGTAGATCCTCACACCGCTTGTTCTGACTGTAGGGAAAGGCCCTGTCAGTTAGAAGATCGATGTGAGGAATGCGCCGGACTTTCGGAACTTGATTTTGTCCGTCTTCTTAAGTATTCAACCAAGTTAGAGAGAGAGAGAGTTAGGAGGAGTTCTTCTCACTCTTCACTTTTTTCCTCACCTCATGATCCCCTACCTTTTCCTACCCCTGTAGTGGCTACCCCCGAACCTACTATTTGCCCTCAGCCTGATATGTCTGTTGTTTTGCGTGCCATTCAGGCCTTAGGTGACAAAGTAGAGTCAGTGGTTAGTGATCATAAGTCTCTTATGGCCGAAGTCAAGGAACTTAAGGTCAAGAGTGCAGTGGGTGGTATTAGTGCCAGTGCTGTGACGAGTGCTAGTGTCAGTGCAGTGCCAAGTGCTATTGTCAGTGTCAGTGTGGTGCGTGAGGATACTTCTGTGCGTGCCAGTCGTCCTCCCAGTCCGGGACCTCTTGCAAGCTCCCAAGCCCAGGGGAGAAGCAATGTCGAAGGGCAAAAGGGTTCGGCAGGCCTTGATCGGCGCACAGATGTATCCTCGGTGGTTGCGGGCGTGTCTTCCAGAGACCGTCACTCCCACCTGCAGACGATTGAGCCCGTCTTTTACTCGTCTGCTGATCAATTGTCAGGGAAGAAACGCTGGACTCAGGTCTCAAGACCACTCAAACGCAGAGTCCAGACCTCAAGAACTCAACCGGGCTGCAGTCATTGGATCAGCTCTGACTCGCCGCAGTCATCAGTTGAATGCACTCCGCCTAAGAGGAGTAAGGTTCTGCCACAACAGATCTCTGCTGTTAAGGCTTTACCTCAGCAGACCTTAGTGTCTGCCGACCCCAAGTTGACTCTACTGCAGTCCATGCAGTCACAACTTGCGGTCTTGATGCGTGAGTGTCAGACTGAGAAGGTTACACCTCCTCCTGCGATCGCTCCGCCTGACCGCAGTACTGCCTGCCAGGCGTACGATGTTGAGGCTCCTCAGGATACCTTACCACGTTCTGAGTTTACTGTTTCCAGTGGTGTGCAGCTCCCTCCGCCTTCCTTAAGGCAACCTCAGCAATGGGAACAGGAAGCTTATACCTTACTTCCTCCGCTTCCACTTGCAGTTCCACCAGTGAGGCAACACTCTCTTGAGGTACAACAACCTCTCCCATCCATGAGTCAGTCTCCTCAGCTCTCGCTGCAGCGAGCTCAACCCTCCTCAAGGCAAGCACCTCAACACCTTAGCCTTGCGCCTCAGGAACCTCAACTCGCGAGACAATTACTGCGTTCTGCGCAGCCACTACCTCATCGCTCACAGCTCACACCTCAGGAACCTCAACTCGTTCCTCAGGAACTTGCTACTGCGCATCCGCCAACCACTCAGCAAGCGCAACCCTTGAGTTCAGACACTCATGCCAGGAGTCAGCCTCCTCCACCCATGCGCCTACCTTCTGCTACTTCTTTTGATCAGCCTTTGCAGACTGAGCCTCAAGTGTTCCCTCAACAGAGTCTTGAAGAGGAAACCACAAATATTGTTGTTCCAGCTCGTGCTGACTCTGCTGTTCAGCATACCTTACCGATCTCTTCGCTACACTCTGGTGATGAGGTGTCTGATGATGAGGCTGCACACCTGGATCCCTCATCAGACGTGGATGAATCCAAGTCTTCTCCACCTTCTATTGACTTTCGTAAGGTCTTGGCTCTTTTTAGGGAGGTATACCCAGACCACTTTGTCTCTGCTATCCCCCGCTCTCCGCCATCTGAGTTTTCGCTGGGCATGCAGCCAGCTAAGTCAACTTATACTAAGCTCGTCTTAGCAAGGTCCTCTAAGAGAGCGTTAAGGATTTTAGGGGAGTGGTTGCAGTCTAAGCAACAACTTGGAAAGACTTCGTTCATGTTTCCTCCGACTAAGCTCACTTCTAAAGCGGGCGTTTGGTATGCCACAGGAGAGGAGCCAGGCTTGGGAGTACCTGCCTCTGCCCAGGCTGACTTCTCAAGTCTGGTAGACTCTCCTCGTAGAACAGCAATGAGGCGCTCTAAGGTTTGCTGGACCTTCTCAGACCTTGATCACTTCCTGAAGGGTGTTTTTAGAGCATTTGAGATGTTCAACTTCCTAGACTGGTGCCTGGGGGCCCTCAGCAAGAAGACCTCCCCTGCGGACAAGGATTCTGCCATGCTCTTAATGTCCTGCATGGATAAGGCCATTAGAGATGGATCTGGCGAGCTTGCTTCGATGTTTGTGTCAGGGGTTCTTAAGAAAAGGGAGCAGCTTTGTACCTTCCTTTCCTCCAGCATCACACCTTGTCAAAGGTCTCAACTCCTTTTCGCTCCGCTCTCGAAGTTCCTTTTTCCCGAAGAGCTTGTTAAGGACTTGTCTGCTGCCCTGATACAAAAGGACACACATGATCTTGTGGCCTCATCGGCTCGTAAGACTAAGGTTGCTACCTCAGTCCCCAGGACTTATCGCACCCCAGTGGCTGATACTCCTGCTACGAGGTTCATACCGCCCTTTCGTGGTAGAGCCCCCAGCCGAGGAAGCTCCCGTCCAGACTCTTCCAGGAGCAAGTCTAGGAAAAGTTCCAAGGATTCTAAAGGAAAAAACTGACTCTCCGCATCTCCAGACAGCAGTAGGAGCCAGACTCAAGTTCTTCTGGCAAGCCTGGGAAAAGAGAGGTGCAGACGCCCAGTCTGTCAGTTGGCTGAGGGAGGGTTACAGGATTCCATTCTGCCGCAAACCCCCTCTGACCACATCTCCCATCAACCTCTCTCCCAACTACAAAGAAGAGGACAAGAGGCTAGCGTTGCACCAGGAGGTGTCGCTCCTTGTACAGAAGAAGGCAGTGGTTATAGTCCGGGACCATCAATCCCCGGGCTTCTACAACCGTCTCTTTCTGATGGCCAAGAAGACAGGAGGTTGGAGACCGGTGCTGGACGTCAGCGCGCTCAATGCGTATGTCATCAAGCAGACGTTCACGATGGAGACAACGAAGTCGGTCCTAGCAGCGGTCAGGCAGGAGGACTGGATGGTCTCGTTGGACCTGAAAGATGCCTACTTTCACGTTCCTATTCATCCAGACTCCCAACCTTTCCTGAGATTCGTTTTTGGAAAGGTTGTCTACCAATTCCAAGCCCTGTGTTTTGGCCTAAGCACAGCTCCTATGGTGTTTACGCATCTGATGAGGAATATAGCAAAATTCCTCCACTTATCGGACATCAGAGCCTCCCTTTACTTAGACGACTGGCTGTTGAGAGCCTCCACGAGTCGTCGCTGTCTGGAGAGTCTCAACTGGACTTTGGACTTAATCAAAGAACTGGGTCTGTTAGTCAACATAGAAAAGTCTCAGCTCATTCCCTCCCAATCCATTGTGTACCTGGGAATGGAGATTCGGAGTCAGGATTTTCGGGCTTTTCCATCGGCCCCAAGGATAAGCCAAGCCCTAGATTGCATCATGAGCATGCTGAAGAGGAGCAGTTGCTCGGTGAGACAGTGGATGAGTCTCACAGGGACCCTTTCATCGCTGGCCCTGTTCGTCGAGCTAGGGAGACTCCACCTCCGCCCTCTTCAATTCCATCTTGCAGCTCATTGGGACAAGGGTTTGACTCTCGAAGCAGTCTCTATCCCAGTCACCAAAGAGATGAAGACCACTCTCTTGTGGTGGAAGACCAATCTCCTTCTCAGGGAGGGCCTATCGTTGGCTATTCAGACCCCCAATCTTCATCTCTTCTCAGATGCATCGGACTCGGGCTGGGGTGCGACCTTGAACGGACAGGAATGCTCGGGAACGTGGAACGAGGAACAGGGAACGCTCCACATCAACTGCAAGGAGCTACTAGCAGTTCATTTAGCCCTGCTGAACTTCAAGTCCCTCCTGCTAGGCAAGGTGGTGGAGGTGAACTCAGACAACACCACAGCCTTGGCTTACATCTCCAAGCAAGGAGGGACCCATTCGAGGAGCCTATACGAGATCGCAAGGGACCTCCTCATTTGGTCAAGAAGTCAAAACCTCACTTTAGTCACGAGGTTCATTCAGGGCAACATGAACGTCTCAGCAGATCGCCTAAGCAGAAGGGATCAGGTCATTCCCACGGAATGGACCCTCCACAAGAGTGTGTGCAACAGACTTTGGACCTTGTGGGGTCAGCCTACCATAGATCTGTTTGCCACCTCCATGACCAAGAGACTTCCGCTGTACTGTTCCCCAGTTCCAGACCCAGCAGCAGTTCATGTGGATGCTTTTCTGCTGAACTGGTCCCATCTCGACCTTTACGCATTTCCACCGTTCAAGATAATAAACAAAGTCCTTCAGAAGTTCATCTCGCACGAAGGGACACGGCTGACGCTGGTTGCTCCCCTTTGGCCTCCAAGAGAATGGTTCACAGAGGTACTTCAATGGCTAGTCGACGTCCCCAGGACTCTCCCTCTAAGAGTGGACCTTCTACGTCAACCTCACGTAGACAGGTTGCACCCAAACCTCCACGCTCTTCGGCTGACTGCCTTCAGACTGTCGAAAGATTCGCTAGAGCTAGAGGCTTTTCGAAGGAGGCGGCCAGCGCGATTGCCAGAGCAAGAAGGGTTTCCACTCGTAGAGTCTACCAATCTAAGTGGGAAGTCTTCCGGAGCTGGTGTAGAGCCAATGCAGTATCCTCTACCAATACCTCTGTGACCCAAATAGCTGACTTCCTATTACATCTTAGGAATGAGAGATCCCTTTCAGCCCCTACGATTTAAGGGTACAGGAGTATGTTGGCTTCAGTTCTCCGCCACAGAGGTTTGGACCTTTCTTCCAACAAGGACCTTCAAGACATCCTTAAGTCTTTTGAGACTTCTAAAGAGCGTCGTCTATCCACTCCAGGCTGGAACCTAGACGTAGTCTTAAGGTTCCTTATGTCACCTAGGTTCGAACCTCTCCAGTCAGCTTCCTTCAAGGACCTTACCCTCAAGACTCTTTTTCTCGTCTGCCTTGCAACAGCTAAGAGAGTCAGTGAGGTTCATGCCTTCAGCAAGAACATTGGTTTCACGACCGAATCTGCAACATGTTCTTTTCAGCTCGGATTCTTAGCTAAGAATGAACTTCCTTCACGTCCTTGGCCTAGATCGTTTGAAATACCTAGCCTCTCCAACATGGTAGGTAACGAGCTAGAGAGAGTTCTTTGCCCTGTCAGAGCTCTCAAGTATTATCTTAATAGGTCTAAACCTATTCGAGGACAGTCAGAAGCCTTATGGTGTGCCATCAAGAAACCTTCGAGGCCCATGTCCAAGAACGGGGTTTCGTATTATATAAGGCTTCTGATTAGAGAAGCCCATTCTCACTTAAAGGAGGAAGACCTTGCGTTGCTGAAGGTAAGGACCCACGAAGTAAGAGCCGTAGCTACTTCGATGGCCTTTAATAAAAACCGTTCTCTGCAGAGCATAATGGATGCAACCTATTGGAGGAGCAAGTCAGTGTTTGCATCATTTTATCTTAAAGATGTCCAGTCTCTTTACGAGAACTGCTACACCCTGGGACCATTCGTAGCAGCGAGTGCAGTAGTAGGTGAGGGCTCAGCCACTACATTCCCTTAATCCCATAACCTTTTTTAACCTTTCTCTTGAATGCTTTTATTGTTGTTTTTATGGTTGTTACGGTAGGCTAAGAAGCCTTCCGCATCCTTTTGATTTGGCGGGTGGTCAATTCATTCTTGAGAAGCGCCTGGGTTAGAGGTTGTGTAGAGGTCCTTTAGTAGGGGTTGCAGCCCTATATACTTTAGCACCTTTGAGTTGATTCAGCCTCCAAGAGGAACGCTGCGCTCAGTAAGGAAGACGAACTTAAAAAAGAGGCAGAGTAACGGTTCAATTCGACTTCCTTACCAGGTACTTATTATTTCATTGTTATTTGAGATAACTGTTATATGAAATATGGGATACTTAGCTATCCTTTAATCTTGTACACTGGTTTTCACCCACCCCCCTGGGTGTGAATCAGCTACATGATTATCGGGTAAGTTTAATATTGAAAAATGTTATTTTTATTAGTAAAATAAATTTTTGAATATACTTACCCGATAATCATGATTTAATTGACCCTCCCTTCCTCCCCATAGAGAACCAGTGGACCGAGGAAAAATTGAGGAGGTGTCAACAAGAAGTACTATAGTACCTGGCCACAGGTGGCGCTGGTAAGTACACCCCCTTCTAGTATTGTGATAGCTGGCGTATCCCTCCATAGAATTCTGTCGGGCAACGGAGTTGACAGCTACATGATTATCGGGTAAGTATATTCAAAAATTTATTTTACTAATAAAAATAACATTTTTCAATATTAAACTTACCCGATAATCATGTAGCTGTCAACTCCGTTGCCCGACAGAATTCTACGGGAGGGATACGCCAGCTATCACTATACTAGAAGGGGGTGTACTCACAAGCGCCACCTGTGGCCAGGTACTACAGTACTTGTTGTTGACGCCACCTCACTTTTTCCTCTGTCGTGCTTCCGGCAAGACGTTCTTGGATACGCTTATGATTTTGGAGTATTGTTCACGGTTTGGTGAAGTATTTCTCTAAAATTTGCAGCTATTCGCTATACTGGAAACTTCTATATTAGCTTAGTTAGCTTTTGGAATTAATTTGATTAATTATGGTGACGAAGAGAGTATGAACTCTCTTTCACCTTTAAATGGCCGACCCTTCCCTTAGACGGAAGTGTTGGTGTCTAAGAGAGTATAGACTCTTTCTTAATTTTGCTTAACAAAAGTTATAGATTTATTTTATATCTCTCCGCCTTTTATAGGCCTCTTCGATTAACTTCCTTTTATTATAAACTTATTAAAATTTTTATATTTGTTTATATTCGACCTTTCCTAATAGTAGGCGGTCTTTTCTTGGTACCGAAGTTAATTAACATTGAGCCCGTCATTTCGGTTTTACCTGTTAACATATTTTGCTATTTTAATGTTTTTGAAAGAATTTCTTTGATAGTCTCGTACTGTTTTCAAAGTTGAACTAACGTTTTGTTTTGTCTCTGCAGTTGTTGACGTTCAGAACGTTCAACTTGCGCTCTATCGTCACGATAGAGAGAGAATTTTCACGGTGTCACGTTGCAGTAAGAGTAACCGTGTCTAGCGTTTTGTTCATTCTTTCTTAACTTAATGGTTTTAATTCTAATAAATTGGGAAATATTTCAGTTTTTTCCTTTAACAATAATATGTTTTAACGATATATATGATTGGGCTCTTCTCTCAGGTTCTAAGTCAAGAGAGAGAGAGAGAGAGAGAGAGAGAGAGAGAGAGAGAGAGAGATAGATAGAGACGGAGGGAGAAAGAGAAGGATAAACGTTTCGTTCAAGCGAGTAACGTTGTTATCGTTTTTGCTCTTCTCCCTAGTCTCTTTAGGGGAAGAAGGTAAACGTTTCTAGAGTTTTTTCTTGTTCTCAAGCTTTATGCGGTGAGAGATTTTAAACGTAGTTTATTTGATCTAGTGTTTAGTCTCTTTCCAGCCACTGAATTATTTATCTTTCATTAGATTTTTCTGTTACATTGTAATTCTGATTTCGCAATTACTAACTTTTGAGAAAGGATAGAATTGCGTGTTTCAGGTACAAACCACTTAAAGTTTCGTGTTCAGTGAAATAAGTGCAAACAGAAAATCAAAAGTGATAAGTGATTAGCGCAAAGTGTGTCAGTGTTGTGCGTGAGGGTACTTCTGTGCGTGCCAGTCGTCCTCCCAGTCCGGGACCTCTTGCAAGCTCCCAAGCCCAGGGGAGAAGCAATGTCGAAGGGCAAAAGGGTTCGGCAGGCCTTGATCGGCGCACAGAAGTATCCTCGGTGGTTGCGGGCGTGTCTTACAGAGACCGTCACTCCCACCCGCAGACGATTGAGCCCTTATTTTGCTCGTCTGCAGAAGAAATTTCGGGGAGAAAACGCTGGTCTCAGGTCTCAAGACCTCTTAAACGTAAAGTCCAGACCTATGCCAGACGTACGAAGTTAGAGTTCAACAACCCGGATGCAGTCATTGGGTTAGCTCTGACTCTCCTCAGTCATCAGGTGACTGCACACCTCCTAAGAGAGGTAAGGCGATGCCTCTACAGACCTCATCTTCTATTAAGGCTTTGCCTTAACAGACCTTATCGTCTGTTGATCCCAAGACGACTTTGCTGCAGTCCATGCAGTCGCAGCTTGCGGTCTTAATGCGTGAGTTTCAGGCTGAGGTTACCACCGGTGTGCAGCAACCTCCGCCTCCTCCTGCGAGAGCTCCGCCTCCGCAGTCCAGTCTGCCAGGCGTACGAAGTTGAGGTTCCTCAGGCTACCTTACCGCGTTCTGAGTTGCCAGTTACCAGCGTTGTGCAGCAACCTTAACCTTCCTCAAGGCAACCTCAGCAATGGGAGCAGGAGTCTTATGCCTTACTTCCTCCGCTTCCGCTTGCGGTTCCACCAGCGAGGCAACAATCTCTTGAGGTACGACAACCTCTTCCATCAATGAGGCAGCCACCTCAGCACTCGCTGCAGCGACCACCTTAGGCTAGCACCTCAGGAACCTCAACTCGCGAGACAAGAACTGCGTTCTGCGCAGCCGCTACCTCAACTCTCGCAGCTCACACCTCAGGAACCTTAACTCGTTCCTCAGGAACCTGCTACTGCGCATCCGCAACCCTTACAGCAAGCGCAACTCTTAAGGCAGCAACCTCATGCTATGAGTCAGCCACCTCAACGCATGCATCTGCCATTTTTTCCTCAACTTGAGCTTCTTCCCATTCAACTTGGGAATAACAAATGACAATAATAACACCTCATTACTTTCATAACTTGCATTTGTAATCATATACATGTATGCCTACACAAACATTATGATAATGGAGGTTATTTGTATTACTTATATAAAAATATATATGTATTCCTTGCAATATATTTTTAACAAATCGCAAAATATGGCAAAAATATCTTCTAAACAAAAAATGAATCATGAGTTATGAATGTAAGGTAATATTATGTTGATATTAAACCCCATGCAAGCATGCATGAAGTAATGCAGTGTTGCCAACAGGGCGAGTTTCCCTTTCCTGAGGTGAAGTAGATTATAGTACATTTAATCTACGATTATCATGCCGACTATCAAATTCATCAACAAAACAGTCTAAATCAATTCCCTCGGCACGTGCACTTTCAATGAACGGTAATGCGATATTACTCACTCTAGCACTGGTCATGGAATTTCTGAGAAATGTTACACGCCATGCAACACGCTCTGCTTAACTTACAGCATGCTCTACATACAGCATGCTCTGCATACAGCATGCTCTGCATACAACATGCTCTGCATACCTTACCGCATGCTTCTCAGTCACACATCTTTGGTTGTTGCCAACTCACTAGACTGTCAAGCAGTTTCATAACGTTGCCTTCTAGTCTGCTGCTTTTGCACCAGTGAAACCCTCACTGAGAGAACTTAGCTTTTCTCGGATATGGTCCCTGTAGATGAGAAAGTGCTTTTCTCCCTCCTTCTGATATTCCCTTGAGGACTCTGTCATTTGGAGAGGAGCCTTTAGCTGCGTAGCCTCCTATGGACTTTTATTTAAGCATAACATGCTTCCAGGGAAGGTAATGGTTCCACTTCAGTCGCTAATCCCGTCTATTACCACACCTGCTCCCATAGACCTTGAGCTGTGTTGCAAGACATGCAGTCCAAGCTTAGTCCTTGTTAGAGGATTTTTTGTTTACGGAGTCAATGTGTCACTGGGAAGACGTTCAACAACCAGCAGAAGTGACTTGTTGTGACGCAGTGCGGCAACCTCAGCAACCCGATAAGGAGTTGTCTGTACGACCCAGACAGTCTAGACAGCTTCGGGTTGTCACTGTACTTCCTCGCTTCCCCATGGTTGACAGTTCACAGACTGTGCAGCAGTACCATGATCTTGTGTCCGGCTCCGTCAGACGACTGGCTTTTAAGAGCTCCCACAAGTCGTCGCTGTCTGGAGATTCTCAAATGGACTATGGATCTGACCAAGGAACTGGGCCTCCTGGTCAATTTTGAGGAGTCTCAGCTCGTCCCATCCCAGACCATTGTCTCCTTGGGTATGGATCTTCAGAGTCGAGCTTTTCGGGCTTTTCCGTCGGCCCCAAGGATCTTCCAAGCCCTAGAATGCATCCAGAGCATGCTGAGAAGGAACCGATGCTCAGTCAGGTAGTGGATGAGTCTAACAGGGACACTTTCATCGCTGGCCCTGTTCATCGTGTTAGGGAGACTCCACCTCCCCCCCCTTCAGTATCATCTAGCTGCTCACTGGATAAAGGACATGACGCTAGAGACGGTCTCAGTTCCTGTTTCCGAAGAGAGGAGGTCTTCTCTCGCGTGGTGTAAGAACAGCTTTCTTCTCAAGGAAGTCTTCCTTTGGCTGTTCAGAAACACGACCGCCGTCTCCTCTCGGACGCATCAGACACGGGCTGGGGTGCGACTTTGGACGGACAAGAATGCTCGGGAACATGGAATCAGGAGCAAAGGACACTTCACATCAATTGCAAGGAGTTGTTGGCGGTTATTCTGGCCTTGATAAACTTCAAGTCCCTCCAGCTTAACAAAGTGGTGGAGGTGGACTCTGACAACACCACAGCCCTGGCTTACATCTTCAAGCAGGGAGGGACTCTTTCGTGGAAGTTGTTCTAGATCGCAAGGGACCTCCTCATCTGGTCTAAAGATCGAAAGCTCACGCTGGTAACGAGGTTCATTCAGGGCGGTATGAATGTCATGGCAGATCACCTCAGCCGGAAGGGTCAGGTCATCCCCACAGAGTGGACCCTTCTCAAGAATGTTTGCAGCAGACTTTGGGCCCTGTGGGGTCAGCCAACCATAGATCTGTTCGCTACCTCGATAACCTAGAGACTCCTGTTGTATTGTTCTCCGATTCCAGACCCAGCAGCAGTTCACGTGGATGCTTTTCTGCTGGATTGGTTCCATCTCGACCTGTATGCATTCCCGCCGTTCAAGATTGTCAACAGGGTACTTCAGAAGTTCTCCTCTCGCAAAGGGACACGGCTGACGTTGGTTGGCTCCGCTCTGGCCCGCGAGAGAATGGTTCTTAGAGGTACTGCAATGGCTGGTCGACATTCCCAGGACTCTTCCTCTAGGAGTGAACCTTCTAAGTCTACCTCACGTAAAGAAGGTACACCCAATCCTCCACGCTCTTCGTCTGACTGCCTTCAGACTTTCGAAAGACTCTCAAGAGCTAGGGGCTTTTCGAAGGAGGCAGCCAGAACGATTGCCAAAGCAAGGAGAACATCCACTCTCAGAATCTATCAGTCTCAAGGGGAAGTCTTCCGTAGCTGGTACAAGACCAATGCAGTTTCCTCAACCAGTACCACTGTAACCCAGATTGCTGACTTCCTGTTATATCTAAGGAAAGTAAGATCCCTTTCAGCTCCTACGATCAAGGGTTACAGAAGTATGTTGGCAGCGGTTTTCCGCCACAGAGGCTTGGATCTTTCCACCAACAAAGATCTACAGGACCTCCCTAGGTCTTTTGAGACCTCAAAGGAACGTCGGTTGTCCACTCCAGGCTGGAATCTAGACGTGGTCCTAAGGTTCCTTATGTCATCAAGATTTGAACCTCTCCAATCAGCCTCTTTTTAGGACCTCACATTAAAAACTCTTTTCCTCGTGTGCTTGACAACAGCTAAAAGAGTAAGTGAGATCCACGCCTTCAGCAGGATCATTGTTTTCACATCTGAAACGGCTACATGTTCCTTGCAGCTCGGTTTTTGCTAAACGAGCTTCCTTCACGTCCTTGGCCTAAGTCGTTCGAGATCCCAAGCCTGTCCAACTTGGTGGGGAATGAACTGGAGAGAGTACTTTGCCCAGTTAGAGCTCTTAAGTACTATCTAAAAAGGTCTTAACCTTTACAAGGACAATCAGAAGCCTTATAGTGTGCTATCAAGAAACCTTCTTTTCCAAGTTCTAAGAACTCAGTTTCTTACTATTCAGGCTTCTGATTAGAGAAACACATTCTCATCTGAAGGAAGAAGACCTTGCTTTGCTGAAGGTAAGGACACATGAAGTGGGAGCTGTGGCTACTTCAGTGGCCTTCAAACAGAGCCATTCTCTGCAGAGTGTTATGGATGCAACCTATTGGAGAAGCAAGTCAGTGTTCGCATCATTCTATCTCAAAGATGTCCAGTCTCTTTACGAGTACTGCTACACCCTGGGACCATTCGTAGCAACGAATGCAGTTGTAGGCGAGGGCTCAGCCACTACATTCCCATAATCCCATAACCTTTTAACCTTTCTCTTGAATACTTTTTATGGGTTGTACGGTCGGCTAAGAAGCCTTCCACATCCTTGTTGATTTGGCGGGTGGTCAATTCTTTCTTGAGAAGCGCCGAGGTTAAAGGTTGTGATGAGGTCCTTTAGTATGGGTTGCAGCCCTGTATACTTTAGCACCTTTGAGTTGATTCAGCCTTCCAAGAGGAACGCTGCGCTCAGTAAGGAAGACGATCTTATTGAAGGCAGAGTAACGGTTCAAGTCGACTTCCTTACCAGGTACTTATTATTTCATTGTTATTGTGGATAACTGATTATATGAAATACGGGATACTTAGCTATCCTTTAGTCTTGTACACTGGTTTTTCACCCACCCCCCTGGGTGTGAATCAGCTACATGATTATCGGGTAAGTTTAATATTGAAAAATGTTATTTTCATTAGTAAAATAAATTTTTGAATATACTTACCCGATAATCATGATTTAATTGACCCACCCTTCCTCCCCATAGAGAACCAGTGGACCGAGGAAAAAGTGAGGTGGCGTCAACAACAAGTACTGTAGTACCTGGCCACAGGTGGCGCTTGTGAGTACACCCCCTTCTAGTATAGTGATAGCTGGCGTATCCCTCCCGTAGAATTCTGTCGGGCAACGGAGTTGACAGCTACATGATTATCGGGTAAGTATATTCAAAAATTTATTTTACTAATGAAAATAACATTTTTCTTCACATTTTTAATGATAAGTATGTAAATAATTACTCATTGCCTCCTCGTATTCCTTATGGAAAAATACAAAATTAAAGTTGTGCATTAGACTATTATACATTTCCTTTTTCCTCCCCTTTATCTTGCTATTATACATTAACTTGCTATGGGACTGAAACCCCCCCCCCCCCCCATCTCCCCTAAAGCATTCAATAGAATAATATTTTCCTTACTGTAAGTTTGGAAGGTATAGCTAGGAGGCGTAAATCTATTTACCTTCTCAAAAATCAAGTAGATAAAGTGATTTAATTTATGAATATTCCTTTGCATGGGAGCCATTTATCAATGGAAGAGACCATATCATTTGAGGGTTTGCTATGCAAATTTGAGTACTGTATTCACTGGATGGGTGGTAGTAGCCTATTGCAAACGTCCCTGACTGCTGATCGGTGGACTGGGGTTCGAGTCCCGCTTAAGGTTGAGGTTGCTGTGGCCTGATTGGTAACGTCTCTGCCTGGTGTTTGCTAGTCGGGGGTTCGAGTCCCGCTCAGACTCGTTAGTGCCATTAGCGTCTGCAACCTTACCATCCTTGTGAGCTAAGGTTGGGGGGTTTGGGGGAGCCTATAGGTCTATTTGCTGAGTCATCAGCAGCCACTGCCTGGCCCTCCCTGGTCCTAGCTTGGGTGGAGAGGAGGCTTGGGTGCTGATCATATGTATATATGATCAGTCTCTAGGGGATTGTCCAGATTGCTAGGGCAATGTCACTGCCCCTTGTCTCTGCCATTCATGAGCGACCTTTAAACCTTAAGCTTGATAGTTTCTTTAGTGTCAGCAACCTCACCATCCTTGTGAACTAAGGATGCCGAGTTTTAGGGAGTATATGGATCTACCTGCTGAGTCATCTGCAGCCATTACCTGGCCTTTCCTGGTCCTAGTTTGGTTGGAGAGGCGGCTCGGGTGCTGATCATATGTATATATGGTCAGTCTCTAGGGCATTCTCCTGCTTACTAGGGCAATATCACTGTCCCTTGCTTCTGCCATTCATGAGTAACATGTAACCTTTAAAAAAAAGCCATTATTGTACAATATTACACATGAGGTTGAAAATTAGTATATGTAACAGTATCAATTTCAATGTAATCTCCCCTTTTTCAATATTAAACTTAGCCGGTGATCATATAAGCTGTCAGCTCTGCTGCCCGACAGAAAAACCTAAGGACAAAATACGCCAGCGATCGCTATACAGGTGGGGGTGTACATCAACAGCGCCATCTGTCGAGCAGGTACTCAAGTACTCCATGTAAACACAGAACCAATTTTCTCTCTGTCGTGCCACCGGCAAGACCTACTAAATACGCTGTTGCTTACTGGATTGATTTTCACAGATTTTGGTGAAGTACTCATTTCTAGTTTTTAGCTTTCGCTTTGCAGAGGTTATCTTCAATACTTCCTTGCATTCTTTGATTGAATTTTGGATTATTTGTTGACGACTTGGATAGATTTTGAATTTCCCCTTTGACTAATTCAAGATGGCTGACCCTTCTCAAGTCCCTAAATACAGGAAGTGTAGTGCTAGGGACTGTTCAAGGCGTCTTCCGAAGGCCTCTATCGATCCTCACACCATTTGTTCCAATTGTCGGGGTAAATCCTGTCAATGGGAAGATCGGTGTGAGGAATGCGTTGGGCTTTTGGAATTCGATTTTCTCGAATTCCTTAAATATTCACGTAGGCTAGAGAGAGATAGAGTCAGGAGGAGTTCATCTCGCTCAGTTGATTTTTCCTCTCCCCATGCCCCACAACCTATTCCTTCCCCTGTAGTGGTTGCTCCTGATCCCCCTTCTAGCACTCAACAACCTTCGATGGCAGATATGATGCGTGCCATCCAGGCTCTGGGTGAGAGAGTCGAGTCATTGGCGAGTGACCGTAACCAACTCATGGCAGACGTCAGGGAGTTGAAGGGTAAGAGTGCAGTGGGTAGTGACCTAGTGAGTGGAAGTGTTGTGAAAAGTGTTAGTGTTGCGCTTGAGGGTGCGTCTGTTCGTGCCTGTCGTCCTCCCAGTCCGGGACCTCTTGCAAGCTCCCAAGCCCAGGGGAGAAGCAATGTCGTACGACCAAAGGGTTCGACAGGCTTTAATCAGCGGACAGACGTTCCCTCCGTGGTTTCAGACGTATCTTGCCAAGATCGCCCCACCCACAAGAAGACGAGAGAGCCCATTCATTCCTCGTCTGCGGAAGATGTTTCTCGGCAGAAACAATGGACCAAGGTCTCACGACCTCTCAAACGCAAGGTCCCTTCCGCGCAAGTCCAACGGCCCAGTTGTAGCCACTGGGTCAGTTCGGACTCGCTGCAGTCTTCAGATGACTGCACACCTCCTACACCTGCTACTGTAGACCCTAAGTGGGCTTTGCTGCAGACCATGCAGACACAGTTGTCATCGTTAATGCAGGACTTTCGTGCGGAGAAGGTTGACGCTGCACCCGTTAGCCTACAATCATCCACGGTTGTGCGTCCAGTTGACGCTGAGGCTACCTTCTCCCGCACTCCAGCTGTGAGAGTCCCGCCACCCATGCGCACTGTACCCTGCCAGCCGCATGTTGACGTTCGCCGACGCACGGAACCCTCCGTTGACGTTCGCGAGTTACAACAACAACCTAAGTTGTTTTGTTTTGACGCGGTGCGTCAACCTCCGCAGCCCACTGTGGTTACCCCTACTCGCCCACAGCAGACTATACAGTCGGGAGTAGACGCTTTGCGCCCCCGCGCAACTATGGTTGTTGCCTGCTCTCAGACTGACCAACAGTTCCATGACGTTGCGTCCAGTGCAGTCACGCATGCACCCGTGCTGCCGGACTCAGCTGACCAGCCAATGCCTACTCCTTTGCCGCTTCCTCTTCAGCATTCAGACGATGGACTCTCTGATGATGACGACGCTGCACACCTTGACGACCCGCACACGGACATCGACGAACCCAAGACCACGCCTCCCTCCCTGGACTTTAGAAAAGTACTTGCACTGTTCAAGGACTTGTATCCAGATCAGTTTGTTTCTGCGGCCCCACGCTCACCTCCATCTGAGTTCGCTTTAGGCACGCAGTCATCCGCGCCTGCCTTTACGAAGCTCGTCCTCGCCCGCTCGTCCAAGAGAGCTTTAAGGGTGTTGGGAGATTGGATGCAGTCCAAAAAGCACCTGGGGAAGACAGCATTCTTGTTTCCCCCTGCGAAACTCGCTTCCAGATCGAGCGTCTGGTATGCCACGGGAGAAGTTCTCGGCTTGGGAGTTCCTGCCTCTGCCCAGGGCGACTTCTCAAGTCTAGTAGACTCTCCCCGCAGGCTGGCAATGAGACGCTCCAAGATTTGTTGGACTCCTTCAGATTTAGATCATCTGATGAAAGGAGTGTTCAGAGCGTTCGAAGTGTTCAACTTTTTGGACAGGTGTTTGGGAGCGTTGAGCAGGAAGACCTCCCCTTCTGACAAGGAAACTTCCATGCTCATTATGTCCTGCATGGACAAGGCCATACGGGACGGTTCCAGTGAGCTTGCGGCTTCGTTCGTTTCGGGGGTCCTCAAGAAACGAGAAAACCTTTGCTCCTTCTTGTCAGCTGGAGTAACTCAATGTCAGAGGTCGGAGCTTATGTTTGCCCCTCTCTCGAAGTGCCTTTTCCCAGAGGAGTTGATCAAGGAGATTGCTGCCTCCTTGATTCAAAAAGACACGCATGACCTGGTTGCGTCATCTGCACGCAAAGCCACCCCTTTGCCTTCCGTGTCTAGACCCAGGATGGATACTCCAGCGTCAAGATTCATTCCGCCCTTTCGTGGCAGAGCCTCCACCAGAGGAGGTGCTCGTGCCGAAGGGAAACGTGGGAGCAAGAAGAAAGGTACCAAGTCCTTTAGAGGCAGAGTCTGACTGCCACATTCTTCAGACAGCAGTGGGAGCCAGACTCAAGAACTACTGGCAGTCCTGGGAGAACAGGGGCGCAGATGCACAATCTGTGAAGTTGCTCAGAGAGGGGTACAAGATCCCATTCTTGCGCAAGCCCCCTCTAGCAACGACTCCCATCGACCTCTCTCCCAGGTACAGAGAGGAGGACAAGCGACTAGCTTTGAAGCAAGAGGTGTCTCTCTTACTAGAAAAGGGAGCGGTAGTCAAAGTCCGGGACCATCAATCCCCGGGCTTCTACAACCGTCTCTTCTTAGTGGTAAAGAAGACAGGAGGGTGGAGACCGGTGCTAGACGTCAGTGCTCTGAATGTCTTTGTCACCAAGCAGACGTTCGCCATGGAGACGGCAAAGTCTGTTCTAGCAGCGGTCAAGAAGGAAGACTGGATGGTCTCTTTAGACCTCAAGGACGCTTACTTTCACGTCCCCATCCACCCAGATTCCCAACCTTTTCTAAGGTTCGTTTACGGGAAGGTTGTCTACCAATTTCAAGCCCTGTGCTTTGGCCTAAGCACGGCGCCTCTTGTCTTTACGAAACTGATGAGGAATATTGCCAAATTCCTGCATTTAGCAGACATCAGAGCCTCCCTCTATTTGGACGACTGGCTTTTAAGAGCTTCGTCCAGTCGTCGCTGTCTGGAGAATCTAAAGTGGACTCTAGATCTGACCAAGGAATTGGGTCTCCTGGTCAATATGGAAAAGTCCCAACTGGTCCCATCCCAAACTATAGTGTACCTAGGGATGGAGATTCACAGTCAAGCTTTTCGGGCTTTTCCGTCGGCCCCCAGAATAAGTCAAGCCCAAGGATGCATCCAGAACATGCTAATGAAGGACCGATGTTCAGTCAGACAGTGGATGAGTCTGATAGGGACGCTTTCATCACTGGACCAGTTCATTGCATTAGGGAGACTGCGCCTCCGTCCCCTTCAATTTCACCTGGCTGTTCACTGGAGAAAGGACAAGACGCTAGAAGCGGTCTCGATCCCTATTTCCGAGAAGATGAAGTCATCACTGACCTGGTGGAAGGACAACATCAACCTCAGAGAGGGTCTGCCACTGACTGTTCAGACCCCCAACCACGTTCTCTTCTCGGACGCATCGGACACGGGCTGGGGTGCGACATTAGACGGTCGGGAATGCTCGGGCACCTGGAACGCGGAGCAAAGAGCGTTACATATCAACTGCAAGGAGCTACTGGCAGTTCATCTGGCCTTGAAAAGCTTCAAGTCCCTCCTTCTAGGCAAGGTGGTGGAGGTGAACTCCGACAACACCACGGCCTTGGCGTACATCTCCAAGCAAGGAGGGACCCATTCTCTGAAGTTGTACGAGATCGCAAGGGACCTCCTCACCTGGTCAAGAGATCTAAACCTGTCTCTAGTAACGAGGTTCATTCAAGGCAACATGAATGTCATGGCGGACCGCCTCAGTCGGAAGGGTCAAATCATCCCAACAGAATGGACCCTTCACAAGAATGTATGCAAGAGACTTTGGGCCACATGGGGCCAACCTACCATAGATCTCTTTGCAACCTCAATGACCAAGAGGCTCCCAAATTATTGCTCGCCAATCCCGGACCCAGCAGCAGTTCATATAGATGCCTTTCTACTGGATTGGTCCCATCTAGACCTTTATGCATTCCTCCCGTTCAAGATTATCAACAAGGTACTGCAGAAGTTCGCCTCTCACGAAGGGACAAGGTTGACGTTGGTTGCTCCCCTCTGGCCCGCGAGAGAATGGTTCACCGAGGTACTGCAATGGCTAGTGGACGTTCCCAGAACACTTCCGCTAAGAGTGGACCTTCTACGTCAGCCACACGTAAAGAAGGTACACCCAAGCCTCCACGGTCTTCGTCTGACTGCCTTCAGACTATCGAAAGACTCTCAAGAGCTAGAGGCTTTTCGAAGGAGGCAGCCAGGGCGATTGCTAGAGCAAGGAGGACATCTACTCTTAGAGTCTACCAGTCGAAGTGGGAAGTCTTCCGAAGCTGGTGCAAGTCAGTATCAGTATCCTCAACCAGTACCTCTGTAACTCAAATAGCTGACTTCCTTTTATATCTGAGGAAGGAAAGATCTCTTTCAGCTCCCACGATCAAGGGTTACAGAAGCATGTTGGCAGCAGTCTTCCGTCACAGAGGCTTAGATCTTTCCAACAACAAAGATCTACAGGACCTCCTTAAGTCTTTTGAGACCTCGAAGGAGCGTCGTTTGGCCACACCAGGTTGGAATTTAGACGTGGTACTAAGATTCCTTATGTCAGAAAGGTTCGAGCCGCTACAATCAGCCTCCTTTAAAGATCTCACTTTAAAGACTCTTTTCCTCGTCTGCTTAGCTACAGCTAAAAGAGTCAGTGAGATACACGCCTTCAGCAGGAACATCGGATTTTCATCTGAAACGGCTACATGTTCTTTGCAGCTTGGTTTTCTAGCCAAAAACGAACTACCTTCTCGTCCTTGGCCGAAATCGTTCGATATTCCAAGCCTTTCTAATTTGGTTGGAAATGAACTAGAAAGAGTCTTGTGCCCTGTTAGAGCTCTTAAGTTCTATTTAAAACGAACTAAACCTTTACGAGGACAGTCAGAAGCTTTATGGTGTGCTATTAAGGAACCTTCTTTACCTATGTCGAAGAATGCAGTTTCCTATTATATTAGACTGTTGATACGAGAAGCTCATTCCCATCTGAATGAGGAAGACCATGCTTTGCTGAAGGTAAGGACACATGAAGTTAGAGCTGTCGCAACTTCAGTGGCCTTCAAACAAAACAGATCTCTGGAGAGTATAATGGACGCAACCTATTGGAGAAGCAAGTCAGTGTTCGCGTCTTTTTATCTTAAAGATGTCCAGTCTCTTTACGAGAACTGCTATACCCTGGGACCATTCGTAGCAGCGAGTGCAGTAGTGGGTGAGGGCTCAACCACTACATTCCCCTAATTCCATAACCTTTTTAATCTTTCTCTTGAAATGTTTTTTATTGTTGTTTTTGGGTTGTCCGGAAGGCTAAGAAGCCTTTCACATCCTGGTTGATTTGGCGGGTGGTCAAATTCTTTTCTTGAGAAGCGCCTAGATTAGAGGTTTTGATGAGGTCCTTTAGTATGGGTTGCAACCCTTGATACTTCAGCTCCTAGGAGTCGCACAGCATCCTATGAGGATCGCGAGGCTCAGTAAGGAAGACGTACTTAAAAAGGCAGAGTAATTGTTCAAGTCGACTTCCTTACCAGGTACTTATTTATTTTATGTTTGTTATTTTGAATAACTGCTAAAATGAAATACAAAATACTTAGCTCTTAATAATGTAAACATGTAATGCTGGTCTCTACCCACCCCCCTGGGTGTGAATCAGCTTATATGATCACCGGCTAAGTTTAATATTGAAAAATGTTATTTTTATTAATAAAATAAATTTTTGAATATACTTACCCGGTGATCATATATTAAAGGACCCTCCCTTCCTCCCCAATAGAGACCCAGTGGACCGAGGAGAAAATTGGTTCTGTGTTTACATGGAGTACTTGAGTACCTGCTCGACAGATGGCGCTGTTGATGTACACCCCCACCTGTATAGCGATCGCTGGCGTATTTTGTCCTTAGGTTTTTCTGTCGAGCAGCAGAGCTGACAGCTTATATGATCACCGGGTAAGTATATTCAAAAATTTATTTTATTAATAAAAATAACATTTTACAGCACATAACTAGGTATGCTGTGCTGCATTCGGTGTATATAACTTTATGCTTTTGCAATCTAGTTAAGATGCATTCACACTTGTATAACTTTAAATGCCCCTTGAAAGTACAAAAAAAAACATTGAGTTTGTAAGACCAAATTACAACAATTGCATATTTGGTTGAATAGGGGAGAAGAAATTGAGAGTTGTTTGTCTTTTCTGTTTGGTGTCATATGGACTGTGAATATTTAGCTATATTTGGTGTTATATAACTATTAATATTGTTACTTTTGTCTTCTCTCAAGGCTGAATTACTCAAATTTTTTCAAGTTATATAAGGAAATAACTGGAATCTGGGAGTGTCATTAAGACTGCATCCATATTGTATTTTTATCTCATTCACTCTTGTATTTGTCATCTAACCTTAATGAATAGCAAGGTCTGACTGTACTTCCAAATGGATAGAGGGTAGCAAAAGACTTTATTAAGTACAGTACAGTATGAAAAAACTAAAAATTTAAACTCCTTACCCGCACTTCTTATACACAGGCAACCATTGGGAAACATCTATATTGAGAGGAGTTAAAAATATTTGGGTACTTGAACAGTTTTAATTGTTTGAAAATGGCGGACAATCGTCATACATAAGGAAAAAAAGCTCATTATTATTTTCAATAGTGCCTGTACCATAAGCAACTTTTGACTTCCAAAGCACCTAGGATGTGATGCAACTCCTTGTACACTGTATATGGTACATCGGTACATACCGTATGTAACTTAAAATTTACTTGTATCAGACCATTCATCATATCAGGTTCCATGTTGACAACAAATTTGAATATTGTATTGTACTTTCATCTCATTTACTGCTAAAGAATGTTTCCAAAAGATTGCCTAATGTTGATGACCAAGTTCAAGTTCCCCACCTATTGTATAATTGACAGTGGCTAATTACGTAACCATTCTACCATGCTGGCAGCAATTTCATAGTCCACGTAGCAGTTCTAACCTAACGCTGGACCCTGTTTCTTACCAAGTCTTGGTGCTCTATCCCCCTAGCTCCTCCTTAACCTTGTCTAAAAATTGTGCCAGCAGCCAAGTGAGTAATTTTGGGTTATATTTAACCTAACCAAGAGTGTAGCTTTCTACTTGATCAAGGACCAGGCATTTATTTAGTCAAACCTCCCTACCCAGATCCCTCCTTAACCTATAGACACTCATTGTCTACCTTAGACTTAAGCTTTTATAGGAGGATTGTGGGTCCATGGAAATTTTGACTCCTGTAGTCTTAGTATACTTTTTGTCGCTTGACTAACCAAATGTCTTCAGGATGCTCACTCACTACCATTAGGCTAACTGCCACGGTAGCCGGGTACCTAGGCAGCATATCTAGCCACTCCATTCAAGACAAACCTAACTTAAGCTTAACCAGACTAAGTCCTAGGTGGGCTGTACACGGACAGTCCTTGCCCTGTGTCATAGACCCTACTTGTCTTAAAGTGGATGACTTAGTCATGAATCGGTATGTATGTTACCTCAAAACTTACTCTATTCTAGGTTTCCATGTCACTACTGTAGACTAACCAAAAGTTAATTGTAGCTTGGTTGAATTCTATCAATTGTTGAAAGCCTCATTGTGTGTTAACCCTTTTACCCCCAAAGGACGTACAGGTACGTTTCACAAAAGTCATCCCTTTACCCCCATGGACGTACCAGTACGTCCTTGCTAAAAAAAAAATGCTATAAATTTTGTTTTTCATATTTTTGATAATTTTTTGAAAAAATTCAGGCATTTTCCAAGAGAATGACACCAACCTGACCTCTCTATGACAAAAATTAAGGCCGTTAGAGCAATTTAAAAAAAAATATACTGCAAAATGTGCTGGGAAAAAAATAACCCCCTGGGGGTTAAGGGTTGGAAATTTCCAAATAGCCTGAGGGTTAAAGGTTAATGTACAGTATTATAGCATAGATTAATTCTTTATTAAGTTGGAATCAATTATGTTATTGCTTAAATGATAATGGTTCAAATATTTCTTTTTTCAATATTTAACTTAGCCGGTGATTATAATAGCTGCAACTCTGTTGCTCGACAGAAAACTCTAAGGTAAAATTCGACAGCGATCGCTACACAGGTTGCGGGTGTGCCCAACAGCGCCATCTGTCGTCCAGATACCCAGTACTCAATGTAAACAAAGAACTCAATTTTCTCTCTGTCGTGCTCCCGACAAGACGTGCTTATTCGCTGTTGCTAAACTGGATTTGTTTTCACAACTATTGGTGAAGTACACTATTCTAGTTTTGAGCTTTCGCTATGCAGGTGTTTTATCTTCATCTTAAATCTTGAACTCGTTTTGGATAGATTTAATTATGGTGACAAAGAGAGTATGGACTTTCTTTCACTTTTAAATGGCTGACCCTTCCCTTAGCGGAAGTGTGTTTAGGCTTTTAGTAATTATATCACGTTATAGATTTTCCTCTATATATTTTATATCTCTCCGCCTTTATTAGGCCTCTTCGATTAACTTTCCATTTATTATAAACATATAAAAATAATTTTAATGTTTTGTTTATATAGACCTTTCCTGAGAGTAGGCGGTCCTAACTTGGAAACCGAAGTTAATCAACGTTGAGCCCTTTATATCGTAATTAGCTTTTAAAGAGCTAAGGATTTAAAACTTTTTAAATGTAATATTTTATGAAAGAATTTCTTTGATAGTCTTCGTAATGTTTTCAAAGATGAACTAACGTTTAGTTTATTTATGCTACGCAGTTGTTGACGTTCAGGACGTTCAACATGCGCTCTATCGTTACGATAGAGAGAGAGTGTATCACGGTTTCACTTTGCAGTAAGAGTAAATCGATTCTGACGTTTTGTTCATTCTTTCTTAGCTTAAATGTTTTAAATTCTATTTTAAAGGAACTTTTTATTTGAAAAACCTTTCAGTTTTTTCCTTTAGTCAAATAACATGTTTTTTTTGACGAAATATAATTGGGCTCTTCTCTTAGGTGCGAAATCAAGAGAGAAAGAGAGAGAGAGATAGAGACGGAGGGAGAGAGAGGAGAGAAAACGTTCCGTTCAAGCGGGTAACGTTGTTCTCGTGTTACTCTCGTCCCTAGTCGCTGTACGGGGAGGAAGGATAAAACGTTTTAGTTTTTTATTCTCGTCCCCAGGCTATGTGCGGTGAGAGATTGAAAACGTAGTTATATGAACTAGTGTTTAGTCTCTTTCCCAGCCACTGATTTTTTTTTTTTTTTTATCTTTAAATATGTTTTCTGTTTTTTGCTGGTATTAATGAGCTTGCATTATACGACTGATTTCGCAATTACTACCTTTTACAGAAGGGTAGAATTGCGTGTTTCAGGTAGAAATCAGTAAAAATTTCAGTGAAATAAGTGCAAAACAGAAAATCGAAGTGATAAAGTGATATGCGCAAAGTGTTACAGTGTTGCGTCCGAGGGTTCGTCTGTTCGTGCCTGTCGTTCACCTAGTCCGGGACCTCTTACATGCTCCCAAGCCCAGGGGAGAAGTAATGTCAAACGACTTATGGGTTCGAGAGGCCTTGACCAACAAACAGACGTTTTCCCTCTATGGTATCGGGTGTATCTTACCAAGATCTCCCCTACCATAAGACGAGAGAGACGTTGTTTCTCCTCGTCATCCGAAGGCTTTTCGCATAAGAAACCTGTCACAAGGTTTCGAAGCCCTTAAGCGAAAGTCAGTCCTTTCAGGACAGGTCCAGCGTCCTGGTTACAACCATTAGGACAGCTCTGACCCTATGCAGTCATCGGATAACTGCTCGCCGCCTAACAAAAGCGTAACACAGACTCCGAGAGTCTTTTTTTGTAGGCAAAGTGTTGCGGTCACAGACGTTACCCTCGTCTCTTACCACAACCATTTCCGTTGATCCTTAATGGGTTGTATGGCAAGACATGCAGTATATGCTTGCCTCCCTTATGGAAGACTATTCTGCCGATTAGTCCGTTGAGTCTAGCCGTTTATCTCATCGATATCCTGGCTTTCAGCCAACCTAACGTTCCTTTGTGCTTACTGTTGACGTTGGCGTAGCTTAGTCACGTCAGTCAGGTTGTTTAGAACCACACTCGATGCGGTCTCGTGTGGTTTTTCAGCTGCATTTGGACGTTAGGCCACTTGCTGATGCTCCTGTTGACGTTCAAGACGTTCACTAACAATCGGAGTTGACTTGTTTTGACGCTGTGCGTCAACCTCCGCATTCTAGAGTTGTTTTGACTGCTCAGTCTAGGCAGTCAAAGCAGTCTCGAGTGGACGCTGTGCGTCCTCACGCACCTGTTGTGGTTGACAGTTCAGTTGTTGACAGTTCACAGACTGTCAAGCAGTTACATGACGTTGCGTTCTGGTCCGCTACTAATGCACCAGTGAGTGTGGACTCTGCTTGTAAAGCATTGCCACCACGGTAGGTCTCTCCCTTGCTTGAGACTCAGCTTTTATCGGACAAGGTTCCTGTAGATGAGGAAGTTGCTGTTCCCCCTCCTACTGATATTCCCTTGAGGACTCTGTCAGATGGAGAGGAGCCTAAAGCTGCTTAGCCTCCTATGGACTTTAATTAAATCATGATGATTTTTTTAAGGATCTTTGTCCGGATCTTTTTGTAACTGCTGCTCCTCGTTCGCCTAAACGTCAGAGCTTACACTAGGCCTAGCTACTTCGAAGCCGTTGTTTTTAAGCTAGTGCTCTCTCGCTCTCCTAGAGAGCTTTACGTTGGCTAGGCGACTGGTTTTTCACCAGGAGGAGTTTGGGGGATACAGCCTTTGCTTTCCCTTCTTTTAAACTGGTTTATAGAGCGAGAGTCTGATATGACACGAGAGAAGTTCTCGGCTTGGGAGTTCATGCCTCTGCCCAGATAGACTTCTCAATTCTCGTAGACTCTCCCTGGCGCCTGGCCAGGAGACGCTCCAAGTTGTTTACAGGTCAACTTCACAGCTGTTTTCGAGCCTTTGAAGTTTTGCTGTACAATTATGTCACGCATAACAAGGCTTTCAGGGATGGTAAACGGTACCGCCTCAGTCGCTAACCCCGTCTGTTGCCACACCTGCTCCCGTAGACCCTAAATGGGCTTTGCTGCAAGACATGCAGTCCAAGCTTGCGTCCTTGATAGAGGACTTTAATGCGGAGAAGGTTGCTACCGAACCTTCTGGCCAACAACCTTCCAACCGGTCGGTTGTGCGCCCTGTTGACGCTGAGGTAACCTACTCGCGTCTGCCAGTTGAGGTGGTTCCTCCACCGATGCGACCCAGTGTGGGTTGCCAGCCGCACGTTGACGTTAAGCGACGCTCGGAGGTGGTTGTTGACGTTCAGGATGTTCAACAACCAGCAGAGGTGACTTGTTTTGACGTAGTGCGTCAACCTCAGCAACCCGGTAAGGTGTTGACTGCACAACCCAGACGGTCTAGACAGTCTCGGGTTGACGCTGTGCTTCCTCGCGCACCCATGGTTGTTGACAGTTCACAGACTGTGCAGCAGTTCCATGATATTGCGTCCGGCTCCGTCACGCATCCACCCGTGCGACCGGACTCAGCGAGCCAGACGTTGCCCACTCCGTTGCCGTTTCCTCATCAGTTTTCGGATGAGGAACCCTCTGATGAGGACGTTGCTGAACAACAAGACGATCAGCCCCCAGAATAGATCAAGCCCTGCTATCCATCCAGAAGATGCTGAAGAAGGAACGCTGCTCAGTCAGGCTGTGGATGAGTCTGGTAGGGACGCTGTCATCCGTGGAACAATTTGTGTCACTAGGAAGACTACACCCCCGTCCTCTTCAATACCATCTAGCTTTTCACTGGAAAAAGGACAAGACGCTAGAAGCGGTCTCGATCCCGGTTTCCGAAAAGATAAAGTCTTGTCTGACTTGGTGGAAGGACAATATCAACCTAAGAGAGGGTCTTCCCCTGGCTGTTCAGACTCCCAGCCACGTTCTCTTCTCGGACGCATCGGACGTGTGCTGGGGCGCGACACTAGACGGTCGGGAATGCTCGGGACTGTGGAACTCGAGTCAGAGGAGCATGCATATCAACTGCAAGGAGCTGTTGGCAGTACATCTGGCCTTGAAAAGCTTCAAGTCTCTCCTTCGAGGCAAAGTGGTGGAAGTTAACTCGGACATCACCACGGCCTTGGCGTACATCTCCAAACAAGGAGGTACCCACTCACTGACGTTGTACGAGATCACAAGGGACCTGCTCATCTGGTCAAAAGGTCAAGACATCTCCCTAGTAACGAGGTTCATCCAAGGCAACTTGAACGTCATAGCAGATTGTCTCAGTCGGAAAGGGCAAGTAATTCCAACCGAATGGACCCTCCACAAGGATGTGTGCAAGAGACTTTGGGCCACTTGGGGTAAAACCATCCATAGATCTCTTTGCAACCTCGCTGACCAAGAGGCTTCCAATCTATTGCTCTCCAGTCCCGGACTCAGCAGCAATACATATAGATGCTTTCCTCCTAGATTGGTCACATCTGGATCTCTACGCATTCCCACCGTTCAAGATTGTCAACAAGGTACTGCAGAAGTTCGCCTCTCACGAAGGGACAAGGTTGACGTTAATTGCTTCCCTCTGGCCCGCGAGAGAATGGTTCACCGAGATACTTCGATGGTTAGAAGACGTTCCCAGTAGTCTTCCTCTAAGGGTAGACCTTCTACGTCAGCCACACGTAAAGAAGGTACTCCAAAGCCTCCACGCTCTTCGTCTGACTGCCTTCAAACTATCGAAAGACTCTCGAGAGCTAGAGGCTTTTCGAAGGAAGCAGCCAGTGCGATTGCTAGAGCAAGGAGAGCTTCTTCCGTTAGAGTCTACCAATCGAAGTGGGAAGTCTTCCGAGACTGGTGCAAGTCAGTTTCTGTATCCTCGACCAGTACCTCTGTAGCTCAAATAGCTGTTTTTCTCTTATACCTGAGAAAAGGACGATCCCTTTCAGCTCCCACTATCAAGGGTTACAGAAGCATGTTGGCATCGGTCTTCCGGCATAGAGGCTTAGATCTTTCCAAACATAAAGATCTGCAAGACCTCCTTAAGTCTTTTGAGACCACCAAGGAGCGTCGTTTGGCTACCCCTGGATGGAATTTAGACGTGGTACTAAGATTCTTCATATCAGACAGGTTGGAGCCGTACAATCAGCCTCCCTGAAAGATCTCACTCTTAAGACTCTTTTCCTGGTATGCTTAGCCTCGGCTAAAAGAGTCAGTGAGATTCATGCCTTCAGCAAGAACATAGGATTTTCGTCAGAAAAAGCCACTTGTTCGCTACAACTTGGTTTTCTAGCCAAAAATGAGCTACCTTCTCGGCCTTGGCCTAAATCTTTCGATATCCCCAGCTTATCGGAGATCGTAGGCAATGAACTAGAAAGAGTCTTATGCCCTGTTAGAGCTCTTAAGTTCTATTTAAAGCGTACTAAACCTTTACAAGGCCAATCTGAAGCTTTATGGTGTTCAGTTAAGAAACCATCCTTGCCCTTGTCAAAGAATGCTTGGTCAGACTTTATCAGATTGTTAATACGAGAAGCTCATTCACATCTGAGTGAGGAAGACCGAACTTTGCTTAAGGTGAAGACGCACGAAGTTAGAGCTGTAACAACTTCCGTGGCCTTTAAGCAAAATATATCTCTGCAAAGTATAATGGACGCAACCTATTGGAGAAGCAAGTCAGTGTTCGCGTCATTTTACTTGAAAGATGTCCAGTCTCTTTACAAGAACTGCTACACACTGGGACCATTCGTAGCAGCGAGTGCAGTAGTGGGTGAGGGCTCAACCACTACAATTCCCTAATTCCATAACCTTTTTAATCTTTCTCTTGAAATGTTTTTATTGTTGTTTTTGGGTTGTCCGGAAGGCTAAGAAGCCTTTCGCATCCTGGTTGATTTGGCGGGTGGTCAAAGTCATTTCTTGAGAAGCGCCTAGATTAGGGGTTTTGATGAGGTCTTGTTGTATGGGTTGCAACCCTTGATACTTCAGATCCTAGGGGTCGATCAGCATCCTAAGAGGATCGCGAGGCTCCGTAAGGAAGACGTACTTAAAAAGGCAGAGTAATTGTTCAAGTCGACTTCCTTACCAGGTACCTATTTATTTTGTTTTTGTTATTTTGATAACTTCTAAAATGAAATAAAAATTCTTAGCTCATAATAATGTAAACATATTTTGCTGGTCTCTACCCACCCCCCTGGGTGTGAATCAGCTATTATAATCACCGGCTAAGTTAAATATTGAAAAATGTTATTTTTATAATAAAATAAATTTTTGAATATACTTACCCGGTGATTATAAATTAAAGGACCCTCCCTTCCTCCCCAATAGAGACGCAGTGGGACGAGGAGAAAATTGAGTTCTTTGTTTACATTGAGTACTGGGTATCTGGACGACAGATGGCGCTGTTGGGCACACCCGCAACCTGTGTAGCGATCGCTGGCGAATTTTACCTTAGAGTTTTCTGTCGAGCAACAGAGTTGAAGCTATTATAATCACCGGGTAAGTATATTCAAAAATTTATTTTATTATAAAAATAACATTTTTATAGTATGTAAAGAAACTTGATGATAATTGGATTTTATGTCTAGCACTACTTTAAACTCCTTAGCGAACTCTTATATGCATGGTCTGTTTTCATTATTGTTTTGATCATTATCATCATTGCTTTCTCTAACCCCTCATGATTTCATGTCTTCCATTGGTGTTCTGTCATCCTTTAACCACATTAAGACATCGATGTCTGAAATATCAGAGCTAGTCCATATTTTTAGGACTCTCCATATTTTCATTAGTTTTGTTTGCAAAGGTTGAAGTATTTGGTAAGACACTGCATAATAATTTTCTCAAGATAATATTTGTGAATCTTGTCTTTCAAATGGCCTGTGATATTCATAATGTAATCTTTACTGGATACTGTAAACTGGTATTACTGTAATCACTATCTACTGTTTTATGAAAGTGGACTTCCTGGTGACAAGTGGGTCTCCTATAGACGCTTGGTTAGTGAATAAAAGGAACCACATTGTTAACCATTTGAACCATTCCAAACTCAAGCCCTTCCTACTCAACACGTGTCGGGCGTCGGTGGGGTGGCTCAGGTTGGTGCGGTTGAGACCGCTGTTGCGGCTCACCCCTCGTGTATATTGACGAAGGAATACTCTAAATGGAAGACGACCTGTGAATAGTGGCTTTCACACGCCCTTTCTTTATACACGAAGCCCTTAGGGGTGCTCGCGCGAGGGTAGTAACCTCTGCATTCCATACTTTAACTTTCTCTGGTATATTTGGAAGTTATTTGTATCTGAAAAGTGACAAGAAGGACTTTTCACCGGGCGACACAGGTCTCTCCCCAGAAATAGATTTTTCCTTCGTCCAAATCCCTTTTTTAAGATAGGGAAGGACAGATTGCAATGCCTCATCTATACTGTATGTACATGTACTGTACTGCCATTCTAAAACTTATATGTTAATATTTTTTACATAAGGCACTTTAAAGTTATACTGTACAGTATTTTATCTTCTTATATGGATTGGAATTGTGAATTTAGGCTATATATAGCCCAGAACTGGGATCTGTAAGCCCATTCAGCACCCAAATGCATCTGGTGGAAATCTAAAAGTTGCACTAGAAAGTAAGACTTAAGAAGTTGGACAGCAAAATTAAAGGGAACAGAGGTAAAAGAGGAGGATATGGAGCAAATGCATTTTAGGACTGAGTGAATGCTGCAAAGACCCTTAGATAATTCCTAGTGTACCACATAAGGTGCACTGCTAGCATAACCCTTCCAAGGAATATCAGTCATACATTTTCAATCTTTAAAAAAAAATGAATAAGATTTTGGAAACTTATGACTGGTGGTTAATTGTTATATGTACTATAGTCCATTTCTTTTAGCGAGGCATGTTTGCACCGACTCGCAACGGTGCCCTTTTAGCTCGGAAAAGTTTCCTGATCGCTGATAGGTTCGAATTATCTTGTCCAACCAATCAGCGATCAGGAAACTTTTCCGAGATAATAGGGCACCGTTGCGAGTCGGTGCAAATATGCATCGCTAAAAGAAATGGACTTTAGGTAAATTCTTGTCTTGACAGCTGATGTGTTACCAGTAATTTGTGTCTCATATTTAATAACATCTTTCATTTATTTTTGTTACTGGTGTAAATCTGAAAAATTGTTCTGTATGTCAATGCCTGAATATTATTCAAAATACTGTTCAATATTGCACTTATATTATGCAATGCTTTTCCCAGTTTGTTTGACCAGTAATTTTTAAAATAATTGCACAATTTTTTCCCGGTTTGTTTGACTAATTATCTTTAAAGTAATTATGTGATGCTTTTTCAGAATAATTATGCAAGGCTTTTCCTCTTTGTTTGACTAATTACCTTCAAAATAATTATGCAATGCTTTACCAGTTTTTTTCTATTAATTATTTTCATAGTAATTATGTGATGCTTTTCCTGTTTGTTTGACTAATTATCTCCAAAATAATTATGCAATGCTTTACCAGTCTGTTTGATTAATTATCTTCAAAGTAATTATGCAATGCTTTTTCAGTAATTTTTTTTAACTATCTTAAAGGAATTATAAAATGCTTTACCAACTTCTTTGTTAATTATCTTCAAAATAGTAAAAAATCAATATAATTATCTACTTTCCTTATTAATCTTTCAGCTGGAACATAATGGGCGAGGAATTGATCCCTATAAAGTTAGGAGTGTTGGCACAGCCACCAGCACTGACCTTGGTGTATCGGAACAACACCGGGAAGGAGAGACAGCGTACAATGCCTGTTAGATTCTTGAACAAGTTTGGGTCAGTGAACACTGTTGTAACCGAACTTAAAAAAAGGCATAATAGACATTTGGAAAAGGTAAGCATTTGTATCCTTAAATTAATGAATGATTTTCTATAATAGCCCTTTCTGGGTCGACCTGTGGCGGCCGGTGAAAAGAGTCCTTCTTATATATCTTTTCTGATAAAACCTTGCAATTATACCAGAGAAAGATAAAAGCATGGAATGCTGAGGTTACAACCGTCGCGCGAGCACCTTTTGAGTGTCGTGTATAAAGCAAAGGCGCGTGAAATCCACTATTCACAGGTTGTCTTCCATTTAGTTAATTCCTTCGTCAAAGGGATGGGCCGATACAAAGGCCCTAGCCAACCACCAGCGCCACACCACCCACGCCACGACGCGAGCGCCATCTGAACAACATCCTTCTTTTTGGACTAGTTAGTGTGTAATTTTTTTGTGGTGCTCTCGGCCTTTTTTAACATTCGTGGATTTATTTCGTCATGTCCGAAGCTCCATCTTCACACATTCCAATGTTAAGTACCATAGTTTGTTTTGACAGCTTTTTATAGTACCGGGCTTTTGTTTTATATCCAGTATAGTTTGTTTTATTATTTCCGTCTGGCCCTTCACGGCAGCCATTGTTTGTTCACTTGTTTGGGAATTCATCTTTGTCTGCCCGTTTAGTACTCTGTCACTTAGGTTCTTGGTTAAGTCCCTGGCCTTATGCCTTTAGAACCGTTATTATTTTTGTGTTTTTATGCTCATGGTACTTTTTGCTAGCAAGTCCAGCCTACGAACGAGATAGCAGTCTAGCTTTGTTATTGTTTAGTACCCGCCCCTCCGGGGCGTTTGTCACTCGGCTGTGCTATTTATTTTAAGTTTTAGCAGATGCTATTCTTCGTTCGTAGTCTTATCTTGATGTACATTTTTATTTTTTACGTTTATAATAGTGTTGTGTGATTTTTAGTCCTGATATTGTGTCCAAGAGAGCGAGAGCTTGGGGTTCCCGTTTTCTGTTCGTAGGCACGAGTTACCCCTTTCTCTCGTTTTCTTTCTTAGCTCCGGTGGGTGAGCGGATTTCCCGTTTTCCGTTTTGTGCGTTCAACGGGTTCTCCCTCCCTCACCTCTCCCCCTCTGGGTGTATGATAACTTACGAGTTATTTATTTTTGGTTACTTTTCAATTGTTAGCGTTATTTTAGGTCCGTGTTTCGTCCTCTCCCCGTTACGGCTCGGGAGTAGTTATGAACGTTTTCCACTCCGCCTTGAGTTCTACTCCGGCATGAGGGATTCTCAATGACTTTCGTTCTATTGTTATATTTATATATTGTTTACTACATGGGACGGGCTTCATATTGTTTAGATACGACCCTCCGGTGGCCCTTACTGCGGTCTCAGGCCACGGCCATATCCACAATAGCCATTGTTATTACAATTGTGTTTTTATTCACAATAATTATTCAGGACCTTTCTTCTCCCTTCGGCCTCACCGGAGATCGTAAATACGCTTTGCTATGATCTAAGCCTTAGCCTTTAGCTGCGGCTTGGCTTTTATATCTTTCACAATTGAATTATTAGCCACAATTGAATTATTCAGGGCATCTCATTATCCTCCGGCGTCACCGGAGGTCGCCCATTCACTTCACACTTATTTGCCTTGCCTTTGGCTAAGACGGCATTATTCAGGACATCTCATTACTCTCCGGCTTCACCGGAGGTCGCCCATACACTTAACACTTATATTTGCCTTGCCTTTAGCTAAGGCTGGTGTTTATATTTATTTTAAGGGCATGTCACTGCTTCCCCGACCCTCGGAGATCAGCAGATTGCTTTAAGTTATTTATCCTTATGTCATTACCAGACATTAGGTAAATTACAAATATACAAACAATTGAATATTAAAGTGCCAACAATGGTATGGGGCGGTATCATCTTAAAAGTAATATTCGGCTATTAGTTAAATGCAATATTGGTGCTTAGGGAATTCAGTGAGTGCCGGAACTCTAGAATAATAAGGTTTTTTATCCCCTTATCAGAGTTTCAAGAAACACCAGACTCATGTCTCCTTTCTTTTACAGAAGGTCCGTTGTACTGCCGAAGGATGCCCTGCCTCGTTCAACGACCCCGTTGGGCATGACCTCTGTCGGTCTCATGCGCACTGCTCCATCCCCCTTATCCAGGAACCGGGCCAGGCACAATACATGGTCTGGTTCCCGGATTTGTGCTCGCTCTGTTACGAGCTGTCGTCAATTCTACTGAACGATGATGTAAGTGGGTTTTCCCTTTGTTCCTTATTTCTCATTGGCAGACACTAATTTAGACATAAATATGATATACACAGTATATTTTGGAGAGCAAACCCCCTCCTATATCACTAATCGCTGCAAATCTTACAGGCCGATGATGTCTCTCTTCGTTCAGCAAGGGCTACTCTTCGTCCGTGGGTGTCGGGCTTCGGCAGGAATGCCCCGTCTGGCGCACCCTATCTCCTCGATGGAGACATGGCCTCCCGCCTCTTCCCAGGCTCGACTACTGCTGCAGTCTCCCCTGACCTTGCTGCCCCCTTAATTGAAGAAGTCAGGGCCACCTTTTCCGAGGAGGACAAACCCTTCGTACCGCTGGACGTGGCAGATCTGGATATAGACGTAGAACCCAGGGATGAGCAGGTAAGTGGTGCCGAGTTGGTGGAAACCCTTTTCTCTCCTACTCCCTCTCCTACCTCTTCCTTTCTAGGTTTTGATAACTCTAAGGCTTCTCCTCGGGATCCCTCTGCCTCCGTACGACCCAAGGTGAAGCCACTTCGAACTTATAAGACTTCAGCTTTGCCAGTATCAACGTCACCGGTCCCCGGACCCTCGACAGCTCCTGATATTCATATTGCTCCTCGTAAAACCACTACTCCCAAGAAGTCTAAGTCTACCAAATCCAAGACAAAACCAACGGGTGGCTTTCAGATACCCTGGGGCGATCTCGTCCCCATCGAACTGGTCAGAGATTTGGTCAGAGATCAAGTTCAACATCACTCTGGGGCGATAACAGAGATTAAGGATATGATGGCTACTCTGATCCGCGCCGGAACTCAGTTTCCTCCCCCTTCTGCTCCAGACGCATCGAAGCTGCCGCCCTTCGATAAAAACAATCCTTGGCGGTTTGCCTTGCATGCCCCATTCTTAGATGGTTCCCTAACTCTGGAGGGCATAGGCACCCGCCCTCTAGAGGACCTGGAGTTCTATCCCCCGGGCCTAGCATTCCCGTTCAATGGTTTTGTACGTTTAAAGGAACATGCATTGGTCCGTATGGACAAGGTACCGAAGGAAACGGTGATATTTCCAAAAGAGCAGGCTCAGGCTATCTGGGCCAGAACACTATCAGAGTGGGGGTGTATTAACTCCAAGCTCACCCCACACAAAGGTGCCTACACTATTTTTACGACAGCGGCCTCCATCTCTTTGCCGCTCATAGACAAAGTCACAGAGCTGACTATACAGGCCATCAAGGAAGGCTCTTCCATGCCGGCTCTCAAAGAGATGGACCCCACCTCTATGCTTATTCCGGGTACCTCTGCAACCTGGGATGCTGCGGCTTCTACCTTCACGGTGGGGAAGCTAGACCCGGACTGTGCCTCTACTCTTTTCTCTGAGAAGCTTCCCAGATTAATAGAGAGTCTTCTCAAAACTGAGTTCGAGACCCGTACTAGACTAGCTAGGTCCCTCCAATCCATCACCTCCATGGAGTCCCTAGCATCTCTTTACCCAGAGGAAACGCTGTTCAGAGTCGCCACAAAGAACCAGCTGCTGTCCTACCAAATAGACCTCCATGACTTCTGGTCAGCTCGGGTTAGTTGCAGGAAGTTCGTTCTGTCTGAGGCCTCCATCAGGCATGAGCCGAACAGGCTGATAGCCTCCTCCTGCTGGGTTAAGACCCTCTTCCCTCAGACCGAGGTGGATAAGGTTCTTCAGGACACGGCGAGGGCAAACCAGAATTTGCAGGTAAGGTGGGGTCTCTCAGCCAAAAAGAGGTTCGAACCCCAGAGACACACGTTCTTCAAGAAGAAGCAGAGGTTTAGTCCTTACAAGTCTGCCCGGGGTACCTCGTCCCCACAGTCTTCCGCTGCCTCGACTTCTCGACAACAGGCGCCTCCTCAGCAGGTAGTCTACCTCGCTGCTCCCCCTGGTACACAGCCCAACCCCTCTTGGATGTCCTCTCCTGCATACAACCCTGCCTACGAATCCTCCGGTTCCTTTCGTGGATACCAAAGAGGGAGTTTCAGAGGTAGAGGACAGTTCCGCCAACGCGGCGGGCCTAGAGCAAGGGGTTCCCGTGGAGGGAGGGGCCCTAAGTTCACTCCCTCCCAATGATGTGATACCGGTAGGAGGGAGACTTTATCACTTCCGGGACCATTGGACCTTCAGTCCATGGGCTCACAGCATAATATCCAGGGGCTTGGGTTGGAAATGGTCACAGGGATCCCCTCCTCCACCAGTGACCTTCTTCCAGAGACCCACTCCCATCCTGGAAGAGTACACCGCGAAGTTACTCAAGAAGAAAGCAATCAAACGGGTTCGATCCCTGAAATTCCAAGGCCGCCTGTTTACAGTCCCGAAGAAAGACTCGTCGGCGTTGAGGGTAGTTCTGGACTTGTCGAAGCTCTACTCTTACATCCTTTGCGACAAGTTCCGTATGCTGACTATCTCTCAGATACCAACCTTACTTCCCCGTGGGGCCGTCACCACCTCTATCGATCTTACCGACGCCTATTATCATGTCCCAGTAGCTCGAAACTTCTCTCCTTACCTAGGCTTCCATCTCGGCAAGAGAGCCTTTGCATTCAAAGTCATGCCCTTCGGTCTCAGCATTGCCCCCAGGATATTCACGAAACTGGGGGAGACGGTGCTCGAGCAACTCAGACACCAAGGGATACAGATCGTCGCCTATCTGGACGATTGGCTCATTTGGGCCCAGTCGCACTAGGAATGCAACAGAGCTACGTCGAAGGTACTCCATTTTCTCGCCAAACTGGGCTTCCAAGTCAACCTCCGGAAGTCCCGCCTACAACCATCAAGCCACTTCGAATGGTTAGGCATCCGTTGGGACCTCTCAAAGCACAAGCTCTCCATTCCTCCCAAGAAGGTAAGGGAGATAGCTTCCAAGGTCAGGAACTTTCTCAAACACAAACAGGTGTCCAGAAGAGCTTTAGAACGAATCCTCGGCCTTCTCCAATTTGCCTCACTGACCGATCTCCTATTAAAAGCCAAACTCAAAGACATCAATCGAGTTTGGAGAAAGAGAGCGACAATACCTTTAAGAGACAAGACCTCGAAGATCCCCTCTGTCTTGAAAATGAGACTACAACCATGGTCCGAACGGAGGAACCTCTCCAAATCGGTTCCTCTACAGTTCCCCTCTCCACAAGTGACAATTCATACCGACGCGTCTCCGAGTGGATGGGGGGGTTACTCCCAACATCAGATGTTTCAGGGCTCTTGGTCACCCGCCATGAGACAGTTCCATATCAATATTCTCGAAGCTATGGCGGTGTTCTTGACCCTGAAGAGAATCTCTCCTCCGAGGTCGACCCACATCAGAGTAGTCTCAGACAGCACGGCCGTAGTCCACTGCCTCAACAGGGGGGGGTCCAAATCACCCAACCTGAATCAGATCCTGGTCACTATCTTCGCCTTGGCAGCCGACAAAGACTGGTTCCTGTCAGCAACTCACCTAGCAGGAGTCCAGAATGTGATAGCAGACTCATTATCCGGGACGAGCCCACTGGAATCGGAGTGGTCCCTGGACATGCGCTCCTTCCGGTGGATACTCAGGCTGGTTCCAGGTCTCCAGGTAGATCTATTCGCGACCCGACTCAATCACAAACTCCCATGTTATGTGACACCGAACCTGGACCCTCAGGCTTATGCCATGGACGCATTAACCCTGGATTGGAACCATTGGCAGAAGATCTACTTATTCCCTCCAGTGAATCTTCTACTGAAAGTCTTGCACAAACTCCGCTCCTTCAACGGGGCAGTGGCTTTAATGGCACCTCACTGGCCAAAGAGCAGTTGGTTTCCTCTCCTCCTCGAGTTGAAACTCCGTCCCTTCCGGATCCCATTCCCCAGACTGACCCAAGTGGTCCAAACTCGGACTGTGTCAGATTCCTCAAGGATAGCCAAAACCCTAACTTTGTGGATTTCATGAAGTTTGCGGCGCGTAGGGCCGCAGACATCGACCCAGATAATGTCCTCTTTATAGAATCAGACAAAAGGGACTCTACGATTCTCCAATATGATTCGGCAGTTAAGAAACTAGCAGATTTCTTAAGGACTTCAGACCATTCGGTTATGACTCCTAATTTAGCCATCTCCTTCTTTAGGTCCATATTTGACAAAGGCCTAGCAGCTAGCACTATAACCACCATTAAGTCAGCTCTGAGGAAAGTCTTCCTGGTTGGGTTTAACATTAACCTGGCAGAGTCTTATTTCTCGTCTATTCCAAAAGCATGCGCTAGGCTTCGACCTTCGGTTCGTCCACAAAAGGTCTCTTGGTCTCTAAATGATGTCCTCAAACTCGCCTCCGACACGGACAACGAATCCTGCTCCTATATCACTCTTCTTAGGAAGACTTTATTTCTAACAGCTTTGGCCTCGGGTTTTAGAATCTCAGAACTAGCAGCTCTCTCACAAAACTCAGAAAACATGGATTTCCTCCCTTCAGGTGAAGTACTTCTTTCACCAGACAGGGCGTTCCTAGCTAAAAACGAGGACCCCCAAAGTAGGTGGTCCCCTTGGAAGATTATTCCTCTTCTCCAAGATACTTCTCTATGTCCGGTCACCACTCTCAGGGCCTTTTTAGCCAGGACTGCTACCCGATTGTCTGGCCCCTTGTTTATCAGAGAACAAGGAGGTACCATTTCCATACGTGGTATTAGGCAACAGATCCTATACTTCATTAAACAGCCAATCCGGGATCATTTCCCCATGCTCATGATATCCGGTCCGTAGCTACCTCCATCAATTATTTCCAGAATATGGACTTGGATGACCTTAAAAAGTACACGGGTTGGAAATCTCCTATGGTCTTCAAACGCCACTATCTAAAGAACTTACAGGCTCTTAAATACCCAACAGTTGCAGCTAGGAGCCTTATCTCTCCCCAGTGATCTTTTGTTCTTCCTTTCATCCATCTCTTTTCTACTCCCTCCTACCCGCCACTCGCACCATGACGCCGCTTCCTTGGTGGTTCGTTAGCCCTAAGTTTTTTACATATTAGGTTAATATGATTGTAACTATTATTGTTTACCGTAGTTATAGGGTTGGGATATTCTTAGCCATGTCAGTTCTGTTGCATGTTTCCTCTGATACTCGGAGGCTTCCCTGTTGTCATGTTTGTTTAACCTTACTCTCACTATGCCCTGTGGCTAGTTTATGTTTTATGCCTACTTACCTTAATTATATATGATTTTCTTTACATGGTGTTGTTTCTCTCCCCTCATTAAATTAGTAGTTATTGTTGGGCTTGGAAGGCATTCTCTGGTACATTTTCACCGGCCGCCACAGGTCGACCCAGAAAAGGGATTTTGACGAAGGAAAAATCTATTTCTGGGGAGAGACCTGTGGCGCCCGGTGAAACCCTTCCCCTTTATTTTACACGATCCCACCCTTTCCTTTCCAAGCCGTCATGGCCAATACAGAAGGATGTTGTTCAGATGGCGCTCGCGTCGTGGCGTGGGTGGTGTGGCGCTGGTGGTTGGCTAGGGCCTTTGTATTGGCCCATCCCTTTGACGAAGGAATTAACTAAATGGAAGACGACCTGTGAATAGTGGATTTCACGCGCCTTTGCTTTATACACGACACTCAAAAGGTGCTCGCGCGAGGGTTGTAACCTCAGCATTCCATGCTTTTATCTTTCTCTGGTATAATTGGAAGGTTTTATCAGAAAAGATATATAAACAGGACTCTTTTCACCGGGCGCCACAGGTCTCTCCCCAGAAATAGATTTTTCCTTCGTCAAAATCCCTTTTTTATGTTATTTCTATGTGCTGTAAAAAGATTCCATTGCTTTGCACTTCTTTTATGGCCAATCATAGGCACGGATTGAGTCTGCATAGATAGAAGCATTGCAAAGCTGTTGAGTAATGCAGTTGCAGGTATAGGTTGGATTTAAGAATTTGGAACCAGCGTTGGTGCCTGGGAGCCCATTTAGTATCCATGCAATTGAGGGAAAACCTTACACTTGCAGTAAGAAATAAAATTTGAAAAAAAGTTGTAATGGAAGGTGAATAAAATAAGGGAACGGAGTTATAGTAGAAAAGCTAAAAGTAAGTGCAGCTAGGGGCCGAAGGAATTGTGCAAAGATCTTCAAGATCTTGAAAGACCTTCATTGGCAGCACTAAACCGCCCCTTCTATCGGGACTTGGAGGTATAGTTAATCACATAGAGTGTGATTGTTATGAATGAGAGAGGCTGCAATAGTGGACCTTTTTAGCTTACAAGCCTTTGTAATGTAATATTTTTAGTTTTATATTTAGCACTAATTTAAAAACATGAATTTATATTCAAACTTTTAGTAATGGCTTTTATTCCCCTGGTTGCTTCTTTCTATATTTAAGATTATTGACCTCAGAGACGTGATTTTATTTCCCATCAGAAATCATTTGAATATTGCCTAATGTGACAGACCCTATACCAAGGGAGTCGAGCTTATTTGTGTTGGTATATTTGCCATCCCCCAAGAGAGATTAGTTCACCAAACTTTCAACTGGGCTCCACAAGGCACTAGAAGAGTTGGAAGACCTAGACCTACATGGTTTAGGACTATGAAGCGAAATCTAACCGAGGCCCTTTGCGTCAATAGGTGTAGGAAGAGATGATGATGATATTCGCCCTTCACTGTTAAGATCAACTTTGTTCATAGATACAAGGATCTCATCATTTGGTATCCCAGAACTTGGGTTATTGCAGAAGGAAAACTGTTTTTTGGAATATAATTCCAGATATTTGGAAATATTTTAGGTTGGCCAGGGCACCAGTCACCCATGGAGATACTACCACTAGAGAGTTATGGCATCTTTTGACTAGCCAGACAATACTACATTGGGTCCTTCTCTCTGGTTACGGTTCATTTTCCGTTTGCCTACACATACACTGAATAGTCCGGCATATTCTTTACATATTCTCCTCTGTCCTCATACACTGGACAACACTGAGATTACTAAACAACTCTTTTTCATCCACTTTTAATGCACTTTCATTGTTCAGTGGCCACTTTCTTCTTGGTAAGGGTAGAAGAGGCTGTTGAACTATGGTAAGCAGCTCTTCTAGGAGAAGGATACTCCATAATCAAACCATTGTTCTCTAGTCTTGGGTAGTGCCATAGCCTCTGTACCATGGTCTTCCACTGTCTTGGGTTAGAGTTCTCTTGCTTGAGGGTACACTATTCTATCTTATTTCCCTTCCTCTTGTTTTGTTAAAGTTTATATAGTTTATATGGGGGATATTTATTTTAATGTTACTCATCTTGAAATATTTTATTTTTTCTCGTTTCCTTTCCTCACTAGGCTATTTTCCCTGTTGGAACCCGTGGGCTTGTAGCTTCCTGCTTTTTCAACTAGGGTTGTAGCTTAGCAAGTAATAATAATAATAATATCATCATCATCATCATCATCATCATCATCCATGCTTCAACCTTAGTTGGAAAAGCTGAGTATTAAAAGCCTAAGAGCTTCAGTAGTGAAAGCATTCCAGGAAAAAGAAGAAGAAATAAAGTTGTTAAAATCTATAAGTAAAATAGAAAAAAAAATAGAGGCACTCAGTAGAGCGCAGAGCTCCACTGCGGAAGCTTATTTCTTGACCTTTTACTCGACCTTGACCTTTGACCTTAACATGTATTAATCAGCGTGGATTTTCCTCCACTCAAATACGAACTAAGTTTGAAGTCTCTGTGATAACAATGTCCAAACATATGGATGATTATGTGAATTGGACATTTTGCTTGACCATGGCCTTGACCTTCCAAGATTTAATTATTTCCAGCTTTTTACATAACAGTTAATCCCTGCAAGTTTCATTACTCTACAATTAAAATTGTGGCCAGGAAGCTGTTCACAAACAAACACACACAAACTAGGGCAAAAACATAACCTCCTCCCAACTTCGTTGGTGGAGGTATTAAGACAAAATAATTAAACAATGAAATTAAACTCATTCTAATGTGCTCAGTAAGAAAACCTGCATTTGCACTGTTTCAAAGCTCCACAAGGAAGATCATTCCATGATTTGGTCATAGGTGAACAAAGCATCTAGAAAACTGTGGTACCGAACCGTGATAGAAAAGGGAAGACTCGGAATTAACTCCATATCTAGTAGTGTTGTGAAGTTCTGTCAGGCGACAATAAGAATTCTGAAAAATTTTGAGAATGCACAATGGGTGAATCAAGTAACAATGAAAAATATGTTCTCTCTTCCTCTCAAAATATTTATTTTTTGAGATTATTATTTCTACAGATGACAGAGATTAATGTACTGTATATACTGTGCATACCTCTTTTTCAATATTAAACTTACCCGATAATCATGTAGCTGTCAACTCCGTTGCCCGACAGAATTCTACGGAAGGGATACGCCAGCGATCGCTATACAAGAGGGGGGTGTACTCACAAGCGCCACCTGTGGCCAGGTACTGCAGTACTTCTTGTTGACACCACTTCAATTTTTCCTCGGTCGTGCCTCCGGCTAGACTTACATGGATACGCTGTTGATTCTGGAGTTTTTTGCTCACGATTTGGTGATGTATTTGCTCTAGAGTTTAGCTTTCGCTATTCAGGAAGTTTTATCATTAGCTTAGCTAGCTTTTGGAATTAATTTGATTAATTATGGTGACGAAGAGAGTATGAACTCTCTTTCACTTTTAAATGGCCGACCCTTCCCTTAGACGGAAGTGTTGGTGTCTAAGAGAGTATAGCCTCTCTTTCTTAATTTTGCTTAACAAAAGTTATAGATTTATTTTATATCTCTCCGCCTTTTATAGGCCTCTTCGATTAACTTACTTTTATTATAAACTTATTAAAATTAATTTTTATATTTGTTTATATTCGACCTTTCCTAATAGTAGGCGGTCTTTTCTTGGTGCCGAAGTTAATTAACATTGAGCCCGTCATTTCGGTTTTACCTGTTAACATATTTTGCTATTTTAATGTTTTTGAAAGAATTTCTTTGATAGTCTCGTACTGTTTTCAAAGTTGAACTAACGTTTTGTTTTGTCTCTGCAGTTGTTGACGTTCAGAACGTTCAACTTGCGCTCTATCGTTACGATAGAGAGAGAATTTTCACGGTGTCACGTTGCAGTAAGAGTAACCGTTTCTAGCGTTTTGTTCATTCTTTCTTAGCTTAATGGTTTTAATTCTAATAAAGGAACCTTTTATTTGGGAAATATTTCAGTTTTTTCCCTTAACAATAATATGTTTTACCGATATATATGATTGGGCTCTTCTCTCAGGTTCTAAGTCAAGAGAGAGAGAGAGAGAGAGATAGAGACGGAGGGAGAGAGAGCTGGATAAACGTTTCGTTCAAGCGAGTAACGTTGTTATCGTTTTTGCTCTTCTCCCTAGTCTCTTTAGGGGAAGAAGGTAAACGTTTCTAGAGTTTTATTCTTGTTCTCAAGCTTTATGCGGTGAGAGATTTTAAACGTAGTTTATTTGATCTAGTGTTTAGTCTCTTTCCAGCCACTGAATTATTTATCTTTCATTAGATTTTTCTGTTACATTGTAATTCTGTTTTCGCAATTACTAACTTTTAAGGAAGGATAGAATTGCGTGTTTCAGGTTCTTACCACTTAAAGTTTCGAGTTCAGTGAAATAAGTGCAAACAGAAAATCTAAAGTGTTAAGTGATTAGCGCAAAGTGTGTCAGTGTTGTGCGTGAGGGTACTTCTGTGCGTGCCAGTCGTCCTCCCAGTCCGGGACCTCTTGCAAGCTCCCAAGCCCAGGGGAGAAGCAATGTCGAAGGGCAAAAGGGTTCGGCAGGCCTTGATCGGCGCACAGAAGTATCCTCGGTGGTTGCGGGCGTGTCTAACAGAGACCGTCACTCCCACCCGCAGACGATTGAGCCCGTATTTTGTTCGTCTGCAGAAGAAATGTCGGGGAGAAAACGCTGGACTCAGGTCTCAAGACCTCTTAAACGTAGAGTCCAGACCTCAAGAGTGCTACAACCTGGATGCAGTCATTGGATTAGCTGTCTCTCCGCTGTCATCAGGTGACTGCACACCTCCTAAGAGAGGTAAGGCGATGCCTCAACAGGCCTCATCTTCTGTTAAGGCTTTGCCTCAACAGACCTTAGCGTCTGCTGACCCCAAAATGACTTTGCTGCAGTCCATGCAGTCTCAGCTTGCGGTCTTAATGCGAGAGTTTCAGGCTGAGAAGGTTACACCTCCTCCTGCGAGCGCTCCGCCTCACCGCAGTTCAGTCTGCCAGGCGTACGAAGTTGAGGTTCCTCAGGCTACCTTACCGCGTTCTGAGTTGCCTGTTTCCAGCGGTGTGCAGCAACCTCAACCTTCCTTAAGACAACCTCAACAATGGGAGCAGGAGTCTTATGCCTTACTTCCTCTTGCGGTTAGACCATCGAGGCAACAACCTCTTGAGGTACGACAACCTCTTCCATTCATGAGGCAGCCACCTCAGCTCTCGCTGCAGCGACCTCAACTCTCCTCAAGGCGAGAGCCTCAACTCTTGAGGCTAGCACCTCAGGAACCTCAACTCGCGAGACAGGAACTGCGTTCTGCGCAGCCACTACCTCAACTCTCGCAGCTCACACCTCAGGAACCTCAACTCGCTCCTCAGGAACCTGCTACTGCGCATCCGCAACCCTTGCAGCAAGCGCAACGCTCGAGACAGGAAGCTCATGCTATGAGTCAGCCACCTCAACGCATGCATCTGCCACTTTCTCCTCAACTTGAGCCTCTTCCCATTCAACTTTGAATAACAAATGACAATAATAACACCTCATTACTTTCATAACTTGCATTTGTAGTCATATACACGTATGCCTACACAAACATTATGATAATGGAGGTTATTCGTATTACTTAATAAAAAAAATATATATATTCCTTGCAATATATTTTTAACAAAATCGCAAAATATGGCAAAATATCTTCAAAACAAATGAATCATGAGTTATGAATGTAATGTAAATATTATGTTGATATTAAAACCCCATGCAAGCATGCATGAAATAATGCAGTGTTGCCAACAGGGCGAGTTTCCCTTTCCTGAGGTGAAGTAGATTATAGTACGTATATTTAGTGCAATGGGCTCTCGTGGCATGGTTGGTTTCGACCTGGCCTTTCATTAGAAGGGGCTAGCGTTCGATCCCAAGTATGAGGTAGAAATTTATTTTCTGCTTAATTCTACGATTATCATGCCGGCTATCATTCCTCAACAAAACAGTCTAAATCAATTCCCTCGGCACGTGCACTTTCAATGGACAGTAATGCGATATTACTCAATCTAGCACTGGTCATGGAATTTCTGAGAAATGTTACACGCCATGCAACATGCTCTGCTTACCTTACAGCATGCTCTACATACAGCATGCTCTGCATACAGCATGCTCTGCATACAGCATGCTCTGCATACCTTACCGCATGCTTCTCAGTCACACTTCTTTGGTTGTTGCCAACTCACTAGACTGTCAAGCAGTTTCATAACGTTGCCTTCTAGTCTGCTGCTTTTGCACCAGTGAAACCCTCACTGAGAGAACTTAGCTTTTCTCGGATATGGTCCCTGTAGATGAGAAAGTGCTTTTCTCCCTCCTTCTGATATTCCCTTGAGGACTCTGTCATTTGGAGAGGAGCCTTTAGCTGCGTAGCCTCCTATGGACTTTTATTTAAGCATAACATGCTTCCAGGGAAGGTAATGGTTCCACTTCAGTCGCTAACCCCGTCTGTTACCACACCTGCTCCCATAGACCTTGAGCTGTGTTGCAAGACATGCAGTCCAAGCTTAGTCCTTGTTAGAGGATTTTTTGTTTACGGAGTCAGTGTGTCACTGGGAAGACGTTCAACAACCAGCAGAAGTGACTTGTTGTGACGCAGTGCGGCAACCTCAGCAACCCGATAAGGAGTTGTCTGTACGTCCCAGACAGTCTAGACAGCTTCGGGTTGTCACTGTACTTCCTCGCTTCCCCATGGTTGACAGTCCACAGACTGTGCAGCAGTACCATGATCTTGTGTCCGGCTCCGTCAGACGACTGGCTTTTAAGAGCTCCCACAAGTCGTCGCTGTCTGGAGATTCTCAGATGGACTATGGATCTGACCAAGGAACTGGGCCTCCTGGTCAATTTTGAGGAGTTTCAACTCGTCCCATCCCAGTCCTTTGTCTACCTGGGTATGGATCTTCTGAGTCGAGCTTTTCGGGCTTTTCCGTCGGCCCCAAGGATCTTCCAAGCCCTTGAATGCATCCAAAGCATGCTGAGAAGGAACCGATGCTCAGTCAGGTAGTGGATGAGTCTAACAGGGACACTTTCATCGCTGGCCCTGTTCATCGTGTTAGGGAGACTCCACCTCCACCCCCCCCCCCCTTCAGTATCATCTAGCTGCTCACTGGATAAAGGACATGACGCTAGAGACGGTCTCAGTTCCTGTTTCCGAAGAGAGGAGGTCTTCTCTCGCGTGGTGTAAGAACAGCTTTCTTCTCAAGGAAGTCTACCTTTGGCTGTTCAGAAACCCGACCGCCATCTCCTCTCGGACGCATCAGACACGGGCTGGGGTGCGACTTTGGACGGACAGGAATGCTCGGGAACATGGAATCAGGAGCAAAGGACACTTCACATCAATTGCAAGGAGTTGTTGGCGGTTCTTCTGGCCTTGATAAACTTCAAGTCCCTCCAGCTTAACAAGGTGGTGGAGGTGGACTCTGACAACACCACAGCCCTGGCTTACATCTTCAAGCAGGGAGGGACTCTTTCGTGGAAGTTGTTCTAGATCGCAAGGGACCAACTCATCTGGTCAAAAGATCGAAAGCTCACGCTGCTAACGAGGTTCATTCAGGGCGGTATGAATGTCATGGCAGATCGCCTCAGCCGGAAGGGTCAGGTCATCCCCACAGAGTGGACCCTTCACAAGAATGTTTGCAGCAGACTTTGGGCCCTGTGGGGTCAGCCAACCATAGATCTGTTCGCTACCTCGATAACCTAGAGACTCCTGTTGTATTGTTCTCCGATTCCAGACCCAGCAGCAGTTCACGTGGATGCTTTTCTGCTGGATTGGTCCCATCTCGACCTGTATGCATTCCCGCCGTTCAAGATTGTCAACAGGGTACTTCAGAAGTTCTCCTCTCGCAAAGGGACACGGCTGACGTTGGTTGGCTCCGCTCTGGCCCGCGAGAGAATGGTTCATAGAGGTACTGCAATGGCTGGTCGACATTCCCAGGACTCTTCCTCTAGGAGTGAACCTTCTACGTCAACCTCACGTAAAGAAGGTACACCCAAACCTCCACGCTCTTCGTCTGACTGCCTTCAGACTTTCGAAAGACTCTCAAGAGCTAGGGGCTTTTCGAAGGAGGCAGCCAGAGCGATTGCCAGAGCAAGGAGAACATCCACTCTCAGAATCTATCAGTCTCAAGGGGAAGTCTTCCGTAGCTGGTACAAGACCAATGCATTTTCCTCAACCAGTACCACTGTAACCCAGTTTGCTGACTTCCTGTTACATCTAAGGAAAGTAAGATCCCTTTCAGCTCCTACGATCAAGGGTTACAGAAATATGTTGGCAGCGGTTTTCCGCCACAGAGGCTTGGATCTTTCCACCAACAAAGATCTACAGGACCTCCCTAGGTCTTTTGAGACCTCAAAGGAACGTCGGTTGTCCACTCCAGGCTGGAATCTAGACGTGGTCCTAAGGTTCCTTATGTCATCAAGATTTGAACCTCTCCAATCAGCCTCTTTTTAGGACCTCACATTAAAAACTCTTTTCCTCGTGTGCTTGACAACAGCTAAAAGAGTAAGTGAGATCCACGCCTTCAGCAGGATCATTGTTTTCACATCTGAAACGGCTACATGTTCCTTGCAGCTCGGTTTTTGCTAAACGAGCTTCCTTCACGTCCTTGGCCTAAGTCGTTCGAGATCCCAAGCCTGTCCAACTTGGTGGGGAATGAACTGGAGAGAGTACTTTGCCCAGTTAGAGCTCTTAGGTACTATCTAAAAAGGTCTTAACCTTTACGAGGACAATCAGAAGCCTTATGGTGTGCTATCAAGAAACCTTCTTTTCCAAGGTCTAAGAACTCAGTTTCTTACTATTCAGGCTTCTGATTAGGGAAGCACTTTCTCATCTGAAGGAAGAAGACCTTGCTTTGCTGAAGGTAAGGACACATGAAGTGGGAGCTGTGGCTACCTCAGTGGCCTTCAAACAGAACCGTTCTCTGCAGAGTGTTATGGATGCAACCTATTGGAGAAGCAAGTCAGTGTTCGCATCATTCTATCTCAAAGATGTCCAGTCTCTTTACGAGTACTGCTACACCCTGGGACCATTCGTAGCAACGAATGCAGTAGTAGGCGAGGGCTCAGCCACTACATTCCCATAATCCCATAACCTTTTAACCTTTCTCTTGAATACTTTTTATGGGTTGTACGGTCGGCTAAGAAGCCTTCCACATCCTTGTTGATTTGGCGGGTGGTCAATTCTTTCTTGAGAAGCGCCGAGGTTAAAGGTTGTGATGAGGTCCTTTAGTATGGGTTGCAGCCCTATATACTTTAGCTCCTTAGAGTTGTTCAGCCTCCTAAGAGGAACGCTGCGCTCAGTAAGGAAGACGAACTTATTAAAGGCAGAGTAATGGTTCAAGTCGACTTCCTTACCAGGTACTTATTATTTCATTGTTATTTTGAATAACTGATTATATGAAATACGGGATACTTAGCTATCTTATAGTCATGTACACTGGTTTTCACCCACCTCCCTGGGTGTGAATCAGCTACATGATTATCGGGTAAGTTTAATATTGAAAAATGTTATTTTCATTAGTAAAATAAATTTTTGAATATACTTACCCGATAATCATGATTTAATTGACCCACCCTTCCTCCCCATAGAGAACCAGTGGACCGAGGAAAAATTGAAGTGGTGTCAACAAGAAGTACTGCAGTACCTGGCCACAGGTGGCGCTTGTGAGTACACCCCCCTCTTGTATAGCGATCGCTGGCGTATCCCTTCCGTAGAATTCTGTCGGGCAACGGAGTTGACAGCTACATGATTATCGGGTAAGTATATTCAAAAATTTATTTTACTAATGAAAATAACATTTTTTAACATTAAAGAGCATTGGTCCTTTACCTAATAAATCAGGGGTGTATAATTGCAGTTCGATCAGAATCTGCATATGACATCCTATAAGAACCATCATCGTTATCCTAACTAAACACCAAAATATTTTTTTTTCTTTAATTTAACATTTAACTTTATAGAACTTTATTTAAAGCAGCAAGAAAAAGATAGAAATAGAATTCATATGATATTAGAAATGAAGATAGACATGCAAGGTAAGTTTATTTGTATTTGTAGTAACAAACTTTATATAGTCCCTTATGTCATGAAAGGCATTTTGCTGTGATGATTAGATACCACTAATATTTCCCTTTTTTCTTCTTTTATTAAGGTATCCGAGCTAAAAGTAGAAAAGATGCTTCGCATCTTACAAGAAGTTCAGAAAGGACAAACTATTGATGAAGCTGTTGTTGCTGTAACGAAAGAATATGAGGTTGATCCAGACCAAGATCTCAACAAAGTGAGTGAGGAGGAGTTAGCAAAAAAGAAAAAGGTGAGTTTTTTCTATCACTGAAGAATGCTTTTAGTTCCCACTCTTATATAAATCTTTCATCCTTAAAATAGGGAAATTTATAGAATATAAATATCCATCCTCAAATTGACACCATAATCAGCATTGTAGCACAAAAAATAAACTTGAAATTAGTAATAAAAGAAAAGTTCTGTAATATGATGCCCATAACTAGTCGCAATGAGATTTTCCACAGATAATTTTTTTCTGACCCTCCAAAGAAACTGTATTAACATTGATTACATAATAAACTAATGCAAAATTTATATAGTACATAATTTCATGTAATATAACTTGCTTTTTATGTACCTTTTCTGTTGGAAGTCTCCTCCTCTCAGGATTAATATTTTTTTCATTATAAATTTGGTATGATTAACAAGTTCCTGCTGTATAAAATGTGTTGAAGAAATCCTCTTCCAGTTTGAATAAAGTCAGTTCTCTTGAATAAAATGGGCTTAAAAAGGAAGAGATAAACTGCTCATGACCTACTTTCAAGTTAACATGTATCATTTGAAGTGCTCATGACATAATTTCAAGTTAACATGTACTAGTTGATCTGTCTAAGTCATAGATTTACAGTAATTTACACCTCACTCTTACGGAAATTCAAGTTCTCTTGCTTGATAATACACAAGGCCATTTATTAGAATATTGCATGATAAGTGAATTATATACAAACTGCTTATTCTGATTAAAATTAAGTAGCAGCGAGTACTTGTAAACCAGTGATTTGTTTTTGGCCCCAACTTATTTTATAGAAGTTGCTAATCAAGTTGTATGCCAGCACATATTTTTAAGTACTTGCGTTCATTGTAGAATTAATACCAAAAAAAAAAAAAATTATGACAAGAAAATGAATCTGAAACCAATCGCTGAGCAGCTACATTTATTTTTGTTCAAGATTATGGAAAACAGCTTTGAGAAGAACCAGGTAAAACCGGGCGACCCAGACTACAAGTACGACAAACAGGTGGATTTTTCCTGTGATGATAAAGCAGAAGCTGGTTGGGACTCACCCGAAGGAGGATCGCAAGAGGATGACTTCTGGTCTTAACGATGAAGAGCATTAGGTGGAATTTTGTTCATTCATTCATTAAATATTCTTGGTCAGATACAGTATGTCTATTCTTGAGCCAATTGGATCAGGAACAAATTGTGCTGAAGGTAAGAAAGTTCAGGTGTATTGTTGATATTTAGACTACGTTTTGTAGGTACACTACTGTATTACTCTTTGCTGTACAGTAGTTCAGAGATTTTATTCTTTGTATTTCTCATCTTTTGAAACAAAGCTAAAATCAACTTATTTATAGCCATTCAAATTTAACATTATTGGTCAATGTGGAAATTTTTTTTTTTTATTTCATAGCATTGAACTTGAAAATGAACTTATTCACATTTTCCAATTCATGGTGGCAGGAATCGCTATTTCAGAACATTCAATGTGAAAATAATCTTATCAATTTTGTCCTAGAAGTTAGAAATATTTCCTTTCATTTGCTTCACCTTAGTATTACAGGTAGCTCATAACATTCCTTGTCCAGTAGGTTTCATATGCTCAATTATTTGTTATTTTAAAACAATGTGATTAACTTAATGCTTAGCATCACACCATCCTCTATGACTATATTTGGAGTAGGATACCAAGTGAATTTTAATGTTCATATTGCTCATCTAAGATTTTATAGATTTATAACCCTGTGTATTTCATAAACGCTCGTACACTGTAATGCTGTTGCTTTTTTTTATCTCTCGCTCCTGCACTGATAATATAAATAAAGCATTACAGTGTATGGAATACACAGGCGTTATATTTTTGCTATTGTGTATGGCCCAGGGGGTCCATTCAAAACAATGTCTGGCCCACCTTGGTCGTAGCTTGAGTGGAGAGAGGGAGCTTGGGTGCTGATTTCACAAACATATGGTCAGTCTCTAGGGCATTGTGACTGTTCCTTACCTCTGTCATTCATGAGCAGCCTTTAAACCATTAAACTGGGAGAAAACTTAACACTTATATAGCAATAGGGAAGAAAAGAAGCAGGAATATAGCTAACGTAAAAGGCTAAAAGGGGACATGCAGACATGCCTCCAAGAAAAGCAGCCAGCCATTAAACTGGGAGAAAGCGTAACACTCATATAGCAATAGGGAAAGAAAAGAAGCAGGAACAGCTAAAGTAAAAGGCTAAAAGGGGACATGCAGACATGCCTCCAAGAAAAGCAGCCAGCCATTAAACTGGGAGAAAACGTAACACTCGTATAGCAATAGGGAAGAAAAGAACCAGGAACATAGCTAAAGTAAAAGGCTAAAAGGGGACATGCAGACATGCCTCCAAGAAAAGCAGCCAGCCATTAAACTGGGAGAAAACGTAACACTCGTATAGCAATAGGGAAGAAAAGAACCAGGGACATAGCTAAAGTAAAAGGCTAAAAGGGGACATGCAGACATGCCTCCAAGAAAAGCAGCCAGCCATTAAACTGGGAGAAAACGTAACACTCGTATAGCAATAGGGAAGAAAAGAACCAGGAACATAGCTAAAGTAGAAAGCTAAAAGGGGACATGCAGACATGCCTCCAAGAAAAGCAGCCAGCCATTAAACTGGGAGAAAACGTAACACTCATATAGCAATAGGGAAGAAAAGAACCAGGGACATAGCTAAAGTAGAAAGCTAAAAGGGGACATGCAGACATGCCTCCAAGAAAAGCAGCTAGCCATTAAACTGGGAGAAAACGTAACACTCCTATAGCAATAGGGAAAGAAAAGAAGCAGGAACATAGCTAAAGTAGAAAGCTAAAAGGGGATATGCAGACATGCCTCCAAGAAAAGCAGCCAGCCATTAAACTGGGAGAAAACGTAACACTCATATAGCAATAGTGAAGAAAAGAGGCAGAAAAATACCTAAAGTAGAAGGCCAAAAGGGGATATGCAGACATGCCTTCAAGAAAAGCAGCCTATCCTTGGAATTTTAGATCAGATTGTGTAACTGTCTTTGGAGATACGCAATAATATAAGTATGTTAACTGGAAGTTCCTTACTCTTTTAACTTGAAACCCGTAGTAAATCAAAAGTCAGATGTCTAGTCATGTTAATGTACAATATGTAGATTTTTACCTCAAGTTTAAATCTGCATCATTTTGGTATACTCTGCACTGAAATATCTCATACTGTACTCTATTACACTTGTTACATGTAGTGCATAATTTGCATAGCAAAACTACAGCATACCATATTTTGACTGCTGTTTTTGTATGCAACTTTATTCAATGCCTTAACTGCCCTTGTAGCCTTTAAGAACAAAAATGAAATGTAGTTTTATGTAACGTAAGAAATTGTTAATAGTGTCATCAATAAACACTGAAAATATGCTATTTTTACACAACTTTGCACAGTAAAGAAAGGCAGTTTTGCTATTACAATAAAATGATAAAAACACTTTTTATGATTATTATTTGTTTACAGTATAAAATTACACTGTTGTGAAGAAGAGGAATGATTTTATCACAATAAGTTTTTCTAAGGAATGTATGTACTTCATATATATTTGCATGTCAGTGATATTGTTTTAATGATAAATCATTGACAGCTAAGTGTTTTTATATTGGCACAAAATTTAAATATAATGAGGCACTAAACTTTGAGAGGAGTAGCAGGTACAGCATATGCTGTGGAAAAAATTCACCAAAGTTTTATGGATTATTATTACATACTACAGTATTAATAAATTGTCTAGCCAGGCCACTCAGCCAATATAACCTATTTATAGGAAGAGTTTGAAGGGTTTATTCATAATAAATATTTCTAATCCTTGGTCAATTTAAAGTGCACTAATAGCTCCAAGGGAAGCTCATATATAGTCAGACTTCATGTAGAATCGTGTAGGTTACCTCAAAATCATAGGTTAACGATGACTGTAGTGCATTCATAACATTAAGTCAACAATAAAAGTGTCTGATATAATCGTTCATTTCTAGCCATGATGCCAAATCAAACTTCAGACATGTGTTTGTCTCTTTTATTTACCCATTAATGTGCTTCTTGAAAAGGTTGTTATATATTCTTTATACTGTATAGTACAGTACAGTAATTGAAATTTCAGAACCTGTGACGCCTTGAACCAATTTCATCCTACGAAACGCACTGTAGTGTATGCGAACATACAAGTTGAAACAAATGCTTAGAATCCAAGGAAATAGTTATATATTAAATAAGTATTTAAAAGGGATTTTGACGAAGGGAAAATCTATTTCTGGGGAGAGACCTGTGACGCCCGGTGAAAAGGTCCTTCTTTACACTTTTCTGATAAAAATCTTCCAAATATACCAGAGAAAGATAAAAGCATGGAATGCAGAGGTTACTACCCTCGCTCGAGCACCTTGTGGGTGTCGTGTATACATCAGGGGCGTGTGAAAACCGTAAATTATACAACTATGTCAAGTACAACAGAGGACCGAATAATTGATCAACACTAAGTCTGCTCATACTGTTCTTAAGACATTTTATTTTGATTGCTTATAACTTCCCTTATAATCTATTTATTTTCTTGTTTCCTTTCCACACTGGGCTTCTTTACCCTGTTGGAGCATCTTGCTTTTCCAACTAGGACTATAGCTTAGACTGTAATAATTATAATACTGAGATTTTCCCTATCTATGCTGGTACCCATAAGTACAGGCTCACTCAAAAGTGTGTGGTAATGTGCTAGTGTGGATATTACAATTCAAGATTTTATTTGATACACTGAAAATGGTCAAAATTCTATCTATAGATACGTATGAAATTTCTTAATGATAACATCTTAAAAGTGTCAAACTATATTCAAGAAAATAAAGAGAAAGGTTGTCCCAAACTCATTCAAAGGCAACAGTTCCATCTGATTGTAGATCTGGGGTTGCAGAATCCCTAAATAGAGATCTAGGTAAAATTAGTGCATGGTGCAAATTATGGGGCATGAAGTTGAATCCTAACAAAATTCAAAGTAGAATTGTAAGTAGGTCGAGGATAGTGACTCCTCAACATCTGGATCACGGCATTGATAATGTTTCTTTAACTTTGTATGACTTTTAAAATTTTAGGTGTGATTCTTGACAGCAAATTTACTTTTGAGAAATACATTAGATTTGTGTCTTCTTCAATTGCACAAAAAATGGCTTATTGAGAAAGTCTTTTAAGATTTTCAGTGATTAATCTCTTCTGAAACAGTTGTTTTAATTGTTTCATTCTACCTTGTTTTGAGTATTGTCCTGTCTGGTCTTCAGCTGCTGATTCTCATCTTAATTTGTTGAACAAGAACTTATCGTCTATTAATTTCTTATTCCTGATCTAGATATTAATCTCTGGCACCGTTGTTCAATTAGTTTGTTATGCATGTTGCATAAGATTTTTCATAATTCTGACGATCCTTTACATTCAGATCTTCCCGGACAGTTCAATCCAGTTCGTAATACTGGCATGCAGTTAATTCAAATAGTCAGGCTCAATACTGCACAGTATTCTAGAAGTTTTATTCCAGGTGTGACCAAGTTGTGCAATGATCTTCCTAATCGGGTAGTTGAATCAGTAGAACTTCAGAAGTTCAAACTTGCAGCAAATGTTTTTATGCTAAACAGGCCGAAATAAGTCTTTTTATAGTTTATATATGAAATGTCTGTTTTAGATGATGTTATTGTTTATAAAAGATTTTATTTGTTCATTACTTCTCATATCGTTTATTTATTCCCTTTCCTCACTGGGCTATTTTTCCTTTGGGTTTATAGCATCTTGCTTTTCCAACTAGGGTTGTAGCTTAGCCAGTAATAATAATAATAATGATCTCTTTTATACAGTACAGCATGGTCATCACAGTACTGACACCATGAGTTCCTTGATATTAAACTTTCTCTGAGGTCATATACCCTTATTAATTTTATTTTGTTCATCTGATATAAAGTTTCTGTACTTGAAATTTGGGACAATGAAGTATTTTAAAATTTCCTAATTGTACTCATATGACTGTGTTTCTTGACTAGCTTCTGAAGCATGTACTCGGCTAAAAATTTAGGTTAGCTAAAAAGGCCCTGAGAGTAGTGACTGGACACAGAGAAGGATCCTGGGGAAGAGAGATAATCTTCCAAGGGGACCACCTATTTTGCGGGTCCTCATTTTTAGCTGGGAAAGCTCTGTCTGGAGAAAGAAGTACTTCACCTGAAGGGAGGAAATCTATGTTTTCCGGGTTACGTGAGAGAGCTGCTAGTTCTGAGATTCTAGCACCTGAGACCATAGCCGTTAGAAATAAAGTCTTCCTAAGAAGAGTGAAATAAGAGCAGGACTCATTGTCCGTGTCTGACGTAAGTTTGAGGACATCGTTCAGAGACCAAGAGACCTTTTGTGGCCGATCCAAAGGTCGAAACCTAGCACACGCTTTTGGAATAGATGAGAAATAGGAATCCGCCAGGTTAATGTTAAACCCAACAAGGAAGATCTTCTTCAAAGCTGACTTGATGGTGGTTATAGTGCTAGCTGCTAGGCCTTTGTCATACTGAAGAATTATCTGTTAAGGATATTAGCTCATATAATCTGTTGATCAAGATTTCTTCATAAAAAAAAATAATAACACAAAGGTTTTACTTTGTTAGTTCTAAAGAATGAGGATAGAAATTTCAAATCGACTTTCATCGGTATATCAGATGTACCTAGACAAAAATAGATGTTGAGAGGTCAATCTTTAAAGGCTTATCAATTAAAAGAACACTACTAAAATATCACTAACCCTCCTAAGGAAAAATGAATGAAAAGCACTGCTGGAAATCAATATTTCTTATAATTCTCCAATATGTTTCATAAAAAATACAACTTTCAAAGAACAGTATGATGAGCAATTACATAGCTATTTCATAGCTTGTAGTCACAAGAGTTCAAAATACTTATAAAAGAAAATGTTGTGGGCCTCCAATGATAAATATTCTATTCTTATAGTCAGCTTTCTTTACTTGGCTGAGATTATGACTAACGTTAAGAACAACAGACTCCGAAAATCTACATCATTCCTGTACATGAAAAAATAGCATATAACTTAATTCCTGGTAGTTGATTTGGGGATAAGTCATAAATTTATTTCTGGTAAATCATTCAGGAATAGGTCACAGTGCTTTACCAATATCGTTACTATTCCAATCTTACTTTTCAGATTATTAAAATATAAAAGAATTATACTGCCTTCAACTTTTTATTTGGAGGCTCATTAGAAATTTTGAAATTCTTTATCAAAATGTTGAGCTGAAGTGAGAAACTCACACGCATCATGTGCTTGTTTGGAGACACTGAACGAACAAACACCACTTCGTCAATGCACTTTTTAAACCCGCCAAAATCATCATCATGATCTTGACCCCCATTTTCTGTGTTACCGGTCACATCATTATTCGAAGAACTGACAGAATCTTTTTTGATATATTCCAACTGTTCAGCAACCTTCCGAATTGCTGTCTCTTCTTTTGTATCTGGGGCAAACATGTAAACGTGAATTAGAGGCAAAGAAGCATTTTCTGGTACATTGTCACCTTTTGAGAAAAGGTCGATGAATGACGGCAAGAATTCTACTGCCATTGCCGGCAGGTTCATTGTAACGTGAATGCTGCCGCAAAAATGTTTATTGTGCCATGTTTTCAAAAGGCTTTTCTTTAGTATAGTCTTGATGAATTCATGGCCATCAAGGTTGAAGCATTTCACCCTCTCGTTGACTTTATTACTGGAACAGTTGCGAACTAATGCCTCGTAGGAGTGAGGATTCAAATCATTGGCAAGTACCTTGCATTTTTTTCTCCCTGCGGGAATAGCAAACGGCCCAACGCCAGCCATAACGTCGTACAAAATATCAGCATGATGAATCTTTTTCACTATTCTCTCGTGCTCGGTACCTAGTCTGGGATTCCAGTAGACTTTGGCGAAATCAAAAGAGAAAGAGCAACCATTCTCTTTAACTGTGACTTCCGTTGTTCCGGTACCTGCAAGGACTTCCATTTCAAAATTTCTGTAAGTTGAATCGATCGTGTTTGTTTTATTAACAATAAGTGTTATATTTGGTGTCTTTTCCAAGAGTACTTCTCCAATCAACTTCTTATAAGGCAGGACATGATCTCGAAGGTTAAGGTGAATAACATGGCCAATTATGGAGTATCCTTGAGCGCCTTCCTGATTCTCGGGCAAGATAGATTTAATGATGTCCTCCGCTTTCCAGTTCTCGTAACATAAAGTGATTTCTTTAGAAAGAAAATCTGCAGCACCCTGTGAAGAAACTTCATCAAACTCTTTTTTAATGTCATCTACACTTTTCACTAAAAGAGGATTTAACAACACTATTTTTTTATCTGGATTATCAGCGTCTGTTTGAACCGGTTTTAATTTATCTATCTTTAACATGAGCTTTTTAAGGCATTTCAGAGCACAATGGACATTTTCACTTTTAACTCTAACGAAAGGAACACTGATCTTCTTAACGAAGGCCTCGCGATCCAAGGTAGTCATTCCTTTAACACTGGCTGGTGGTAAGAGCAGACTCGCATCCATTTTGCAGTAAAGTGAACTCGCACTGAACCAGTTTATCGAAAGACGATTATTAGTAAGGTTGTAAGTGTCTATCCTCTTTTCCCAAGCTGTGCTATGTGTCTGCTTGATATATCTACACAAAGGATACTTGGAAAATTTATGAAAAAAACAAGAGGAAAATGTTCTATGTTGCCATACCACAGTTTCTGAATAGGTTTGGAAATTTCCTAGTTCACGCAGCAGTTTTTTAGTATACCTGTAAAACAGACGCCCAGCATTAGTATACAGTGAGTTGTATTGTACTGTAAAATGCAACAACATTGTACGTAATATATAACAGTACTTGGTTTTACTCCAAAAGCTTTACAATACTGAACAATTTTACACAGTAAATCTGTTTTCAGTCATGTTAAAACTATATCCGTCTAGGTAACAAGTTACTTATCATATAGTTGAAATAATTTATGAATGTTCATTATTTATCATTTCACCAGATTAACTTAAATACTAAATAACTATAGATAACCATAAGTTTTACAACATCAACCTTATTTATTCAATCCTAAAGAGATCCCTTTTGTTCCTAAGAATATTGCACATTACGTTATTCGACGAGTTTAAAAATCACTGAAATTATACACATGAATCATATAAAGGTAACAAATAGTAATGGAAGCTTACCTTTGCATTTTTCACATGACATTTCAATGATTTCCAGATTATTCACCTGAAAATTAAATACGTCTCATCAATTGTAACTGAAATCATTTACAAATGCTCATTATTATACTGTATAAGAGCAGATTGACTTAAAATCTCAAGATTTTTATTTAAATTTACCACTTTTGTTATTCCATCCAAAATAGTTATCAGCTAATCTCAATTGAAATATTCTATATTGTACTGTATTCTATTCAGTGTTGTGTCGAACACAAATAATATATATGGGAGCTTACCTGTATATTCATGTAGTGTTTCCATGGCATCTATAAGCTTGTAACTCAAATAGAACGTGTTATTTTACCTAAAAAAGGAACACCTTTTATCAATTATAGCAGCAAATTGATATAATTCAAAAATAAATCTAACATCTTTTATTCGCATAGTGATTCTACTCCACGGGAATGTGTTGTCACCTATGTTGTTTATCATCCTCCTGGATTTTGTAATGCATAAAAAAGTTCGGGATGGTGTAGAAGGATTAGACTGGATGGGTAATAGGAAATTACCTGACCTAGAGTATGCTGATGATCCTGTCCTTATTAGCAGAACACCATAGGATTTGCAATGCTTGCTTACCGGAATTCATGAAATATCAGAAGAAGTTGGGCTCAAGATAAATAGAAGAAAGACAGCGATGATAGGAACGCAATATGCAATAGAAGATAAAAAGTTTTTGGAAGGAGAAAGGATTAATGAAGTAGTATCATATAAATATTTAAAAATGTTATTTTTATTAGTAAAATAAATTTTTGAATATACTTACCCGATAATCATGTAGCTGTCAACTCCGTTGCCCGACAGAATTCTATGGAGGGATACGCCAGCTATCACAATACTAGAAGGGGGTGTACTTACCAGCGCCACCTGTGGCCAGGTACTATAGTACTTCTTGTTGACACCTCCTCAATTTTTCCTCGGTCCACTGGTTCTCTATGGGGAGGAAGGGAGGGTCAATTAAATCATGATTATCGGGTAAGTATATTCAAAAATTTATTTTACTAATAAAAATAACATTTTTCAATATTAAACTTACCCGATAATCATGTAGCTGATTCACACCCAGGGGGGTGGGTGAAAACCAGTGTACAAGATTAAAGGATAGCTAAGTATCCCATATTTCATATAACAGTTATCTCAAATAACAATGAAATAATAAGTACCTGGTAAGGAAGTCGACTTGAACCGTTACTCTGCCTCTTTTTTAAGTTCGTCTTCCTTACTGAGCGCAGCGTTCCTCTTGGAGGCTGAATCAACTCAAAGGTGCTAAAGTATATAGGGCTGCAACCCCTACTAAAGGACCTCTACACAACCTCTAACCCAGGCGCTTCTCAAGAACGAATTGACCACCCGCCAAATCAAAAGGATGCGGAAGGCTTCTTAGCCTACCGTAACAACCATAAAAACAACAATAAAAGCATTCAAGAGAAAGGTTAAAAAAGGTTATGGGATTAAGGGAATGTAGTGGCTGAGCCCTCACCTACTACTGCACTCGCTGCTACGAATGGTCCCAGGGTGTAGCATTTCTCGTAAAGAGACTGGACATCTTTAAGATAAAATGATGCAAACACTGACTTGCTCCTCCAATAGGTTGCATCCATTATGCTCTGCAGAGAACGGTTTTTATTAAAGGCCATCGAAGTAGCTACGGCTCTTACTTCGTGGGTCCTTACCTTCAGCAACGCAAGGTCTTCCTCCTTTAAGTGAGAATGGGCTTCTCTAATCAGAAGCCTTATATAATACGAAACCCCGTTCTTGGACATGGGCCTCGAAGGTTTCTTGATGGCACACCATAAGGCTTCTGACTGTCCTCGAATAGGTTTAGACCTATTAAGATAAAACTTGAGAGCTCTGACAGGGCAAAGAACTCTCTCTAGCTCGTTACCTACCATGTTGGAGAGGCTAGGTATTTCAAACGATCTAGGCCAAGGACGCGAAGGAAGTTCATTCTTAGCTAAGAATCCGAGCTGAAAAGAACATGTTGCAGATTCGGTCGTGAAACCAATGTTCTTGCTGAAGGCATGAACCTCACTGACTCTCATAGCTGTTGCAAGGCAGACGAGAAAAAGAGTCTTGAGGGTAAGGTCCTTGAAGGAAGCTGACTGGAGAGGTTCGAACCTAGGTGACATAAGGAACCTTAAGACTACGTCTAGGTTCCAGCCTGGAGTGGGTAGACGATGCTCCTTAGAAGTCTCAAAAGACTTAAGGATGTCTTGAAGGTCCTTGTTGGAAGAAAGGTCCAAACCTCTGTGGCGGAGAACTGAAGCCAACATACTCCTGTACCCTTTAATCGTAGGGGCTGAAAGGGATCTCTCATTCCTAAGATGTAATAGGAAGTCAGCTATTTGGGTCACAGAGGTATTGGTAGAGGATACTGCATTGGCTCTACACCAGCTCCGGAAGACTTCCCACTTAGATTGGTAGACTCTGCGAGTGGAAACCCTTCTTGCTCTGGCAATCGCGCTGGCTGCCTCCTTCGAAAAGCCTCTAGCTCTAGCGAATCTTTCGACAGTCTGAAGGCAGTCAGCCGAAGAGCGTGGAGGTTTGGGTGCAACCTGTCTACGTGAGGTTGACGTAGAAGGTCCACTCTTAGAGGGAGAGTCCTGGGGACGTCGACTAGCCATTGAAGTACCTCTGTGAACCATTCTCTTGCAGGCCAAAGGGGAGCAACCAGCGTCAGCCGTGTCCCTTCGTGCGAGATGAACTTCTGAAGGACTTTGTTTATTATCTTGAACGGTGGAAATGCGTAAAGGTCGAGATGGGACCAGTTCAGCAGAAAAGCATCCACATGAACTGCTGCTGGGTCTGGAACTGGGGAACAGTACAGCGGAAGTCTCTTGGTCATGGAGGTGGCAAACAGATCTATGGTAGGCTGACCCCACAAGGTCCAAAGTCTGTTGCACACACTCTTGTGGAGGGTCCATTCTGTGGGAATGACCTGATCCCTTCTGCTTAGGCGATCTGCTGAGACGTTCATGTTGCCCTGAATGAACCTCGTGACTAAAGTGAGGTTTTGACTTCTTGACCAAATGAGGAGGTCCCTTGCGATCTCGTATAGGCTCCTCGAATGGGTCCCTCCTTGCTTGGAGATGTAAGCCAAGGCTGTGGTGTTGTCTGAGTTCACCTCCACCACCTTGCCTAGCAGGAGGGACTTGAAGTTCAGCAGGGCTAAATGAACTGCTAGTAGCTCCTTGCAGTTGATGTGGAGCGTTCTCTGTTCCTCGTTCCACGTTCCCGAGCACTCCTGTCCGTTCAAGGTCGCACCCCAGCCCGAGTCCGATGCATCTGAGAAGAGATGAAGATTGGGGGTCTGAATAGCCAACGATAGGCCCTCCCTGAGAAGTAGATTGGTCTTCCACCACAAGAGAGTGGTCTTCATCTCTTTGGTGACTGGGATAGAGACTGCTTCGAGAGTCAAACCCTTGTCCCAATGAGCTGCAAGATGGAATTGAAGAGGGCGGAGGTGGAGTCTCCCTAGCTCGACGAACAGGGCCAGCGATGAAAGGGTCCCTGTGAGACTCATCCACTGTCTCACCGAGCAACTGCTCCTCTTCAGCATGCTCATGATGCAAACTAGGGCTTGGCTTATCCTTGGGGCCGATGGAAAAGCCCGAAAATCCTGACTCCGAATCTCCATTCCCAGGTACACAATGGATTGGGAGGGAATGAGCTGAGACTTTTCTATGTTGACTAACAGACCCAGTTCTTTGATTAGTTCCAAAGTCCAGTTGAGACTCTCCAGACAGCGACGACTCGTGGAGGCTCTCAACAGCCAGTCGTCTAAGTAAAGGGAGGCTCTGATGTCCGATAAGTGGAGGAATTTTGCTATATTCCTCATCAGATGCGTGAACACCATAGGAGCTGTGCTTAGGCCAAAACACAGGGCTTGGAATTGGTAGACAACCTTTCCAAAAACGAATCTCAGGAAAGGTTGGGAGTCTGGATGAATAGGAACGTGAAAGTAGGCATCTTTCAGGTCCAACGAGACCATCCAGTCCTCCTGCCTGACCGCTGCTAGGACCGACTTCGTCGTCTCCATCGTGAACGTCTGCTTGGTGACATACGCATTGAGCGCGCTGACGTCCAGCACCGGTCTCCAACCTCCTGTTTTCTTGGCCACCAGAAAGAGACGGTTGTAGAAGCCCGGGGATTGATGGTCCCGGACTATAACCACTGCCTTCTTCTGTACAAGGAGCGACACCTCCTGGTGCAACGCTAGCCTCTTGTCCTCTTCTTTGTAGTTGGGAGAGAGGTTGATGGGAGATGTGGTCAGAGGGGGTTTGCGGCAGAATGGTATCCTGTAACCCTCCCTCAGCCAACTGACAGACTGGGCGTCTGCACCTCTCTTTTCCCAGGCTTGCCAGAAGATCTTGAGTCTGGCTCCTACTGCTGTCTGGAGATGCGGAGAGTCAGTTTTTTCCTTTAGAAGCCTTGGAACTTTTCCTAGACTTGCTCCTGGAAGAGTCTGGACGGGAGCTTCCTCGGCTGGGGGCTCTACCACGAAAGGGCGGTATGAACCTCGTAGCAGGAGTATCAGCCACTGGGGTGCGATAAGTCCTGGGGACTGAGGTAGCAACCTTAGTCTTACGAGCCGATGAGGCCACAAGATCATGTGTGTCCTTTTGTATCAGGGCAGCAGACAAGTCCTTAACAAGCTCTTCGGGAAAAAGGAACTTCGAGAGCGGAGCGAAAAGGAGTTGGGACCTTTGACAAGGTGTGATGCTGAGGAAAGGAAGGTACAAAACTGCTCCCTTTTCTTAAGAACCCCTGACACAAACATCGATGCAAGCTCGCCAGATCCATCTCTAATGGCCTTATCCATGCAGGACATTAAGAGCATGGCAGACTCCTTGTCCGCAGGGGAGGTCTTCTTGCTGAGGGCCCCCAGGCACCAGTCTAAGAAGTTGAACATCTCAAATGCTCTAAAAACACCCTTCAGGAAGTGATCAAGGTCTGAGAAGGTCCAGCAAACCTTAGAGCGCCTCATTGCTGTTCTACGAGGAGAGTCTACCAGACTTGAGAAGTCAGCCTGGGCAGAGGCAGGTACTCCCAAGCCTGGCTCCTCTCCTGTGGCATACCAAACGCCCGCTTTAGAAGTGAGCTTAGTCGGAGGAAACATGAACGAAGTCTTTCCAAGATGTTGCTTAGACTGCAACCACTCCCCTAAAATCCTTAACGCTCTCTTAGAGGACCTTGCTAAGACGAGCTTAGTGTAAGTGGACTTAGCTGGCTGCATGCCCAGCGAAAACTCAGATGGCGGAGAGCGGGGGATAGCAGAGACAAAGTGGTCTGGGTATACCTCCCTAAAAAGAGCCAAGACCTTACGAAAGTCAATAGAAGGTGGAGAAGACTTGGATTCATCCACGTCTGATGAGGGATCCAGGTGTGCAGCCTCATCATCCGACACCTCATCACCAGAGTGTAGCGAAGAGATCGGTAAGGTATGCTGAACAGCAGAGTCAGTACGAGCTGGAACAACAATATTTGTGGTTTCCTCCTCAAGACTCTGTTGAGGGAACACCTGAGGCTCAGTCTGCAAAGGCTGATCAAAAGAAGTAGCAGACGGTAGGCGCATGGGTGGAGGAGGCTGACTCCTGGCATGAGTGTCTGAACTCAAGGGTTGCGCTTGCTGAGTGGTTGGCGGATGCGCAGTAGCAAGTTCCTGAGGAACGAGTTGAGGTTCCTGAGGTGTGAGCTGTGAGCGATGAGGTAGTGGTTGCGCAGAACGCAGTAATTGTCTCGCGAGTTGAGGTTCCTGAGGCGCAAGGCTAAGGTGTTGAGGTGCTTGCCTTGAGGAGGGTTGAGCTCGCTGCAGCGAGAGCTGAGGAGACTGACTCATGGATGGGAGAGGTTGTTGTACCTCAAGAGAGTGTTGCCTCACTGGTGGAACTGCAAGTGGAAGCGGAGGAAGTAAGGTATAAGCTTCCTGTTCCCATTGCTGAGGTTGCCTTAAGGAAGGCGGAGGGAGCTGCACACCACTGGAAACAGTAAACTCAGAGCGTGGTAAGGTATCCTGAGGAGCCTCAACATCGTACGCCTGGCAGGCAGTACTGCGGTCAGGCGGACCGATCGCAGGAAGAGGTGTAGCCTTCTCAGCCTGACACTCACGCATCAGGACCGCAAGTTGTGACTGCATGGACTGCAGTAGAGTCAACTTGGGGTCGGCAGACACTAAGGTCTGCTGAGGTAAAGCCTTAACAGCAGAGATCTGTTGCGGCAGAACCTTACTCCTCTTAGGAGGAGTGCATTCAACTGATGACTGCGGCGAGTCAGAGCTGATCCAATGACTGCAGCCCGGTTGAGTTCTTGAGGTCTGGACTCTGCGTTTGAGTGGTCTTGAGACCTGAGTCCAGCGTTTCTTCCCTGACAATTGATCAGCAGACGAGTAAAAGACGGGCTCAATCGTCTGCAGGTGGGAGTGACGGTCTCTGGAAGACACGCCCGCAACCACCGAGGATACTTCTGTGCGCCGATCAAGGCCTGCCGAACCCTTTTGCCCTTCGACATTGCTTCTCCCCTGGGCTTGGGAGCTTGCAAGAGGTCCCGGACTGGGAGGACGACTGGCACGCACAGGAGTATCCTCACGCACCACACTGACACTGACACTAGCACTTGGCACTGCACTGACACTAGCACTCGTCACAGCACTGGCACTAATACCACCCACTGCACTCTTGACCTTAAGTTCCTTGACTTCGGCCATAAGAGACTTATGATCACTAACCACTGACTCTACTTTGTCACCTAAGGCCTGAATGGCACGCAAAACAACAGACATATCAGGCTGAGGGCAAATAGCAGGTTCGGGGGTAGCCACTACAGGGGTAGGAAAAGGTAGGGGATCATGAGGTGAGGAAAAAAGTGAAGAGTGAGAAGAACTCCTCCTAACTCTCTCTCTCTCTAACTTGGTTGAATACTTAAGAAGACGGACAAAATCAAGTTCCGAAAGTCCGGCGCATTCTTCACATCGATCTTCTAACTGACAGGGCCTTTCCCTACAGTCAGAACAAGCGGTGTGAGGATCTACCGAGGCCTTCGGAATACGCCTATTACAAGACCTACATCGTCTATGGGTGGGGGCTTGTGAAATGTCAGACATCTTGAATCAAAAGAGTTAGCCAAGTGGGGTTTCAAAATCAAGCAAAAGATCGTTAACCGTTAATCAGGACTAAATAATAGCTATCTAAGCTAATATAGAAGTTTTCCAGTAAAGCGACAGCCGAAATCTAAGAGAAATACTTCACCAAAAGCCGTGAAAATACTCCAAGATCATAAGCGTATCCCAGAACGTCTTGCCGGAAGCACGACAGAGGAAAAATTGAGGAGGTGTCAACAAGAAGTACTATAGTACCTGGCCACAGGTGGCGCTGGTAAGTACACCCCCTTCTAGTATTGTGATAGCTGGCGTATCCCTCCATAGAATTCTGTCGGGCAACGGAGTTGACAGCTACATGATTATCGGGTAAGTTTAATATTAAAAACTTTCATCACCTAATACATGGTCTTTAGAATTGAAGTTTAAAAAATGATTGAAAAAAGCAAATCAGGCACTGGCTAGGTTAAGTAAAATTTGGGAATCAAATCACCTGAAATTACATATAAATATCAGTCTATATATCAGGATTCAAAATTAAACTATGAGATTAATCGAGTGCCATATGTGGATGAGATCATGGTGAGGGGTGGATGAAGATGCTCTGGGCATGCTCTTCACACTCCCCAAGAGAGAACAGTACACCAAACTTTTAACTGGGCTCCATAAGGCACTAGAAGAGTTGGAAGACCCAGTCCTTCATGGCTGAAGACTATGAAGTGTGAAATAGGAGATGGTGAATGCACAAATATTGATTTAATAGCTCAAGATAGAGAGGACTGGCAAAATCTAACCGAGACCATTTGCATTAATAGGCGTAGATGATGATGATTGATTCCACCATTTTGTGTCATAAGGTGTAGAGGTCAAGCTTATTAAAAAAAAAAAATGGGCTAACTGGAAATGGGACAAACAACCCTTGGAAGCAACATCTGCCTCAATTGTTAGTTTGCTTACTTCTTACTCTGTCTGTGGCGTAAAAATATGTGCCACAGATATCGGAAAAAGATCACTTTCAGTAAAATATCAATACAACATGAAACCGTTCTGAACATTTTCTCTTAACATAAAGTAAAAACTATTACTTTTACTGATGCTGAAGGTTTGTAGTTTAAATTTAAAGAGACTTTATGACCTAACAGTTGGTAAGTGGAGTAACGTTGAAGGGGATGAGATGCTTGATGAGAACATCTTCCCAAACAAAAGATGACTCGAGTTGAATATTGTAGCCATTTATTAAGTCGGAGATAAAAGAGGGGTAGTTTGTAGCGCTACGGCCAAGCGTCCTAATATGCTTATTATCGCTCCGACTGTTATCTTGTATAGAATAAAAACGTTTGGAAATGGTCTACGGATCTTAAATATGTGCTTAAACGCACACTTTTATGTATTTTGCCAAAAACCCTAAATTACCTGAAAATTTATGTGGCTCGAGTTCTTACTCCAGCCACGAATCTTCTCGCTCCCGTAGTAGGTAAGGGGGGGGGGGTCCGGGGGGGCGAAGCCCCCCTGGGTAAGGATACGGCTATTAGCATAGGTTAGGTGGGTTTTTTAAGTTAGCTTCTCCCGCCAAAATCGTTTTTAGAATGACGGCCACAGTTCAGAATATTCCAGTTTTCTACGAACTCGATTTTAGAATGACGGCCACAGTCCACCCCACTTTATAATATTCCAATTTTCTATGAATGAAAACGGATCTGGCCGTCACCCTACAAAGGCTCCTAAATGAGTCACAAACAGGACTAGGAAAGAACTCCTGGCATTTCTAGAAGTGTACCAATGCTGTTTCGCAAATTTGTGTTTATTTCTATAGATGTGTTTTCCTTTGTTATATATCCCTAGGTAATTTGTCTCATTGCAAGACAACTAACAATATGGCAACATACTTATTTCCTTAGTGCATGGTAGGCCTATTTAAGCCTGGGAAAAGATTATTAGGCAAGGGTAGCAAAAATGGTGCTTGAGTTTCTGTTTCATCCTAGATTGCATTATCAAGGTGAAATGTAATTTTTGTTACGATGGATTTTAGGTTAATCTGTGATATCATCATATCATCTGTATTATTGCAATATAGAGGTAATCTTTATAGTAGTCCAATTTTAAAAATACCAAGACATAAAGGATTAAGTAATATACAGTACTGCCTTTGGTGATCATGAGGATCTGATCGAGTACAAGAGTACTGGGAAGATTCACTGAGCAATTAAGGAAATTACTGTACAATATGTAATAACAAAATATGAGAATGAAGACAGTGGCATATAGACCATATTAGAAGAGTTTTAGGTATTAGTTGGTGTACAACAAAAATTGATGCTGGCACCATTTGTGTTTATCATGATAATAAAAACTTCAAAAAATGCAACTTTTGTGTTAACAGCAGAATGAGAAGGAAGTTTACGATGTATTTATAAGATGTGACACAAGGATGGAATGGAGAAGTGAGAGCTAAAAAAAAAAAGGGGTGAGCAAAACAAAACTCAAGGTAACAAAAAGGGAATGGTCCAGTAGTGAAGGCTACAGAAGAAGTGTAAAGGTGAATCCAATATTAACACAGAAATCATTCAGGAATGTAGAATGCATAAAGAGGAAGGAGTTTAGAGTGCTAACATTGTTTAAAACATTGCTTCCTCCTAAACTATCAACAACAAAAAGACATTATTAGTCACTTCCTCTAATTACATAACATAAAAATACTTGAGTTTAAATTCTTCAAACTTAGAAGCATTAACAAGGGTTGGTATAAAGAAGAAAGCAAATAACCTATATAAACAATTAAAGACTATTTCTTTACTGATCCCTCAAACTCGGCATCTAGGATGGGTTAGGATGTATCCCTGTTTTTCAAATAGTTATTTACAGAACATTAGATCAGCTAGGGGGAGGGGGGGAGCTCCTGGTAAGGTTAAGACTTAGCATACTAGGCTAGATTAATTATAAATAAGGTTAAGTTAAAAGGCATTCGGGTAGATATTTTTTCATGACTTCTGGTCCTCTCGGACAGAATAGGTAGGTGGGGCATGGGGCTCTATGGGACACCAAGTCCTTGTCGCACCCAGTCATGTTAGGGTCCAGTGTGTTAGGTTAGGTTGGGATGCATCCTTGTAACTATTCTTCCTATATTTTCAGGTTTTGTACATATTCAAATGATTATTACTGATGATACACGTAATCTACAAATATTTCTACCTCTTTATGGTGTAATTTATATAAATATATGCCCTATCAGACTGGTTTACAAAACTTGTTTTTGGGTTTCTACCATCCAAAAGCTAAGTTTCCCACTGGGATCTCTTCAAGATTTTAATAGATTGAGAGGTGGGGCAATAACAAAAACCATTAATTTACACAATAATAAATTAATGAAATACAAGATACCGATTCGTAAAAGACAGCTGAACAAATATATGGCTCATGATAATGGGCAAAAAAATTAAGATCATACTACTGCTAGAGTAATTCGCATTTTCCCTTTGACAATAGGTTTAAAAGTAATTTACCTCTTACGAAATTATGCTGAATCAAATTTAGTACGAGTAGGATAGGCTGTGCCCAACTTGGGCGAATAATCTACAGTAGCAATATCCCTGGTGTCCAAAAAAGAAAAAAAATCATGAGATGTCCTATTTAGAAGGAATTAAAATATCAGAGTGCATGTAGTTGGTTGGGACGAGCATCGACTTTCTTATTACTTGTCACATTGGTTTTCTTTAAATGGAAAATGCTTATCTTTGTATGAAATACAATATCATAAAAGCTAATTTTACAGTTAACGAAATATGATTTGGAGTTACTTTGTCAACAGTGAAGCCGGTTGGGAAATAAACTTAGGGGTGTATGTATCATGACGGACGACTAAGAATACGAAAAGGCGTTAGGCCCCCCATTAGTTAAGGAGGTAAGGACACTGTTTGTAGGTTAGGTATGGGGGGGGGGAGTTTACATTAGTTAGTGTCCCTTTTTATTGCACGTCGGAGGAACTAGCTGCTACTATACAAAGGCTAAGAAACTTAGGATAAGGCAGTCTAAAGAGGGGGAGGAGGGCTTGATGGGGAGCCTTTGTATATCAGCGGTCAGTTCTTCCCGTGTGGATTAAAAATAGACATCAACTAACCTAAACGTTCCCCCCTAACCTAACCTACAAGCCGTGCCCTTACCTACTTACCTAACGAGGGGGTTAACAGTCCCCTGCGACCCCCCCCCCCTTAAACTGCCGTATTCTAAGTTAGCCGTCGTCATACATACAGGTAGCTGCTATCATACATACACCCCGAGAACAGTTCAAAGTAAATATATACGGCAGAAACACATAATTCATTAGGAATATTGTGCCAGAACATTAACCGGCAGTTTGATAACTGATCAGGTCCGGGTATTAATGTAGTGAATTACAGGCAGGTCCGTCCCAACAAAATACAAAGGCTCCAAAATATCGTAGCATATTACCTTTGTATTTTATCAACAATTAATTTTTTTATATATTTAAACCTATGCTTACCATGCAATAAATTTAAATAGAGTTGAGGTGGCCATACGGGCATACCCGGTTTCCAAAACTCCTAATTACTACACACGGTCAATAGAAGATCTGTATGTAAACAAACCATATCATATGAGATATATACAAAAAAATTTAATATAAAATTAAAGAGATAACTGTAGGAAGCAAGAATATAAAAAAATAGCTAAAATTCGGATAGAAAATTAAATGAGAAGAAGGATGAAAGAAAACAAAGGAGAATGATAAAGGTGAAGTTTGTAAATAAGAATGACGGAATGTGTTACCCTGGAGTACTCAACATTGTTGTTGTTATTATTATTATTATTATTATTATTATTATTATTATTATTATTATTATTATTATTATCATCATCATTATTATTATTATTATTATTATTATTATTATTACTATTATTATGAGGACAACAAGACGAGGGGTGAGAGACTGACAATTTACTGAAGACGATATCCTTACATTATAATTTAAGTTGGAAAAGTAGGATGCTATATGTCCAAGGACTCCAGCAGGGAAAACACTCCATTGAGGAAAGTAAATAAGGCAACAGACTGAATAGTGTGCCTGAGTGTATCATCAAGATCTAGAAGAAATTTAGATATACAAGAATGAATACCATAAACTATTTGAGCTATGCAGAGAGGTGGAGATAACAACCGAATGCTGAAAAAGGTCACACAAGAAGTAGCACAATGTGTTAGTATGAGTTTAAGTTAAAAATAGATATAAGAGCCATGCTGTCTACTTAAGATGTGACTAATGTTGAACTTTCTGGAGATTGCAATGTTCTTAATTATTATTATTATTATTTGCTAAGCTACAACCCTAGTTGGAAAAGCGGGATGCTATATGCCCAGGGGCTCTAACATGGAAAATAGCTCAGTGAGGAAAGGAAACGAAGAAAAATAAAATATTTTAAGAAGAGAAACAACATTGAAATAAATATAAACTATAAAAACTTTAACAAAGCAAGAGGAAGTACAGAGGTTATGGCACTACCCAATATTAGAGAACAATGGTTTGATTTTGGAGTGTCCTACTAGAAGAGCTGCTTACCATAGCCAAAGAGTCTCTTTTACTGAGAGGAAAGTGGCCACTGAACAATTACAGTGTAGTAAGAAGAATTGTTTGGTAATCTCAGTGTTGTCAGGTATATAAGACTGAGGAGAATATATAAAGAATATGCCAGACTATTCGGGTGTGTGTGTAGGCAAAAGAAAAATGAACCATAACCAGAGAGAAGGATCCAATGTACTACTGCCTGGCCAGTCAAAAGACTCCATAACTCTCTAGCGGTAGTATCTCAACGAGTGACTGGTGCCCACGCCAACCTACTACCTACAATTGTAGTGAGCTTGCCACAATTGAAGGGCTTTGAAAAGAGTGGCGAGGGAAATAGAATAAGAAAAGTCTCATAATCTTCCCACTGGGACATGAACACAACCACTTGAGCACATCGTTGGGGTTAACACATCGGATGTTGTAGTTCATAAACCTTCATACTATTGTGCTATCTAGAGCAAATTACTTCTACATAAAGTCTTTTAAATATCGCTTCAGATTTGTCAGTGATAATGCCATCCCAACGTTTTAGAAGGTCCCATTTGAGATGCTGGATTAACAGTCAATTTACAGACAATATCATTGAAGGTGGGAAGAGAGCAGTATTGTAAAAAAAAATCATTTATATACTCAATTCTGCCTGCTGGGTCTAATTCAGAAATGGGAATCTTCACTTTCAAAGCGTTTAAGGAAAGGGATGTAGTCCCAACACATTTTGCTTTATTATTTCAATTTAACTTAACCTCAAATGCGTCTGGTATAATCAACACATTTAAATTAATTTAAAAGTAACTAGCCATATTAACAACTTTGATTTTCAATTCGTTAACAATACATATGGATCAATCAATTAAAGTAACAAAAGATAAGAATTAGGCTAAAGCTACCTAATATATATATATATATATATATATATATATATATATATATATATATATATATATATATATATATATATATATATATATATATATATATATATATATATATATTAATTAAATTGCAACAATAATGAACTGGACGTCTAAACTATATAAAAGTTTTATGCAGGTTTTCCATTTGTAATACAAAGATTAATCGCATGGCTCCAGGGAAACGTACATAAGATTAACCATAAATATCTGATGTACATGAAGAATTAAAAATTAAAAGGACATTTAGCATAAGGCCGAGTAGAGCTGACAGTATTCCTCCTCGATTATCAGACCGTTGTGACAGACAGATAAAAAATAAATACTTATGAGTTAGGAATACTTAATTCATAATCAAAATCAGTGGGAGTATTCTATCTTAAAATTCATTTACTTAAGGAAAAATTCAGTGTACCGTGACCTATATCGTCTGTCTCAGATCTCCAGTGTCGTTGAATCACGAAGAGTTACGATGGGTGTATTTGGGACCTATCAGTCTACTGTAGTATGCCCGTCAATAGGTGTATAGAAAACGGAGAGGTTATGTACGAGGAGGACGCAAATATCAGGAGTAACTGCACTAAGTTATACATAAGCAGAAAAAAAAAATAAAGAAGAAAACGGGAAGAAATTTTTTCACATTAACTTAACTTCATCAAGCGTGTCTATTTATATTCTCTATTCAATGTATTGGTTCTTAGTCTGAAAAATATTACTGATTCAAAAGTATTGTCCAAAATTTGCACTTCTTTGAATTTTCCTTTGCCTTTTCAATATATCTATAAGCTTAGTCTTTTTCCTAGACTCTTCTTTGTACTTATTAGTGTCCCCCTGTTTGTTTGTTTGTTTTCTCACTTCTTTGGTTAGTGTTATATTGAGGTTTAATTCTTACAAATACTTTTTTTTTGGTGGTATCCAATATTTCATAAAGTTTTCACTTACTCTTTTTCGATCCAGGGTACATATTATATAATACAGCTACCCACCGTTTACATATTTCTCCCCGTAATGTATTTTTGATAGAACCTATTATTTTCTCAACTGTAGGCTACACCCCATTTCTATTTATAAGTTTTACATTTCTGTTATATTGATTACAGGTGTGTTAATACAGAGTAGTTTGTATTGCCATAACTTTTCAAAACATTTTTCCTATCAAAGCTTTGTTACAAATTTTCTCTATAACTATTTTTTGCATATTGAATATATCAATATTGTTATCTAGTTTGATTTATATTTTCCACTACATCGATTCCTTTTATATAATCTTATTTATCCTTCATATTATATACCATAATGTTTCTCTTTTCTTTATTCATTTCTAACCCCCCCCCCCACCGTTTTAGTCCTGGATGTAATTCAGCTAGTAACAGGAGCTGTTCGTTATAAATTTTATTTTATAAATGACATATTTTGTAATAAAAAGATGATAATAATATATAAATAAAAGCATGATAATTATTAAAATATATTTATATATAATTTTATCAATAAATTAATAGTAATATATGATATCTTAGTCATTAAAGTTTTCAATTAATATTTAGAAATAGAAGAAACAGACCTAATGTTTCATCGGAGAGAAACAAGTTTTCTTTCAACTATGCAACAACAGACTTTGCACTATTACCAGAACCAATAAAAGTCTGTTTCCAATTTATTTACCTGATTATTGGAAATATTTAGTTACAAAACCACTATATTTTCAACTATTTGTATTTACATATAAACTAGACTAATTTTTAAAGGAAATATTAGAACACAACTTTCGGTTATAAACCAGGAAAACCTGGTTTCATTTGTTACGTGAATCGTGAGTTTCTGGCAACAATGTTTGTTTATTGATAAGTTCCCGAGACGTCACGTATGTGTGTAGTAGTAGTTTCTCCAATTCAGCATGACATCTCACTTTCATGAGTAATCCACGCCCAAGATTTGTGCTTCATTTCCATAGGTTGAATTGAAGTTCTAAAAAGAGACATCGTTGTACCAGCCGTGGTGTTGGCTGTTGACTGGTAAGTTAGACTTTCCGCTAGGTCAGTCTGCTTTGGACTATCCTCGGGTTAAGCAGTGGATTAGTTTATCGTAATATAGGCTACAATATTTAATGAACTTTTTGTTGAGATAATGGAGCCTTTGTAGTTCGTTGGGATAGGCCAGGAACCGCCAATAAATCGAGTTAAAAATGACCTAACGAGGGCTAACGCCCCCCTACCTCCCAAACTCTGTCGCTAACATACAAACACCACAAACCTGCCTAACCTAACCTAGTGGTTCCCCGGTCACAACCCCTAGCCTTGGGCAACCCCCCGGACCCCTTTCTTAAGTCTCTCTCCTACACAAAAAAAATCTATGGGCAGCACTAAATTATATCTTTAAAATGATAAAATAACTTCATATTATGGTATATCGGATCATAGTAAAGAACATCTTCCCCGTAAGGAATAATGATTTGGCTAGTAATAAGAAAGATATCGCCTGTTCCAAACAAACTACATTCTACCCGAGATAATAAGTTAGTCTGTTTTGAGGCATGTGAATTTGAGGGAAAATAGTTGTAACGTCCAAGGGCATTTAGGATATTGGATTGAATTCCCATTTTGCTCTGGCAATGGTATTGAGGGTGTATGTATGATAGCGGCCACATGTATATTATTATGGCATACTTAGAATACGGCAGTGTGAGGGGGATTGCAGGGCGGCGTTAGACACCCCCCCCCTCCCCATTAGGTAAGTAGGTAAGGACACGGCTTGTAGGTTAGGTTAGGGAGGAAAGTTTAGGTTAGTTGATCTCCATTTTTAATCAATGTGTGAGGAACTGGTCGCCGATATACAAAGGCTCCCGGCGGTCTAACGTCCTCCCCTGCGACCCCTCTTACACTGCCGTATTCTTAGTCAGCCTTCATCATACATAGAAGTGGCCGCTATCATACATACACCCCAAAAGCTTTTCTACTACAAACAGGTGTTTGCTATAGAAAAACACAGGAGCTTGATGTTTTTCTTTTTCTGTGTGCAAAGTGAATGCACGGCAGAGCAAATATCATTAGATTTCTAAAAAGTACCCCCTTTCTTAGACGGTCCAACGGTTTTTGGATTTATCTGCTGTTGAAATGAAGGTCAAATTCAGTGAAAGCACACAATTTTCTACAGGAAAAACTATGTTTTTCCGTTCTAAATGTTGTTCTGCCCATCACTATAATTTTACCCATAATTGGTTAGCATAATCACTGTGCCCTAGTTCAGTTTAAGCAAACAGAGGTGGCTACTGATAGACAAAGCTTCCCTAGTGAGTAAAGGCACCACCTCTAAGGTTGCAATGTTTATTATTGTCGAATAGCCTTAGGAATTGTCCAGATGAGCGTTTAAGGGATAGAGGCTATGGCAACCCTACGCTAGAGGAAGGCTGCTGTACTTTGGTCGGCATCAGAATTAAATTTTATACAGAAATTCATTGAAATTTAACCAGCCATCATGATGCAAGAGTAGGGTTGATGGTAAAGTTATAGTAAGATTATAGTAATTTGCAGTATCCCTTATGTAAAAATTAATGGATGTTTCAAGGGTTTTCCCCAGTATATTTTCCCTACCTTAAACCCTCAGTTCCCAATTGGGTGTCTCGGATTATCACATGATTGTTTAAGATGAATATATATCACTAACACTCGTGATTTCAATCAATGTTAGTATCAACCACAATAGCATTTAATACCGAATTCTACCTTGGGAATGTATATCCACTAGGTAATAGCTTCCGGCTGGACAGAGATTTGAACTCGTGCCACTCAGCCGAAACCGTGCTTGCGAGGACTCTACCAACAGAGCTATCAAGAGAGATGTAAGTTTATTACAACTCACCGTACATATTCCTGTCGATTTCAGGAATCTGTTCTTAGACTTGAACTCTTCTTCACCATGATAGCTGAATTATGAATTTGTAACATGTGGTTATTTCTGCTCACAATTCTGCTATCGTGATGGAGAAGGGCTCATTTCAAGTCTAAGAACAGATTCCTGAATTCAACACGAATACATACGGTGATGTAAAAAACTTATCTCTCTCTTGATAGCTCAGTTGGTGGAGGTTCCTTTGCAGCTATGTCTACCAGGGGAAGTGGGCCATCTTTTGCAATTGGTGTTGCTGAAGGGATACTTCACTGGTTGGAGCCTCTCTAGATAATTGTTTATTTTTTCCATCTCCATCCACCTAGAGATGCACATCATAGTCTCAGAAGTGAAGTGAAAGCTTGTAGCCTAGCCTTAATGCAGGTCGTCAGACTAAATAGCTTAGACTTTTCTTCCTTGTGGGAATTCTATATGGGTATTATTCTTGCCCACCCTAAGACCTCAGACCCCAGGGTGAAGTGTGCCCCGTGTTCGTAAGTCTCATGCCTGCCCATAGGAATGTTTGAAAAGAATGTTGGACAGAGATCTGACTTTGAAGACTTTCTGTTAGATTTAGCATCGGCGAAGTGACTTGGCGAGCTTCATGGCATCTCGTGTGACACAAGTCCTTCTGAAAAATGTAGGGAAATATCCCTGCACGGCAATATGTTGGACAGGGGTTTGAGACCTGCTCAAGCTTAAGATTTTTTTTTTGTAGTGTATGAAATTTTACCATCCTTTTGAGCTAGGGATGTAGGGTTTGGGGGAGCCTATAAGTCTACTAATTGAGTCATCGGCAGCCATTACCTAACCCTCCTTGGTCCTGCCTTGATGGAGAGGGGCTTGGGTGCTGATCATATGTATAATTGGTCAGTCTCTAGGACATAGTCCTGTCCCTTGCTGCTGCCGTTTGTAAGCAACCTTTAAAGGTCTAAGGTTACGTTCTTGGTTACCCTTCAGTAGTTATGAATACCTCATTGAAATTTTAAAATTATTCTAACATTACTGAATTTCTACTATTAACCCTTCTACCCCCAATGGATGTACTGGTACGTTTCACAAAACTCATCCCTTAACCCCTATGGATGTACTGGTATGTCCTTGCAAAAGATTGCTATTTGCATATTTTTGCATGTTTTTGATAACTTTATGAGAAACTTCATGCATTTCCCAAAATAATGAGACCAACCTGACCTCTCTATGACGAAAATTAAGGCTGTCAGCGCAATCTAAAAAGAAAATATTGCAAAACATGCTTGAAAAAGAAAAACGCCTGGGGTTAAGGGTTGGAAAGTTCCAAATAGCTTGGGGTAAAAGGGTTAAAAGTCTCAGGTTTGTATAGTTGGGAAAAATAAATATTTAAAAAACTTAGTCATACTGTATTTGCAAAGATTTGTCATATTTTCAAACACTGTTATATTTGTAAAAAATTATCATACCTGTATTTGCATATTGGAAATAAGCATTTGAATATAAATGAATGTTGCATTTGCCATTGATATTTCAGATCATAGAATGTAGGAGAAGGAAGATGCGCCCTCAGGGATGGTGGTGTCCAGGCGTGGTACTACTGGAAGCATTTACAGCTCTGGCGTTCTGGTTGGGGCTTCTGGGAGGTCTAGGCCTTGTCAGAGAATCGGAGGCTGTAGTGGCTTACAGCACGCAGCGCGATGAGATAACATATGCCCAGGTGTGGTCTACCCAACCTCTAGAAACCTTTTCTCAACTATGGCAAGCCATTTTCCTCTGGGGTTTCTTTTCTACCCTCTTCATTCACATTGTATCCAGCATCATCGCCTTTCTTATGCTGAGAAAACATAAGTATGGAAGGTAAGGAAATTCTATGCTGGTACTCTATTGCATGCTGGTTTACATGGCCAATGTGTAGTTTGCTTTAAACTTTCATCATGATATTCTTGATTTCTTTTGTAATTTTAGGATAACTCGTAAAGTGATCTCAAAGGAGAGATTTATTGAAAATTAGTTTTGAGATGGTTATTCCCTTATTTCAAATAGATCCATTTTTATATTTGCATTTACACTTAGGCATAGTCACTGTGATTTCTGAGTTAGAAGCACAGCTGTGGTTTCACTGTCCCATATTGGAGGTAGACATGAGTCTTTGTATCGCTGCACTAACAGGACGCAGTAAATGAGCTTACAAATATGTTTTATCTTCTCAAATTATTTAAGTTTTGCTGATTATAGACATCATTTTTGGGCTCAAGCCATGACGTCCTAATGGTAGGTTCCTTTAATAGCTTCCGAAGGGTATATATGACATACCCTTCGGAAGCTACTAAAGGAACCTTCCATTAGGACGTCATGGCCATCTCACCCAAAAAAAGATTTTTCGCTTCGCTCAAAATCCGTTTATTATAGGAGGATCTCTCAAAAATGGGCATGTTACTTTTTAGATGTGTTTGTAAAGCAGAGAGAGAAAAATAATCCATTGATAGCCTCTTCATTATTATAAAGAAATTTAGCTGGAGTACATGAATTCAATACTGGTTATGATTGTAATCCATGCAACAATAATTCTTGAAAAACATATGCAGTCTTAATTAGGTTAACAATTCCTGTCTTTGATTTTTACAAAATTAATAGCCTTACATGTGCCATAAAGTGATTGCTCAAAGTTAAGGTGTTATAATATTGTTTTCTCCTTTTGCTTTTTCATACCTCACTCTGAACTGTTTGTCTGGTGATCTTTTCATACTTTCGTTCCTACTTGGAAACTACGGTATAAAAGTACATTCTTTCATATAGGAATATTCCTAGAGTAAACTGGAATGGCTGTTGATAATCATTAACCCTTTTACCCCCGGGGTATTTGGAAATTTCCAACCCTTAACCCCCAAGGGGTTATTTTTTTCCCAGCACATTTTGCAGTATATTTTCTTTAAATTGCTCTAACAGCCTTAATTTTTGTCATAGAGAGGTCAGGTTGGTCTCATTCTCTTGGAAAATGCCTGAATTTTCTCAAAAAATTATCAAAAAATATGAAAAACAAATTTTTATAGCATTTTTTTGCAAGGACGTACCGGTACGTCCATGGGGGTAAAGGGATGGCTTTTGTGAAACGTACCAGTACGTCCTTTGGGGGTTAAAGGGTTAACAGAGTAGTTTATTAATGCCAGGTAAGTGAGGGATCCATCCACCTGTCTGATGTTGTCAGGCCACTTTTACTTCAGCTGCTATTACTTTTAACCCTTTAACCCCCAAAGGACGTACTGGTACGTTTCACAAAACTCATCCCTTTACCCCCATGGTCGTATCGGTAGGTCCTTGCAAAAAAATTCTATTTAAATTTTTTTTTGCATATTTTTGATAATTTTTTTTGAGAAACTTCAGGCATTTTCCAAGAAAATGAGACCAACCTGACCTCTCTCTGACAAAAATTAAGGCTGTTAGAGCAATTTAAAAAAAATATACTGCAAAATGTTCTTGAAAAAAAATTACGTCATGGGGGCTAATTTTTTGAGAAACTTCAGGTATTTTCCAAGAGAATGAGACCAACCTGACCTCTCTATGACAAAAATTAAGGCTGTTAGATCAATTTTAAAAAAATATACTGCAAAATGTTCTTGAAAAAAATAACCCCATGGGGGGAGGGGGTTAAGGGTTGGAAATTTTCAAATAGCCTGGGGGTAAAAGGGTTAAGTATCTAGTTGACAATTTCACGTTGGTTGATTTTCCTCTGTAAAGGTGAGACCTGTAGTGGATTCATGTAAAATTTCTACAATTATTATTATTATTAATTGCTAAGCTACAACCCTAGTTAGAAAAGCAGAATGCTATAAGCCCAGGGGCTCCAACAGGGAAAATAGCCCAGTGAGGAAAGGGAAGAAGGAAAAAATAAATATTTTAAGAATAACATTAAAATAAATATCTCCTATATAAACTATAAAAACTTTAACAAAACAAGAGGAAGAGAAATTAGATAGAATAGTGTGCCCGAGTGTACCCTCAAGCAAGAGAACTCTAACTCAAGATAATGGAAGACCATGGTACAGAGGCTATGGCACTACCCAAGACTAGAGAACAATGGTTTGATTTTGGAGTGTCCTTCTAGAAGAGTTGCTAAAGAGTCTCTTCTACCCTTAACAAGAGGAGAGTAGCCACTGGACAATTACAGTGCATTAGTTAACCCCTTTGGTGAAGAAGAATGCTTTGTACTTTGTGTTTAGGCCCTAGGTCTTACCTGTTTGTATGTATCCACCCGTGGCAGGAGTGGTCTCCTTCACACTGCGAGATACTGTACTCAGCGCTGCCGTTTTTCTACACAACACTGTGGAATGCTGAGTGTTGCCATCACACACAGCTGCCATAAATTCGTAGCTGCTGGTGACGTCAAATTTCCCTCCGTTTTCTATCCCATCATGATTGGTGAAATAAGCTTTATTTCAAATGTAGATCTTTATTCTACATGACGTGGAATTATCCACGTCATATTATAACCCAAAGTTACACTGTTTTCAATATTAAACTTACCCGATAATCATGTAGCTGTCAACTCCGTTGCCCGACAGAATTCTATGGAGGGATACGCCAGCTATCACAATACTAGAAGGGGGTGTACTTACCAGCGCCACCTGTGGCCAGGTACTATAGTACTTCTTGTTGACACCTCCTCAATTTTTCCTCTGTCGTGCTTCCGGCAAGACGTTCTGGGATACGCTTATGATCTTCGAGTTTTTTCACGGCTAATTGGTGAAGTATTCTCTCAGATTTCGGCTGTCGCTTTACTGGAAACCTTCTTATATTAGCTAGATAGCTTTTATATAGTCCTGATTAACGGTTAACGATCTTTTGCTTGATTTTGGAACCCCCTTTGGCTAACTCTGGATTCAAGATGTCTGACATTTCGCAAGCCCCCTCCCATAGACGATGTAGGTCTTGCAATAGGCGTATTCCGAAGGCCTCGGTAGATCCTCACACCGCTTGTTCTGACTGTAGGGACAGGCCCTGTCAGTTAGAAAATCGATGTGAGGAATGCGCCGGACTTTCGGAACTGGAATTTGTCCGTCTTTTGAAATATTCAACTAAGTTAGAGAGAGGTAGAGTTAGGAGGAGTTCTTCTCACTCTTCACTTTTTTCCTCACCTCATGATCCCCTACCTTTTCCTACCCCTGTAGTGGCTACCCCCGAACCTACTATTTGCCCTCCGCCTGATATGTCTGTTGTTTTGCGTGCTATTCAGGCCTTAGGCGATAAAGTAGAGTCAGTGGTAAGTGATCATAAGTCTCTGATGGCCGAAGTCAAGGAACTTAAGGTCAAGAGTGCAGTGGGTGGAATTAGTGCCAGTGCTGTGACGAGTGCTAGTGTCAGTGCAGTGCCAAGTGCTAGTGTCAGTGCCAGTGTGGTGCGTGAGGATACTTCTGTGCGAGCCAGTCGTCCTCCCAGTCCGGGACCTCTTGCAAGCTCCCAAGCCCAGGGGAGAAGCAATGTCGAAGGGCATAAGGGTTCGGCAGGCCTTGTTAGGCGCACAGAAGTATCCTCGGTGGTTGCGGGCGTGTCTTCCAAAGACCGTCACTCCCACCTGCAGACGATTGAGCCCGTCTTTGCCTCGTCCGCTGATCAACTGTCAGGGAAGAAACGTTGGACTCAGGTCTCGAGACCACTTAAACGCAGAGTCCAGTCCGCGAGTGCTCAGCCAGGTTGCAGTCATTGGCTCAGCTCTGACTCGCCGCAGTCATCTGTCGACTGCACTCCGCCCAAGAGGAGTAAGGTTCTGCCACAACAGAGCTCGACTGTTAAGGCTTTACCTCAGCCTACTGTAGTTTCTGCCGACCCCAAGTGGACTCTACTACAGTCCATGCAAGCACAGCTTTCGGACTTGATGCGTGAGTGTCGGGCTGAGAGTGTTGCGCCTCCGCCTCCGCCTACACTCCCTCCGCCTGCGCTCGCTCCGCCTGCGCTCGCTCCGCCTGATCGCAGTTCCACCTGCCAGGCGTACGATGTTGAGCCACGTTCTGAGTTTGCTGTTCCCAGTGGTGTTCAGCCTCCGCCTTCCTTAAGGCAACCTTTACAATGGGATCAGGAGGATTATACCTCTCTTCCTCCGCCTCCACTTGCTGCTCCACCAGTGATGCAACACTCGGTTGAGGTACAACAACCTCTCCCGTCCATGAGTCAGTCTCCTCAGCTCTCGCTGCAGCGAGCTCAACCCTCCACAAGGCAAGCACCACAACACCTTAGCCTTGCGCCTCAGGAGCCTCAGCTTGCGAGACATTTACCTTGTTCTGCGCAGCCTCTACCTCATCGCGCTCCGCTCACACCACAGGAACAGGAACTTGCTACTCCGCTTCCGCCAACCGCTCAGCAAGCGCAACCCTTGGGTTCAACCTCTCATGCTAGGAGTCAGCCTCCTCCACCCATGCGCCTTCCTTCTGCTTCGTCTTTTATTCAGCCTTTGCAGTCTGAGCCTCAGGTTTTCCCTCAACAGTTACTTGAAGAGGAAACCACTAATATTGTTCCTACTCGTTCTGACTCTGCTGTTCAGCATTCTTGTCCGATCTCTTCGCTACACTCTGGTGATGAGGCTTCTGATGATGAGGCGGCACACCTGGATCCCTCGTCAGACGTGGATGAATCCAAGCCTTCTCCACAGTCTATTGACTTTCGTAAGGTCTTGGCTCTGCTTAGGGAGGTTTACCCAGACCACTTTGTCTCTGCTATTCCCCGCTCTCCGCCATCTGAGTTTTCGCTGGGCATACAGCAAGCTAAGTCCACCTATACTAAGCTAGTCCTAGCAAGGTCCTCTAAGAGAGCGTTAAGGATCTTAGGGGAGTGGCTGCAGACTAAGCAACACCTTGGCAAAACTTCTTTCATGTTCCCTCCGACTAAGCTCACTTCGAAAGCGAGCGTTTGGTATGCCACAGGAGAAGCACCAGGCTTGGGAGTACCTGCCTCTGCCCAGGCTGACTTCTCAAGTCTGGTAGACTCGCCTCGGAGAACTGCAATGAGGCGCTCTAAGGTTTGCTGGACCTTCTCAGACCTTGATCACTTACTGAAGGGAGTTTTTAGAGCATTTGAGATGTTCAACTTTCTAGACTGGTGCCTGGGGGCCCTCAGCAAGAAGACCTCCCCTGCGGACAAGGATTCTGCCATGCTATTAATGTCCTGCATGGATAAGGCCATTAGGGATGGATCTGGTGAGCTTGCGTCGATGTTTGTATCAGGGGTTCTGAAGAAAAGGGAACAGCTGTGTACCTTCCTTTCCTCCAGCATTACACCTTGTCAAAGGTCACAACTCCTTTTTGCTCCGCTCTCGAAGTTCCTCTTCCCCGAAGAGCTGGTTAAGGACTTGTCTGCTGCCCTGATACAAAAGGACACTCACGATCTTGTAGCCTCATCGGCTCGTAAGTCTAAGGTTGCTACCTCAGTCCCCAAGACTTATCGCTCCCCAGTGGCTGATACCCCTGCTACGAGGTTCATACCGCCCTTTCGTGGTAGAGCCCCCAGCCGAGGAAGCTCCCGTCCAGACTCTTACAGGAGCAAGTCTAGGAAAGGCTCCAAGACATCTAAAGGAAAAAACTGACTCTCCGCATCTCCAGACAGCAGTAGGAGCCAGACTCAAGATCTTCTGGCAAGCCTGGGAGAAGAGAGGTGCAGACGCCCAGTCTGTCAGTTGGCTGAGGGACGGTTACAGGATTCCATCTGCCTCAAACCACCTCTGACCACATCTCCCATCAACCTCTCTCCCAACTACAAAGAAGAGGACAAGAGGCTAGCATTGCACCAGGAGGTGTCGCTACTTGTGCAGAAGAAGGCAGTGGTTATAGTCCGGGACCATCAATCCCCGGGCTTCTACAACCGTCTCTTTCTTGTGGCCAAGAAGACAGGAGGTTGGAGACCGGTGCTGGACGTCAGCGCGCTCAACGCGTATGTCACCAAGCAGACGTTCACGATGGAGACGACGAAGTCGGTCCTAGCAGCGGTCAGGCAGGAGGACTGGATGGTCTCGTTGGACTTGAAAGATGCCTACTTTCACGTTCCTATTCATCCAGACTCCCAACCTTTCCTGAGATTCGTTTTTGGAAAGGTTGTCTACCAATTCCAAGCCCTGTGTTTTGGCCTAAGCACAGCTCCTATGGTGTTCACTCATCTGATGAGGAATATAGCAAAATTCCTACACTTATCGGACATCAGAGCCTCCCTCTACTTAGACGACTGGCTGTTGAGAGCCTCCACGAGTCGTCGCTGTCTGGAGAATCTCAACTGGACTTTGGACTTAATCAGAGAACTGGGTCTGTTAGTCAACATAGAAAAGTCTCAGCTCATTCCCTCCCAATCCATTGTGTACCTGGGAATGGAGATTCGGAGTCAGGATTTTCGGGCTTTTCCATCGGCCCCCAGGATAAGCCAAGCCCTAGAGTGCATCATGAGCATGCTGAAGAGGAGCAGTTGCTCGGTGAGACAGTGGATGAGTCTCACAGGGACCCTTTCATCACTGGCCCTGTTCGTCGAGCTAGGGAGACTCCACCTCCGCCCTCTTCAATTCCATCTTGCAGCTCATTGGGACAAGGGTTCGACTCTCGAAGCAGTCTCTATCCCAATCACCCAAGAGATGAAGACCACTCTCCTGTGGTGGAAGAACAATCTCCTTCTCAGGGAGGGCCTATCGTTGGCTATTCAGACCCCCAATCTTCATCTCTTCTCAGATGCATCGGACTCGGGCTGGGGTGCGACCTTGAACGGACGGGAATGCTCGGGAACGTGGAACGAGGAACAGGGATTACTCCACATCAACTGCAAGGAGCTACTAGCAGTTCATTTAGCCCTGCTGAACTTCAAGTCCCTCCTGCTAGGCAAAGTGGTGGAGGTGAACTCAGACAACACCACAGCCTTGGCTTACATCTCCAAGCAAGGAGGGACCCATTCGAGGAGCCTATACGAGATCGCAAGGGACCTCCTCATTTGGTCAAGAGGTCTAAACCTCACTCTGCTCACGAGGTTCATTCAGGGCAATATGAACGTCTCAGCAGATCGCCTAAGCAGAAGGAATCAGGTCATTCCCACGGAATGGACCCTCCACAAGAGTGTGTGCAACAGACTTTGGACCTTGTGGGGTCAACCTACCATAGATCTGTTTGCCACCTCCATAACCAAGAGACTTCCGCTGTACTGTTCCCCTGTTCCAGACCCTGCAGCAGTTCATGTGGATGCTTTTCTACTGAACTGGTCCCATCTCGACCTTTACGCATTCCCACCGTTCAAGATAAACAAAGTTCTGCAGAAATTCGTCTCGCACGAAGGGACACGGCTGACGCTGGTTGCTCCCCTTTGGCCTGCAAGAGAATGGTTCACAGAGGTACTTCAATGGCTAGTCGACATCCCCAGGACTCTACCTCTAAGAGTGGACCTTCTACGTCAACCTCACGTAGACAGGTTGCACCCAAACCTCCACGCTCTTCGGCTGACTGCCTTCAGACTGTCGAAAGATTCGCTAGAGCTAGAGGCTTTTCGAAGGAGGCAGCCAGTGCGATTGCCAGAGCAAGAAGGGTTTCCACTCGTAGAGTCTACCAGTCTAAGTGGGAAGTCTTCCGGAGCTGGTGTAGAGCCAATTCAATATCCTCTACCAATACCTCTGTGACCCAAATAGCTGACTTCCTTCTACATCTTAGGAATGAGAGATCCCTTTCAACCCCTACGATTAAAGGGTATAGGAGTATGTTGGCTTCAGTTCTCCGCCACAGAGGTTTGGACCTTTCTTCCAACAAGGACCTTCAAGACATTCTTAAGTCTTTTGAGACGTCTAAAGAGCGTCGTCTATCCACTCCAGGCTGGAATCTAGACGTAGTCTTAAGGTTCCTTATGTCACCTAGGTTCGAACCTCTCCAGTCAGCTTCCTTCAAGGACCTTACCCTCAAGACTCTTTTTCTCGTCTGCCTTGCAACAGCTAAGAGAGTCAGTGAGGTTCATGCCTTCAGCAAGAACATTGGTTTCACGACCGAATCTGCAACATGTTCTTTTCAGCTCGGATTCCTAGCAAAGAACGAACTTCCTTCACGTCCTTGGCCTAGATCGTTTGAAATACCTAGCCTCTCCAACATGGTAGGTAACGAACTAGAGAGAGTTCTTTGCCCTGTCAGAGCTCTCAAGTATTATCTTAAGAGGTCTAAACCTATTCGAGGACAGTCAGAAGCCTTATGGTGTGCCATCAAGAAACCTTCGAGGCCCATGTCCAAGAACGGGGTTTCGTATTATATAAGGCTTCTGATTAGAGAAGCCCATTCTCACTTGAAGGAGGAAGACCTTGCATTGCTGAAGGTAAGGACCCACGAAGTAAGAGCCGTAGCTACTTCGATGGCCTTTAATAAAAACCGTTCTCTGCAGAGCATAATGGATGCAACCTATTGGAGGAGCAAGTCAGTGTTTGCATCATTTTATCTTAAAGATGTCCAGTCTCTTTACGAGAACTGCTACACCCTGGGACCATTCGTAGCAGCGAGTGCAGTAGTAGGTGAGGGCTCAGCCACTACATTCCCTTAATCCCATAACCTTTTTTAACCTTTCTCTTGAATGCTTTTATTGTTGTTTTTATGGTTGTTACGGTAGGCTAAGAAGCCTTCCGCATCCTTTTGATTTGGCGGGTGGTCTATTCATTCTTGAGAAGCGCCTGGGTTAGAGGTTTTGTAGAGGTCCTTTAGTAGGGGTTGCAACCCTATATACTTTAGCACCTTTGGGTTGATTCAGCCTCCAAGAGGAACGCTGCGCTCAGTAAGGAAGACGAACTTAAAAAAGAGGCAGAGTAACGGTTCAATTCGACTTCCTTACCAGGTACTTATTATTTCATTGTTATTTGAGATAACTGTCATATGAAATATGGGATACTTAGCTATCCTTTAATCTTGTACACTGGTTTTCACCCACCCCCCTGGGTGTGAATCAGCTACATGATTATCGGGTAAGTTTAATATTGAAAAATGTTATTTTTATTAGTAAAATAAATTTTTGAATATACTTACCCGATAATCATGATTTAATCGACCCTCCCTTCCTCCCCATAGAGAACCAGTGGACCGAGGAAAAATTGAGGAGGTGTCAACAAGAAGTACTATAGTACCTGGCCACAGGTGGCGCTGGTAAGTACACCCCCTTCTAGTATTGTGATAGCTGGCGTATCCCTCCATAGAATTCTGTCGGGCAACGGAGTTGACAGCTACATGATTATCGGGTAAGTATATTCAAAAATTTATTTTACTAATAAAAATAACATATTTCAAGTATTTAGCATTATTTTGATGAATTTACATAAATCAGCATATTTTACCATAATTTTTTTCATATTTTTCTTCCTATTCATGCACTGATTCATGCTTCAAGTGAAGGACTGTGGATGTAGAAAAAAATTCTACAGTCAGTTGCCAGATGTCACAATATTTCTACAATAGCAGACAAAATTCCACGAAACGGCAGCCCTGACTGTACTGTGCATTATTACTTCTATATCATTATTGTTACAAGCCAAGTTACAATCCTTCCTGTAATGAACAGCAGAATGCTACAAGCCCAAGGATTCCAATATGGAAATCAGCCCATTGCAAAAAAGAAGGGGAAACTATGAATTAACCATTATCCCTTTTACCCCCAGGCTATTTGGAAATTTCCAACCCTTAACCCCCAGGGGGTTATTTTTTTCCTAGCACATTTTGCAGTATATATTTTTTAAATTGCTCTAACAGCCTTAATTTTTGTCATAGAGAGATCAGGTTGGTCTCATTCTCTTGGAAAATGCCTGAATTTTCTCAAAAAATTATCAAAAATATGATAAAAAAAATTTTTATAGCATTTTTTTGCAAGAACGTACCGGTACGTCCATGGGGGTAAAGGGGTGGCTTTTGTGAAACGTACCAGTACGTCCTTTGGGGGTAAAAGGGTTAAATAGAAAAAAAGACTACTAAATGTATAAATAAGTAACCAATATACTCCTGTAACGAGACTTTCGTCAACCAACCTGCTAAACAAAAAGCATTTGCATCAAGCCGGAACTGCTATTCCAAAGTTCCACAGATTCAATTATTCTAATAGGAAGCCTATTCCAAAATTTGATTGCTGCATGAATTGAGCTTCCGGAATACTGCACTATGGACCATTAAGTCTTATGAAAGAAAAGGAGGTTGTTTGAGGATAAACTGCATACTGAACCTGGTAGTATTTAATGGATGGTATAGTCTTTGAAGATCTTAACCCTTTTACCCCCAGGCTCTTTGGAAATTTCCAACCCTTAACCCCCAAGGGGTTATTTTTTTCCCAGTACATTTTGCTGTATATTTTTTTTTAAATTGCTCTAACAGCCTTAATTTTTGTCATGGAGAGGTCAGGTTGGTCTTAATCTCTTGAAAAATGCCTGAATTTTCTCAAAAAATTATCAAAAATATGAAAAAAAAAATTTTTACAGCCTTTTTTTGCAAGGACTTACCGGTACGTCCATGGGGGTAAAGGGGTGGGTTTTGTGAAACGTACCAGTACGTCCTTTGGGGGTAAAAGGGTTAATGCAGGTTGTGATCGGAATTTTGAAAAGTCATGCGCGTTACAGTATCCATAATGAAATAACTTAGGTTTTGCTTGCAAGACTGCTATATTGTGTAATCATCCCATGTTAACCCTTTTACCCCCAAAAGGACGTACTGGTAAGTTTCACAAAACTCATCCCTTTACCACCATAGACGTACCGGTACGTTCTTGCAAAAAACTGCTATTTAAATTTGTTTTTTGCACATTTTTGATAATTCTTTGAGAATCTTCAGGCATTTTCCAAAAGAATGAGACCAACCTGACCTCTCTATCACGAAAATTAAGGCTGTTAGAGCAATTTTAAAAAAATATACTGCAAAATGTGCTTGAAAAAAATTAACTCCTGGGGGTAAAAGGGTTAATCTCAGAATGCTAGTCTCAGCTGCCCTTTCTCCAGAAACTAAACTTCCGTTTTTCAATACCTGATACATGCTACTACTGTAGATTACCATAAAATGGGGTGATCTCGGACAAGGGGTTTGAAACCAGTCTGTATTGCAATACAGACCTTGGTTTATTAGTCTAATTCCCTCTGGGAGTGAGCTCTAAAGCTAAAAGGCTCGTAAACTAAAACCGTTTTTTCCAATCAGAAATAAAGGAAATTCGCTCGATGTATTACACACATCCATAAATACACATATACACTCATTTTTATAGGTCTTTAATATTAATCATTGAACAATTTATACATAAATACACATATACACTCATTTTTATAGGTCTTTAATATTAACCCTTTTACCCCCAGGCTATTTGGAAATTTCCAACCCTTAACCCCCCCCCCATGGGGTTATTTTTGTTCAAGCACATTTTGCAGCATATTTGTTTTAAATTGCTCTAACCGCCTTATTTTCAATATTAAACTTACCCGATAATCATGTAGCTGTCAACTCCGTTGCCCGACAGAATTCTATGGAGGGATACGCCAGCTATCACAATACTAGAAGGGGGTGTATTTGCCAGCGCCACCTGTGGCCAGGTACTCAAGTACTTCTTGTTGACACCTCCTCAATTATTCCTCTGTCGTGCTTCCGGCAAGACGTTCTGGGATACGCTTATGTTCTTGGAGTATTTTCACGACTTTGGTGAAGTATTTCTCTTTGATTTCGGCTGTCGCTTTACTGGAAACTTCTATATTAGCTTAGTTAGCTTTTGGAATTAATTTGATTAATTTTGGTGACGAGAGAGTATGAACTCTCGTTCACTTTTCAATGGCCGACCCTTCCCTTAGACGGAAGTGTTGGTGTCTAAGAGAGTATAGACTCTCTTTCTTAATTTTGCTTAACAAAAGTTATAGATTTATTTTATATCTCTCCGCCTCTTATAGGCCTCTTCGATTAACTTCCTTTTATTATAAACTCATTAAAATTAATTTTTATATTTGTTTATATTCGACCTTCCTAATAGTAGGCGGTCTTTTACCGAAGTTAATAAACTTTGAGCCCGTCATTTCGGTTTTACCTGTTAACATATTATGCTATTTCCGCCACAGAGTTTGAAAGATTTTCTTTGACAGTCTCGTACTGTTTTCAAAGCTGAACTAACGTTTTGTTTTGTCTCTGCAGTTGTTGACGTTCAGAACGTTCAACTTGCACTCTATCGTTACGATAGAGAAAGAATGTTCACGGTTTCACGTTGCAGTAAGAGTAACCGTGTCTAGCGTTTTGTTCATTCTTTCTTAACTTAATGGTTTTGATCCTAATAAAGGAACTTTTCAGTTTTTTTCCTTTAACAATAATATGTTTTAACGATATATATGATTGGGCTCTTCTCTCAGGTTCTAAGTCAAGAGAGAGAGAGAGAGAGAGAGAGATAGAGACGGAGGGAGAAAGAGGATAAACGTTTCATTCAAGCCTGCCAGGCGTACGAGTAACGTCGTTATCGTTTTTTGCTCTTCTCCCTAGTCTCTTTAGGGGAAGAAACTAAACGTTTCTAGAGTGATCTAGTGTTTAGTCTCTTTCCAACCACTGAATTATCTTTCATTAGATTTTTCTGTTACATTGTAATTCTGTTTTCGCAATTACTAACTTTGAGAAAGGATAGAATTGCGTATTTCAGGTACAAACCACTTAAAGTTTCGAGTTCAGTGAAATAAGTGCAAACAGAAATCAAAGTGATAAGTGATTAGTGCGTGAGGGTACTTTTGTGCGCGCCAGTCGTCCTCCCAGTCCGGGACCTCTTGCAAGCTCCCAAGCCCAGGGGAGAAGCAATGTCGAAGGGCATAAGGGTTCAGCAGGCCTTGATCGACGCACAGAAGTATTCTCGGTGGTTGTGGGCGTGTCTTACCGAGACCGTCACTCCCACCCGCAGACGATTGAGCCCTTATTTTGCTCGTCTGCAGAAGAGATTAGGGGAGAAAATAAAGGCAGAGTAACGCTGGTCTCAGGTCTCAAGACTTCTTAAACGTTAAGTCCAGACCTATGCCAGACGTACGAAGTTAAAGTTCACAACCCGAATACAGTCATCAGTTGATTACACTCCGCCTAAGAGGAGTAAGGTTCTGCCACAACAGATCTCTGCTGTTAAGGCTTTACCTCAGCAGAACTTAGTGTCTGCCGACCCCAAGTTAACTCTACTGCAGTCCATACAGTCACAACTTTCGGTCTTGATGCGTGAGTGTCGGGCTGAGAGTGTTGCACAGCCGGAAGCCTCCTCCTCCGCCTACACTCCCTCCACCTGTTCTCGCTCCGCCTGTGCTCGCCCAGCCTGCACCTGCTCCGCCTGTGCTCGCCCAGCCTGCACCTGCTCCGCCTGGTCGCAGCACCATCTGCCAGGCGTACGATGTTTTGAACTCTACTACAGTCCATGCAAGCACAGCTTTCGGACTTGATGAGTGAGTGTCGGGCTGAGAGTGTTGCTCCTCCGCCTCCGCCTACACTCCCTCCTCCTACACTCGCTCCGCCTGATCACAGTACCATCTGCCAGGCGTACGATGTTGTGGACTCTACTTCAGTCCATGCAAGCACAGCTTTCGGACTTGATGAGTGAGTGTCGGGCTGAGAGTGTTGCTCCTCCGCCTCCGCCTACACTCCCTCCTCCTACACTCGCTCCGCCTGATCACAGTACCATCTGCCAGGCGTATGATGTTGTGGACTCTACTACAGTCCATGCAAGCACAGCTTTCGGACTTGATGCGTGAGTGTCGGGCTGAGAGTGTTGCTCCTCCGCCTCCGCCTACACTCCCTCCACCTACACTCGCTCCGCCTGATCGCAGTACCACCTGCCAGCAGTTCCACCTGCCAGGCGTACGATGTTGAGACACGTGCTGAGTTTGCTGTTCCCTGTGGTGTTCAGCCTCCGCCTTTCTTAAGGCAACCTTTACATTGGGATCAGGAGGATTATACCTCTCTTCCTCCGCCTCCACTTGCTGCTCCACCAGTGATGCAACACTCGGTTGAGGTACAACAACCTCTCCCGTCCATGAGTCAGTTTCCTCAGCTCTTGCTGCAGCGAGCTCAACCCTCCATGAGGCAAGCACCACAACACCTTAGCCTTGCGCCTCAGGAGCCTCAGCTTGCGAGACATTTACCTTGTTCTGCGCAGCCTCTTCCTCATCGCGCTCCGCTCACACCACAGGAACTGGAACTTGCTACTCCGCTTCCGCCAACCGCTCAGCAAGCGCAACCCTTGGGTTCAACCACTCATGCTAGGAGTCAGCCTCCTCCACCCATGCGCCTTCCTTCTGCTTGTCTTTTATTCAGCCTTTGCAGACTGAGCCTCAGGTGTTCCCTCATCGGAGTCTTGAAGAGGAAACCACACTATTGTTGTTCCAGCTCGTTCTGACTCTGCTGTTCAGCATACCATGGTTTAAACCCCATGCAAGCATGCATAAAGCACTCTAGCACTGGTCATGGAATTTCTGAGAAATGTTAAACGCCATGCACACGCTCTGCTTTCCTTTCAGCAGGCTCTGCTTACAGCAGGCTCTGCTTACTACATGCTCAGCATTCAGCATGCTCTGCATTCAGCATGCTCTGCATACAACATGCTCTGCATACAGCATGCTCTGCATTCAGCATGCTCTGCATACAACATGCTCTACATACAGCATGCTCTGCATACAGCATACTCTGCATACATCATGCTCTGCATACCTTACCGCATGCTTCTCAACACATCTTGGGTTGTTGCCAACTCACTAGACTGTCAAGCAGTTTCATAACGTTGCCTTCTAGTCTGCTGCTTTGCACCAGTGAACCCTCACTCAGAGAACTTAGCTTTTCTAGGATAAGGTCCCTGTAGATGAGAAAGTTCTTTTCTCCCTCCTTCTGATATTCCCTTGAGGACTCTGTCATTTGGAGGGAGCCTTTAGCTGCATAACCTCTTATGGACTTTTATTTAAGCATAACATGCTTACAGGGAAGGTAATGGTTACACTTCAGCCGCTAATCCCGTCTGTTACCACACCTGCTCCCATAGACCTTGAGCTGTGTTGCATGACATGCAGTCCAAGCTTAGTCCTTGTTAGAGGATTTTTTTGTTTACGGAGTCAATGTGTCACGGGGAAGACGTTCAACAACCAACAGAAGGGACTTGTTGTGACGCAGTGCGGCAACCTCAGCAACCCGTTAAGGAGTTGTCTGTACGACCCAGACAGTCTAGACAGATTCGGGTTGTCACTGTACTTCCTCGCTTGCCCATGATTGACAGTTTACAGACTGTGCAGCAGTATCATGATCTTGTGTCCGGCTCCGTCAGACGACTGGCTTTTAAGAGCTCCCTCAAGTCGTCGCTGTCTGGAGATTTTCAAATGGACTATGGATCTGACCTAGGAACTGGGCCTCCTGGTCAATTTTGAGGAGTCTCAGCTCGTTCCATCCCAGACCATTGTCTCCTTGGGTATGGATCTTCAGAGTCGAGCTTTTCGGACTTGTCCGTCGGCCCCAAGGATCTTCCAAGCCCTAGAATGCATCCAGAGCATGCTGAGAAGGAACCGATGCTTAGTCAGGCAGTGGATGAGTCTAACAGGGACACTTTCATCGCTGGCCCTGTTCATCGAGTTAGGGAGACTCCACCTCCGCCCCCTTCAGTATCATCTAGCTGCTCACTGGATAAAGGACATGACGCTAGAGACGGGCTCAGTTCCTGTTTCCGAAGAGATGAGGTCTACTCTAACGTGGTGGAAGAACAGCATTCTTCTCAAGGAAGGTCTACCTTTGACTGTTCAGACCTCCGACCACCGTCTCTTCTCGGACGCATCGGACACGGGCTGGGGTGCGACACTGGACGGACAGGAATGCTCGGGAACATGGAATCAGGAGCAAAGGACACTTCACATCTATTGCAAGGAGTTGTTGGCAGTTCATTTGGCCTTGATAAACTTCAAGTCCCTCCAGCTTAACAAGGTGGTGGAGGTGAACTCCGACTACACCACAGCCTTGGCTTACATCTCCAAGCAGGGAGGGACTCATTCGAGGAAGTTGTTCGAGATCGCAAGGGACCTCCTCATTTGGTCAAAAGATCGAAAGCTCACGCTGGTAACGAGGCTCATTCAGGGCGATATGAATGTCATGGCAGATCGCCTCAGCCGGAAGGGTCAGGTCTTCCCCACAGAGTGGACCCTTCACAAGAATGTTTGCAGCAGACTTTGGGCCCTGTGGGGTCAGCCAACCATAGATCTATTCGCTACCTCGATGACCAAGAGGCTCCTCTTGTATTGTTCTCCGATTCCAGACCCAGCAGCAGTTCGCGTGGATGCCTTTCTGCTGGATTGGTCCCATCTCAACCTGTATGCATTCCCGCCGTTCAAGATTGTCAACAGGGTACTTCAGAAGTTCGCCTCTCACAAAGGGACACGGCTGACGTTGGTTGCTCCCCTCTGGCCCGCGAGAGAATGGTTCACTGAGGTACTACAATGGCTGGTCGACGTTCCCAGGACTCTTCCTCCTAGAGTGGACCTTCTGCGTCAACCTCACGTAAAGAAGGTACACCCAACCTCCACGCTCTTCGTCTGACTGCCTTCAGACTATCGAAAGACTCTCAAGAGCTAGAGGCTTTTCGAAGGAGGCAGCCAGAGCGATTGCCAGAGCAAGGACGACATCCACTCTCAGAGTCTATCAGTCTTAATGGGAAGTCTTCCGAAGCTGGTGCAAGGCCAATGCAGTTTTCCTCAACCAGTACCAATGTAACCCAGATTGCTGACTTCCTGTTACATCTAAGGAACGTAAGATCCCTATCAGCTCCTACGATCAAGGGTTACAGAAGTTTGTTGGCAGCGGTTTTCCGCCACAGAGGCTTGGATCTTTCCTCCAACAAAGATCTACAGGACCTCCTTAGGTCTTTTGAGACCTCAAAGGAACGTCGGTTGTCCACTCCAGGCTGGAATCTAGACGTGGTCCTAAGGTTCCTAATGTCATCAGGATTTGAACCGCTCCAATCAGCCTCTTTTAAGGACCTCACATTAAAAACTCTTTTCCTCGTGTGCTTAGCAACAGGTAAAAGAGTAAGTGAGATCCACGCCTTCAGCAGGAACATAGGTTTCACATCTGAAACGGCTACATGTTCCTTGCAGCTCGGTTTTTTGGCTAAAAACGAGCTTCCTTCCCGTCCTTGGCCTAAGTCGTTCGAGATCCCAAGCCTGTCCAACATGGTGGGGAACGAACTGGAGAGAGTACTTTGCCCAGTTAGAGCTCTTAAGTACTATCTAAGAAGGTCAAAACCATTACGAGGACAATCAGAAGCCTTATGGTGTGCTATCAAGAAGCCTTCTCTACCAATGTCTAAGAACTCAGTTTCTTACTACATCAGGCTTCTGATTAGAGAAGCAAATTCTCATCTGAAGGAAGAAGACCTTGCTTTGCTGAAGGTAAGGACACATGAAGTGAGAGCTGTGGCTACTTCAGTGGCCTTCAAACAGAACCGTTCTCTGCAGAGTGTTATGGATGCAACCTATTGGAGAAACAAGTCAGTGTTCGCATCATTCTATCTCAAAGATGTCCAGTCTCTTTACGAGTACTGCTACACCCTGGGTCCATTCGTAGCAACGAATGCAGTAGTAGGCGAGGGCTCAGCCACTACATTCCCATAATCCCATAACTTTTTAACCTTTCTCTTGAATACTTTTTATGGGTTGTACGGTCGGCTAAGAAGCCTTCCACATCCTTGTTGATTTGGCGGGTGGTCAATTCTTTCTTGAGAAGCGCCAAGGTTAAAGGTTGTGATGAGGTCCTTTAGTATGGGTTGCAGCCCTGTATACTTTAGCACCTTTGAGTTGATTCAGCCTCCCAAGAGGAACGCTGCGCTCAGTAAGGAAGACGATCTTATTAAAGGCAGAGTAACGGTTCAAGTCGACTTCCTTACCAGGTACTTATTATTTCATTGTTATTGTGGATAACTGATTATATGAAATATGGGATACTTAGCTATCCTTTAATCTTGTACACTGGTTTTCACCCACCCCCCTGGGTGTGAATCAGCTACATGATTATCGGGTAAGTTTAATATTGAAAAATGTTATTTTTATTAATAAAATAAATTTTTGAATATACTTACCCGATAATCATGATTTAATCGACCCTCCCTTCCTCCCCATAGAGAACCAGTGGACCGAGGAATAATTGAGGAGGTGTCAACAAGAAGTACTTGAGTACCTGGCCACAGGTGGCGCTGGCAAATACACCCCCTTCTAGTATTGTGATAGCTGGCGTATCCCTCCATAGAATTCTGTCGGGCAACGGAGTTGACAGCTACATGATTATCGGGTAAGTATATTCAAAAATTTATTTTATTAATAAAAATAACATACTTTTGTCATAGAGAAGTCAGGTTGGTCTCATTCTCTTGGAAAATGCCTGAAGTTTCTCAAAAAATTATCAAAAATATGCAAAGAAAAATTTAAATAGCATTTTTTTTCCAAGAATGTACCGGTATGTCCATGGGGGTAAAGGGATGAGTTTTGTGAAACGTACTAGTACGTTCTTTGGGGGTAAAAGGGTTAATCATTGAACAATTTATACATAAAAATACATACTGTATATGCTATTTTTATAGGTTTGTAATGCAGATCATTGAATAATTTATAACCCCTAACATCAGAAATGAATACAAATTAATAATTCATAATGAAAAATAGAAATACCGTAAAATAATTTAACGGGCATTGAATTGGATGAAAAAGTTAGTATATAGTACAATACTCCATCTTGGCCCCATACGAAGCCGTAAAGGGCATACGAGCCATTTCTCATGCTGGTATGATAGAGTTTTTATATGCCATTATCGGAGTAGATATGGATAGCAGGACTGAGGCCGCCCTGTTCTTGGAGCTTCTTGCCTTGACACACTAGGAAGAGATAATCACTGCGACTGCTGTAATTCCGCCTGTCAATAATTTTTTTTTAATTTGTCCCGGAAGCTAGCATAGTACCTGTCCAGGCATATTTTTTCTTAACCCTTTTACCCCCAAAGGACGTACCGGTACGTTTCACAAAACACATCCCTTTACCCCCATGGACGTACCGGTACGTCCTTGCAAAAAAATACTATAAAAAATTTTTTTTTCATAGTTTTCATAATTTTTTTTAAAAAAATTCAGGCATTTTCCAAGAGAATGAGACCAACCTGACCTCTCTATGACAAAAATTAAGGCTGTTAGAGCAATTTAAGATAAATATACTGCAAAATGTGCTGGGGAAAAAATAACCCCTTGGGGGTTAAGGGTTGGAAATTTCCAAATAGCCTGGGGGTAAAAGGGTTAATGAGATACAGGCGTGTATGCTAGGGAAAATACAAATTACTCCCACATTTGTCATTTTATACCAGACCACTCAAATTAGACTTTTGACTTGTAGGACTGGACTGAAGGTTTTGTCTATAATACTAAATTTTAGTTTTGGTGAATTGTGTTTATTATTATTGAGTAGTAATTTGAAAATATAAAGAACTTTTCAAAATATCCATAATTCGTTTGTTTCAAGAACTTGGCATTTTCTGTTGGAAGTTACGAGTTTCACGAAAAATGTGGTGAAACTTTATCGTTATCCTGCATTCTTTGCATTCAGGCATTGGATTCTTGAGTTATTCATGAAATATTCCTGTGTCAAAGAGTTGCGACCTCTTCAAAGACTGGACAGAGTTATTTAAACATGAGGTTTTTTGTTCTGAAGAATGCCATTAACTAATGATAGGTGTGATCTGCTTTCTATGTATTATTATCAGATCTGTTATTCAATAAAATCTGCCTTGCTATTATAGATAATGGTTTTCATATCTGTTAAAGAGTATCTACTTTATTGGTATTTTGATTTCATTCAATAACAAATGGCCTCTATCTTTTGCTAAATCTTCTAGCTCCTTAACTCTGCTCTTTCCTTTTTCCAGGTTTTCTGCAGCTTGTATAATATTCATTGGAATGTGCACCACATTTGTCACCTGTGCGGCTACAAGTGCAGCTGTTGGATATGTGCTAAACCAAGCTAAGTTTGTCCTGCAACCAATACATGCAATGATATGCGGCATATCTCAGACAGCTCTAGTTATATTTTTCTCATTTTCAAGAGTCATGCCAACTCTCTAGGAGTTGCTATTTCTGAGAATAAATAATCTTTTTTTATTGAAAGTCAGATTTGACTAAACATCTCACAGCTACTGTTTGATGGTATTTCTAACATAACCTTTTAAGAAAAATTTTAAACAATGTAGAAAAAAAATATACAATACTATTTAAGACTAAACATCTTTGTGAGGAAACGTTTTACTTCGATTTTGCATATCAATAATTAATGCAAAGTCGTAAGGTTTGAAGAGTTGCTTCCATTTAGCTATTGTTACAGTTCTATGTCTAAACTCTTATCCTTAATGATGCCAGGTTTCACGGCGAGATGCCCAGCATCAAACGCAGCATATCCAAGGTGCCCAGTATAACAGGATAGATCTGTATGATTTACCTAAAGCAAAGTGTCAAGAATTCAAGCGTAGGTTGCAAACCTTTCCTAAATATCTTTTATTTTTAAGAGTTAACCCTTTAACCCCCCAGGCTATTTGGAAATTTCCAACCCTTAACCCCCAGGGGGTTATTTTTTTCCCAGCACATTTTGCAGTATATTTTTTCTAAATTGCTCTAACAGCCTTAATTTTTGTCATAGAAAGGTCAGGTTGGTCTCATTCTCTTGGAAAATGCCTGAATTTTTAAAATAAATTATCAAAAATATGAAAAAAATAATTTTTATAGCATTTTTTCGCAAGGACATACCGGTACGTCCATGGGGGTAAAGGGATGGCTTTTGTGAAACGTACCAGTACGTCCTTTGGGGGTAAAAGGGTTAATATTGTACAGTATACTGTTGTTACAACTGCAGACAACTTTTACGAAAGTTGCAGAGGGTCTGCAACCTTTAGAATTGAATAGAGCGCACTTTGTGTCTTCAATTCAGTCCAGATTTAGGCCTTTTGATTGGTATCTGTACATTGGTGGTGCAATATGTTTATTGTTATTAAATTAGGTTACCATATGTGTCAAGGTATGAAGAGCAGAGATGATTTCTCGATTCATACGCTTCCTACGTCAAAATCTCTTTTATCATTTCATTTCTTAATGGGTGAAGTATATTTTTTATGTTTCTGGAGACTTTTCGCTGAGAATATTTTGAATTTGCGTCGAGTACTTTACTCATTTCAAAAAGTAAAAAGTAGGAAAGATATACTTTTAAAATCTAAGGAAAGACATCTTATGTTTAGTTATGAATCACTCTGTTTGGCCAGTTACGAATAACATTTATTCTTTGAAGTAAAAAAAGAATAGTCTGCAAAAATTCCTATTTGATTTTGCAATAAGAGAAGGAAATAAGCCAAAGCATGATAAATTGACCTTTTAATCTGTGAGTTTGTAGTACTTTGCAGATTAGTGTCAGTGTTGAGAAGTGAATGGGAAGAGATATAGTCAGTGAAGATCAGCTTAGATATCGTAACTTCTGACTGTGGAGAGGAGGGTAAATTCTTGTCTGGTTTCATCCTAAGTCTCAGTGGAGAGTTTCTCATACCTTATTTTCTGGAGAGCTCACTGCTTCAGTTCCAGGGAACTTCTGACTGTGGAGAGGAAGGTAAATTCTTGTCTGGTTTCATCATAAGTCTCAGTGGAGAGTTTCTCATACCTTATTTTCTGGAGAGCTCACTGCTTCAGTTCCAGGGAACTTCTGACTGTGGAGAGGAAGGTAAATTCTTGTCTGGTTTCATCATAAGTCTCAGTGGAGAGTTTCTCATACCTTATTTTCTGGAGAGCTCACTGCTTCAGTTCCAGGGAACTTCTGACTGTGGAGAGGAAGGTAAATTCTTGTCTGGTTTCATCCTAAGTCTCAGTGGAGAGTTTCTCATACCTTATTTTCTGGAGAGCTCACTGCTTCAGTTCCAGGGAACTTCTGACTGTGGAGAGGAAGGTAAATTCTTGTCTGGTTTCATCATAAGTCTCAGTGGAGAGTTTCTCATACCTTATTTTCTGGAGAGCTCACTGCTTCAGTTCCAGGGAACTTCTGACTGTGGAGAGGAAGGTAAATTCTTGTCTGGTTTCATCATAAGTCTCAGTGGAGAGTTTCTCATACCTTATTTTCTGGAGAGCTCACTGCTTCAGTTCCAGGGAACTTCTGACTGTGGAGAGGAAGGTAAATTCTTGTCTGGTTTCATCATAAGTCTCAGTGGAGAGTTTCTCATACCTTATTTGCTGGAGAGCTCACTGCTTCAGTTCCAGGGAACTTCTGACTGTGGAGAGGAAGGTAAATTCTTGTCTGGTTTCATCCTAAGTCTCAGTGGAGAGTTTCTCATACCTTATTTGCTGGAGAGCTCACTGCTTCAGTTCCAGGGCTCATTGTTCTGGTTATGTACCTGTAGTACTGTATCCCCACAAAGTGCATCTTTTCTATGGTCTGCTTTTTTCTTCCAAAACAATACTCATCTCTCAGGTCAGTTTATGTTAGAATTCTGTTGGACTAAGTCGTTCATGTTAACATGATCTCGCTGAGAGTTGAATTGTAAGACGATTGCAAGAAAGGGAAAGTCTCTGTATGGAAACAAAACTATTTAGATTTTTTTACTGTGGAGACGAGGGTAAATTCTTGTTTGGTTTCGTTCATCTTGTTGGTGAGTTTCTCTATTATTTTTCTGGAGAGCTCACTGTTTCAGTGCCAGGACTCATTGTTCTGCTTGTGTACCTGTAGGTAAAAAAGAATAATTATCCACACAAAGTACATCATTTTTACCGTCGGCTTTTTCTTCCAGAACAATACTTATCTTTCAGGTCAGTTCATGTTAAGAGTTCTGTTTGACCAAAGTCGTGCATGTTAACATGTCCTCGTTGAGAGTTGAATGTAAGGTGATTGCAGGAAGGAAACTTGTAGGGGAAGGGCTCTATATGGAAACAAACCTTTTCCATGAATTGTTTAGGCTAGATTTATATACATTTGTATTAACCGTAAATGAATAGACCACGGCACCACCAGATAGAAGCATGCAAATAGATGTCGAAGTTAATGGTGCATTCTTAGTGATTCCAGAACATTTAGATTTTTTTTGTAATTTATGGTGATAATCCTTATATTTTTGGTTCCTATTAATGAAAGGTGATTGGAGTTTTTTGCAAGAATTCTGTCCTGTCGTTGCTTTATTTTCGTGCACTCCCTTGATGCTAATTTTTATTCTAAATGGAGAATGCGGCTGCCAAGTTTTTGCACATATGAATATTTTTTTCATTCTTTATCGCGCACCTCAGAGAACAGGAAAGTGTTAATGAATTACTATTATAGTGAATTGGATATCAAATTCAATAAAGAAGATTAACTTCATTTGTGATAGATTTTTCAGATTTGCTCTCAGTTTTCCCCCTTAGAAAATTCTTATTTCATTTCATACTTAATAAGATTTATCTCATTGCTGAGTGTCATGTTATCATTTGCTTGAAAACAAAAAATAACGTAAGTTGAAAAGTGTTCTACATGGTGCGATCCCTTCAATTTTGATTACCTTAATAAAAATTAGAAAGGAAATATAATCTAATTTATCTGTTTTCATGTTTGGCCCTAGTTTGTTAGACTAAATTTGTTACTTTGATTACCTTTTCATCCTGGGATTTTATTGCTGATAAACATTCCATTCATGGGGAGGCATCACACTTGCTGTGAATCCTGACAAGATTTAATATGCTAAGTTGTGATCTGAAGGGATTTTGCTATTGTACGACTTCCCTCAAGGATGGGTTATCGAGGTGAGAAATCTGAAGTCGGACATACTTGAAGAAGGAAGAGAACACTGCAAAAGCTCTTTTGTGCTGTTTATACTATGAATTTTGTGGTTTAGCATCATCAGTAATCACCTCCAGTGTTCTGTTATATATAGCATAAGGGTTCCTTGTAAATTGATCATATAGAGAAAGGTTTGGGCATGTTTTCCTCAGCATGAGCCAATATATCGGGAAACCTGACGTCCCTTATCCATTTCAGATGTGAAGATTAAGTACTCCCAGTTATTTTTATGATTGCAAAACTTCCTATGTACAATAGGAGGCCTTTCTCTTTCATCAAGCACTGCCAGTTAATCTTTTCAGTCACCTTTTCCTTATTTTTAGTAGAGCATGTATGGATAATAAAGTTAATGCTTTCCTGTTGTTTGCGGTGTGCAACTCATCAAGTAGCGTTTTATGGTTATACCAATAACTGAGCAATTTTTTTTGTCTTGAGTGAAGTAAGATGCTGGAAGTTAAAATTGGAAAGTTGATATGATTGTTATATATGGTGCAGAATATCAAAATTAAATAAACATACAAGATTTTATAAGTGATGAAGCATTTTTTAAAATCTCTTTTGCATTGCTCATATTCGCCCAGTAAGAGATTTGTCAAATGTTCACGGTGCAAATTTACATTTGAAGTGAGCTGCAGATAGGTCTTTTTTTATGGTTCTAGTTTATGAAACAAATTGTCAGGCAATAAGTATGTTTGGACCATTGCCTGAAATGCCGGCTTCAGAGTAATTGTCCCTCATTAGGTTAGAAAGCACAGATTTCCATTTAATGAAATGTCATGGTATCAATTTAGTTCAGAATTTATATTTGAGAGTATTTCTGGAGAAAGGACACTTATAAAAGTGGCGTATCATCTATGATGCAGTCTTGTATTTTGCTGTTAATAAATCTATTAAGGATATATATATATGAAGGTATAGATTTTTTATATAATAATTTTTGTTGAGGGGTTTGTCAAATGTTTGCTAGGAAAAGTTGTGTAAGGTAGCAGTTGTATTTTCAAACTATATACTTTCTTTTATGTATGTTTAGTTTGATTTGAATAGGTTATTCTGGTCTCATTGAAAGGGTAATCATACTCCAGGAAATTTGGCTCTTCGAGCTTTGTCTTCGCATTTACACCGCATCGTCGACTGAACACCCGATGGATAAATCATGGTTACAGTTGCTGTCCATATTTTTCATCCTGTACTCAAAGGCTGGAAACACTTTGTTTTAGACAGTATAGTTTCTAAAAGAAAAATAATTGTCTTGAAAAAGTTAGATTCACCGGCTGAGCACTACTGTACATGGAAAAATTAGCATTTAACTACAGTAGTATCATTGAAAATGTTTGGTCACTTTGTTTTAGACAGTTTAGTTTATAAAAGAAAAATAATTGTCTTGAAAAAGTTAGATTCACCGGCTGAGCACTACTGTACATGGAAAAATTAGCATTTAACTACAGTAGTATCATTGAAAATGTTTGGTCACTTTGTTTTAGACAGTTTAGTTTATAAAAGAAAAATAATTGTCTTGAAAAAGTTAGATTCACCGGCTGAGCACTACTGTACATGGAAAAATTAGCATTTAACTACAGTAGTATCATTGAAAATGCTTGAAATACGTTCACCAAACTAGTTTGTGGAAATTGTATAGAATTGTATGAGCATAATTTTGTATGCATACATAATTTATTCAGCAAGCAGTTTCTTACATGAAATACCAATGATGTGAAGAAAATAATGATGAAAGGTTATGGGACAAAGTTTTCATTCAATGCTAAATTTGTAACATTTGACACAAATTTTGTAATGTTTCTTAAATTTAATCTTATTTTACCTTTGGGGGAAATTGTTTTATAATGCTATTTCAAAAGTTTATGAAAATGTACTTCAGGGAAAGGAGTAATTATTAAGGGAATCTTGCAGAAATTATCAGACTTCATATATTGCTTCTTGGCTGTGGATTTTTTTTAGAGATGAGTGGAGTTTGTCTTGTATTTGTATATTAGGGGGAGAGTGTAAGTACAGTACAGGAATTTCAGAAGTGAGGTAAAAATTTGAAATGAGTGTATGTAAAATATTCAATACTACTCTACTGTTGTATATTTATTACTGTGCAGAAAACTTTCAAAACTTTAATCAAGTGTCTTTTCCTCTAACATTGCATCCCTGATTTCTGCATATTTTTTATGACATTCTAATTGCTATGTGTTGGCTGCAAGTAATTTATTTGTGAGTCTCTACTTCATTATACTTATAATGAACAAATATGCATCACCTTTATATTGGCAGTAAAGGGTATTTATAGTTTTGGGTTCCATACTAGTTTGAAGAATATTTAGTTACAAGGATGTAGAACGAAAAAATGACCAAGAATCTTATAAACTGCCTATGTTCTCAAGGAAGCCTTTTGTATTCCATATTAACCTGATACTTTGGGGAGGTCAAATATTAACCCTTTTCAGATTCCAAGGTCATAGTGGTGCTCTTCTATCACTATTTGCTTTTTGGATTTCACTTTGAAGCAAAAGTTTTAACCCTTTTACCCCCACCATAAGGTTAAATTTTGAGCACATTTTGCTATATATATTTTTTTAAATTGCTCTAAAAAGCTTAATTTTTGTCCTAGAGAGGTCAGGTTGGTCTCATTCTTTTGGAAAATGCCTGAAGTTTCTCATAAAATTATCAAAAATATTAAAAACATGTAATTAACAGTGTTTTGCAAGAACGTACTGGTACGTCCTTTGAAGCAAAAGTTTTAATTTATTGTGATATGGAGGAACAGGGAGGACAGCCATTATGAAATGTAAAATTGATGAGTTGAGCCAAACTCTCCTATCGATGATGTACGTAATCAGAATCTTGCGGATTGGAATAGGACATAATTTTACATTATCAGAATCTCTTTCGGAAATTAATTACTCTTAAAAATCCTTAGAATCCAAAAGTTATATGACATATTTCAGTTGTATTTTTCTTGACTTAATTTTGTTTATAGAAGGGGGCAAAGGCATGTTGAGATAGAATGAAAATGGAGAAGTTTTTATATTTAAACAAATTTCAGGTTATTATTCAGCAGATTTATATACAGTAGTATCTTCTAGAGAATGTTCATTACTTGGTAAACATGTTATGAGACCTTACACTGCAATGTGCAACTTTGGAATGTTGATTACATGAAAGTGTTGATGTTATTTTCAAGACTGATTTATCTTGTAGGTGAGTCGACCTGAAGCTTTCATAGTTTTAGGTTTTTTTTTTTACTTGAACTACCTTTTTCTTTCATTAGCCTTGGTAGGCCACGGGCAAAAAATGTTACATTTGTTTTCGTTATAAATGAACTACCTTTTTCTTTCATTAGCCTTGGTAGGCCACAGGCAAAAAATGTTACTTTTTATTTTTTTTATAAATATTCTAAGATTTTATATTCGTATATCAAGAACTGTTGCCAACCTCTGTAAGCTTTTCTTCCCTGTAAACCATAAGGAATATTTTGGACTGAAATTTAATGTTTGTCTTAACCTGAAGAGGATTGCACGGAACGATAAACTGTCTCTTAAGAGTTGATTGATGAGTCCAAAAAAGAAATGATTGTCTTTGTTAAAGTTTTAGTTTTAGAGACTGAATGTTATCTCAATCTTTTGGTTGTTTGTCAACAAATTTCACATGGTCATGGGTTGAGTTTGCCGAAATCTAAGGATTAAAGTCATATATACATGGTGCTTTTACAGTAAGTGATTTTATTTGTTTCAAAGTCCTTTTGGTTTAAAGTACAGTATATTCTTTTATATTGGAAGACTTCCAATATAAAGTCTTTCCTAATTTTCTTAAATGAATTTGAAAGGTATCTTCTTGAAGTTTTAAACAGTTCTTATCTGCCAAATATTCTATTTTGGACTTAGGCTATTTATTTTCATACTAGCGGGTGTCGGTTAATAAGTGCTCAGCAATTCTACATTTTAGCTTATTTTGGGGATGCAGTTTGGCTTATATGATGATTAACTGATTGAATGCTTCCCATATTTTACTCGTGAATACTCGCGCTTCTTAGCGTTTCTTTTATGCTGCCATCATGCCTCTTGAGATTCCCATCTCTGTGGGGGAATCTCTAGTTTGCCTTCGTAACTGTAGGGTCATTGAGAAGGTTTTGATATTGGGACTGTACCGCAGTGACGGTAAATCGATAAATGCATCTTGAATAGTTTTTGAGCCTTGTAAAGGAACACTGTACTTAACTGAATTATTTTCTTTTGAATCATCTTGGTAATTATTAATTCTATGTACAAAAAGTTATTGATGCGAGGCTTTGGAAAAGATTTACCCTCTTTTAAATTGACATTAAATGATCATGAAGGATTCAAATTTATCACTTGGAAAGTCATTTGATTTCATGACTGTCGCCTGAAAGTACTTCTGTAAAACTTACTTTGGTTTCAATATGAATTTTGAAAAGTTCAAAAAGATAAATACTGTATTCTGTTTGCAGCATTGTGTGATGTGGTGCGGACGAAGTCTCACATGAAAAGATTAGTAATACAATGTATAGATATTAAGAATTGAAATTATTTTCTTTTAATAGTGGTACTGACAACCCAAGCAGTCATTTTAAAAAGTAATTGACGACTTATCACGAATACTTAGGCCTTTAGTTAATGTACTGTACAATACAATACAACCAGTTGTTCGAAAGATTTATTTTAATCATTACGTAATGCTTAATGATGTTCTGTTTATTGACTGCTTTTTGGATGCAGTTTTATAAAGAATTTAAGAAGAAAATCTCTTCATGTGAAATATTACTCTTTTCTATTGAAATTTCCCAACATGTTAATTTGGCATTTCATCTACCTTAAAGTCTCATAAGAATTTTTTTCATTTCCTTAAGGTTTCAAGCAAAAAAGATATTGTAAGGTGATTTATTCAAATATTAACTTCTAAGGTTAAAAAGCTCATTGATAAAAGTTTGGAAATACAGTAGCTTCAGTCTTTGTTTTTCATTTTTATTTTAAAAATGAATAATTTTTTTTGGGCAATATTTTTCTTTATTTTTGGAATTACATTTTGGAAGTGTAAAGGCAAGGTGCTTCTTTCTACTTTGGCTTGGAATATGTCCTTCAGTTGGCTTAATTATTTTCAATGCTGATAGATACAGTACTGTATTTTAGTTTCCGAAGAATCAAAAAATTCAACTTGTCCTGTGAGGGAAGGAGAGTACAGTAGTGGGAAGAATCAGGCGACTATATAGTCACCGTTATTGTATATTAAACACTAAATATGTGTATATCTCGTGTTACAAGACAAAGTTCCTTACTTTGTAGCAATGACAGTGACTGAGAAAAGTGTCTAGAACATTTATTTGATGGTGAAAGCCATCGGTTTGCACTTACGTTTAAAGCAGTCTTCTGTAAATCAGTCTTCCCAATGTTTTCTATTAAACAATGTACTCTCCTATTTTCCGCTCTTAAGTACACTTTAGATCGAATGGGAAGTCAACTTGAGTTAAGATTTTACATCTCTGTTAGAATAAAACTTGTTTATGATGTCATGAAGCTTTCTATGAAAGTGCTGACAGCATGATGTCTGATTTTCAATGAGAAATTTCCCTTTGCCTTCAGTTTATCTGCTATATCAAGCATTTCACAGCACTGCAAGTCTGGCTGTTCAACTGACAACCAATATAGTACTTGTTTAGGTTGTAAATAAAGGTTGTAGAATAATACCGTGACTTTGTAAGCATGTGAAAGTACAATTGTTTAACTTTCAAATTTGTGAGAAGGTCATCTTCAGTTCTTTTGTTATTATTATTATTCTCAGTCAAATTTCATACCTGCTACAGTAGAGGGATGTTTGCATTTATAGGTATAAGGACCACTTTTGATACTTTCTTTCTCGAACCAATACAGGACCTCAAATTCATCTCTGATTCCTAACGACTGTACAGTTCGGCACTAACAGTTTTTATTTGTTGCGTGCAATTGTGTGCATCCGTGTGTGTGTGTGGGGTTTGTAAACTATAGTCCATTTCTTTTAGTGATGCATATTTGCACCGACTCGCAGCAGTGCCCTTTTAGCTCGGAAAAGTTTCCGGATCGCTGATTGGTTGGACAAGATAATTCTAACCAATCAGCGATCCGGAAACTTTTCCGAGCTAAAAGGGCACCGCCGCGAGTCGATGAAAGTTTCCGGATCGCTGATTGGTTGGACAAGATAATTCTAACCAATCAGCGATCCGGAAACTTTTCCGAGTTAAAAGGGCACCGCCGCGAGTCGATGAAAGTTTCCGGATCGCTGATTGGTTGAACAAGATAATTCTAACCAATCAGCGATCCGGAAACTTTTCCGAGCTAAAAGGGCACCGCCGCGAATCGGTACAAATATGCATCGCTAAAAGAAATGGACTATAGTGCTTCAGTTTTGGTAGCTGCTCAGTATTATTTGCAAATGCTGTAATAATGAAGCATAAGGTGTGCATATTTGAAGTATGTAATTTTTGTAATTTTCTATGTAAATAGGTTGTAGATAATTACCTGATCTGTACATCGGTTGATGTAAATAAAGTGTTAATTGCAGAAAGCCTTTCATTTTGTACAGTATCTTCATATTTGGGAAAATAATAGTAATTATAATGATATATTACCTATTGAATTGTGGCTTTATTGTTTGCAGTAAAATAATGCTGCTGTATTGATGAGAAATTACCTTTCACTAAAATGTGATTATCTTGATTGTAAAGTTTTAAGAACAAATACAGTAATTATTCCATAAATTTCGTAACGCCTATATACACATGTTCCAGTTACCAATTTGACATCACTGATTGATTATTGAAAATGAAGTTGGAAAATATAATAACAGATTAAACTGATGGTTTCGGTGTGGCAGTAATCAGTACAAAGTATGAATTTGGAAGCTGTATCAATTGGGCTCCAAAAGGCACTAGAAGAGTTGGAATACCCAGGATTTGGAAGCTGTATCAACTGGGCTCCACAAGGCGCAAGAGGAGTTGGAGTACCCAGGATTTGGAAGCCGTATCAACTGGGCTCCACAAGGCGCAAGAGGAGTTGGAGTACCCAGGATTTGGAAGCCGTATCAACTGGGCTCCACAAGGCGCAAGAGGAGTTGGAGTACCCAGGATTTGGAAGCCGTATCAACTGGGCTCCACAAGGCGCAAGAGGAGTTGGAGTACCCAGGATTTGGAAGCCGTATCAACTGGGCTCCACAAGGCGCAAGAGGAGTTGGAGTACCCAGGATTTGGAAGCCGTATCAACTGGGCTCCACAAGGCGCAAGAGGAGTTGGAGTACCCAGGATTTGGAAGCCGTATCAACTGGGCTCCACAAGGCGCAAGAGGAGTTGGAGTACCCAGGATTTGGAAGCCGTATCAACTGGGCTCCACAAGGCGCAAGAGGAGTTGGAATACCCAGGATTTGGAAGCCGTATCAACTGGGCTCCAAAAGGCACTAGAAGAGTTGGAATACTCAGGATTACGTGGCTGAGGACTGAAGCGTTAAGTAGATGATGAGTGGAGAAACACTGATTTAAAAGCTCAAAATAGAGACGACTGGCAAAATCTAACCGATGCCTTTTGTGTCAATAGGCGTAGGAGGAGATGATTATGACATAACCGTTTCACACTTGCATAATGCCACCTATTATGACCTAATAAACGTATTTTGTGACAATTATTATATGCTAATATATTTCAGAAACTTATTCTTATGGGGCAAACCATTGTTGAAACATGGCAACAAGGTACAGTAGGTAACTGGCGACAGGAGCACAGTAATGCTCAATCAGTTGATAACCCACCGATTTTTCCCTGGTCAATTTTCGGCTTCAAACAGGATTTGAATTTTGTCTTATATTATCACCACAAAGTGTTGTCCCAGAAATGTTGACGGCAGAAAAGTAATTTGATAACTCGTTGCTAATAAGCTCAAGGACAAAAGGAATTAATTTTAACTATTGATATTTTTTTTTTTTATGCAAAATTCAAAGAACAACTGGAAAATACTCCTCATAAAAGGATGCAGAACAGTAGTGCGGTGTGTAAACTTGAAGTTTAAACTTCGTTGATTAGTAGTCTTTGGCCATCTGCTATACTTCCCATTTCCACTTTATTTCATCTTGAACACATTCATTCAACTTATATCTCTTGCACTTTATATTAAAGTGTAATGCCAAAACTCAATGTGGTATTGAAGAAGGGTCACAAAGTGATCCGAAATGCTTATCGAGATGAAATAATGAAGGGAGGAAAGTAAATGTATTTCTGCTGTTATCCTAAAGCTATCTGCAGGACAGTCTGCCCATGAGAAACTATTTTCAATTGTTGGGTGCCACAAAGACATTTATTCATTATATGTACTATACATATGTAGGCCTAGGTCTTCCAACTCTTCTAGTGCCTTGTGGGAGCCAGTTGAAAGTTTGGTTTACTAATCTTTCTTGGGGAGTGCGAAGCATATGCCCAAACCATCTCCACCTACCCTCACCATGATCTCATCCACATATGGCAGTCGAGTAATCTCTCTTATAGTTTCATTTCTAATCCTGTCCTGCCATTTAACTCACAGTATTCTTCTGATGGCTTTATTCTCAAATCTACAAAATCTGTTGGATGTTGTTTTATTGTCACACCATGACTCTACACCAATCTCACTAAACTGATATATATCTTGATTTTTATATGAAATTTCAGGCAATTTCATCTCCAAATCTTATTTAATATAGCCATTGTCTGATTTGCTTTTTTTCAATCTTTCATTAAACTCAAATTCTAAAGATCCTGTACTTGAGATCATAGTTTCTAAATATTTAAATGATTCTACATCATTAATCCTTTCCATGATATTTCATCCTCCATTGTGAAGGATTGTATTTTTGTTGAAGATTAGCGGCACCTTGGTCCGGGTAAGTTTCCCTGCAGCAAGCAACAAGGATCAACAGGGTAGGATAGGAGCGCTAACACTCGAGGGCATAGCACCCTGGCAATAACTTTGGTGCTGCAGTTCACAAATAATAAGAAAGTCTACATAAAAATAAAACGTGAAGAAGAGTAGTGAAGAAAATTCTTCACATACATTGCATATTCCGTTCTCATCATCTCTGTCTTTTATTTATCTTCAGCCCAACCTCATGTGATATTACATACATTCTGGTAAGCAAGCTTTGTAAGTCCTGTGGTGTTCTGCTAATAAGGACAGCGTCATCAGCATAATCTAAGTCAGCTAATTTCCTGTTACTAATCCAGTCCAATCACTCTCCACCATCCCCAGTGTTCTATACATTACAAAATCCATGAGGAAGGTAAACAACATAGGTGACAACACATTCCCTGGGAGTACTCCACTGTTCACTGGAAATCCATTTGATAGGACTCCACTAACATTAATGTTGCTCTTGCTATGGTCATGAGCAGACCTAATCAAATTTACATATTTAAGAGGAACTCCATAAAAACGCTGGATTCTCCACAAAATTGGCTGGTGCACACTATCAAAGGGTTTTTCAAAGTTCACAAATGCCATCGAAATTGGATTTTTACACATTGCTGTACCAAATGTCTTAAAATGAAAATTTCATCAGTACAACTTCTACATTTTCTAAATCCTGCTTGTTCATATCTTGGCTTTTCAGCAATCTCTCTCTCTCTCTCTCTCTCTCTCTCTCTCTCTCTCTCTCTCTCTCTCTCTCTCTCTCTCTGTCTCAGGCTGGGAGGAGCGGAGAGAGGAAAGGTCCCCCCCTTTTTTGCTTTTTCATTTAATTGATGCCGGCTACCCTCCAAAATTGGGGGATGGTCCTTGGTGTGTGCATATATATATATATATATATATATATATATATATATATATATATATATATATATATATATATATATATATATATATATATATATGTGTGTGTGTGTGTGTGTGTGTGTGTGTGTGTGTGTGTGTGTGTGTGTGTGTGTGTGTGTGTGTGTGTGTGTGTGTACACTAGGGGCAGTAGTTTGGGAGGAGCCCATGAACCGTGCAGATGTAATGAAGTGTTGCACCATTCCACCATGCCAAGCATCTTTGCAACAATAATTAAAAATGATGAAATGTCGTTTGAAAAGTTGATTATTTATAGTATTTTTTATACTTATATTGCAAGTTTAGGCCTACAGCTGTTGCATCAGGGTGTTGAATAGCCTCCCGGACCCCAGCACCGGACAATAGGGCCCATATTAAAAAAAATCAAAATTGGTTCTAATAAAATATGGCCCTCACTTTTCAGCTAATCATATAGGCCTACTCATTTCTTTTCAATTGGAATGCTTATCCTAGGGACTTTAGTTTTAATGAAAAAAAAATCACTGGACATATGTTTAGTTTTCTTCATTGTTGCAAGGACTTAATGGAAAAAAAAAAACTGGGTTGTCCTGCAGCAGAAGACCGGGAGTTGCATGACTAATCTTAAGTTTCGAAAAAGTCTTTGTTAAAGATAAATAATTCAAGGATAAACTACGTGCCTTACATCTTACCAAAAAAATACAATATTTATTTGATTGTATTCTAGAAAAAAAAATAAATAAATAAAGAATATACATTTAGCGTGGCGCAATAATGCATTCCTAATAGGATTGTATTATACGCCTGGCAGCGCGTTTGGCCTTCTCCTAAAACTCCTTTCCTTTAAACCCCTATTATCGTCTTTGTCCCCGTCATTTACAACGATCTATTAGGATAAAGAACCGATTATCCATAATTTAATTCTTATCCACTGAGATTTGAAATGATTAAAATCCTGAGAGATAAAAAGATTAAGTCCATGATCAACAGTTAAATGACGTCATACAACAACCCGAGGTTGAGGGCAGTGTTGCCAGATGGATTAGTTTAAAAATCCCCAAACCTCCTGATAAAAAATCCCCAAAACCCAAAAATCTCCATTTCCACAAATATATTTTCTTCTGATTACGTAGGCTATACTAATATAGAGATTACTCACTATACTTCATATAAGCGCAAGTAAACTAATTGCAACAATATAAAGGTTTACAAATTTTTGTTAATTCTTCATTGAAATATTGTACAGAATATCCCCATCAGACACCAAAAATCCCCATACCTCCTGATAAAAAAATCCCCAAAACCCCAAAAATCTCCATTTCCACAAATATAATTTTCTTCTGATTACGTAGGCTCTACTAATATAGAGATTACTCACTATACTTCATATAAGCGCAAGTAAACTAATTGCAACAATATAAAGGTTTACAAATTTTTGTTTCTTTTTCATTGAAATGTACAGAATATCCCCATCAGACACCAAAAATCCCCAAATCTAAGGATAAATATCCATATCTGGCACCACTGGTTGAGGGGGTAGCTGATCTTGCCTAGACCTCAGGGTTGCCATTCGTACGATAATTATCGTACATGTACGATTATTTTAGGTCCAGTACAATGTACGATACATACCTTAGGTATATACATATGTGTTTAATTAAACAATTATACTAAAATATTTTGAAATAAGTCGATCATGTAACTCCCTAATTATTATTTTGAAACTGTGTACGTTAATTTTGGTTGAAAAACGACAATTTTAAGGCTCATGTACGATAATCCAGTGGAAATAATCTGGTAACAGGGTTGCCAGTTTGGCCTTTTTTCCGGCCGAAAAAAAACTCAATTTTGACCTTTTGTATTTAAATAGGTTGGCCTTTAGTAATATGAAAAAAGCCGGCCCTTAAATACTATATTTTTGACCTTTTTCTATTAATGGGTTGACCTTTTAAAGCCTCTGTTGACTAGAAATTGACCTTTTCTCATTTAGAAAACCTGGCAACCCTGTCTGGTAACCCTGCGGCTAGACCTAGTCTCACTCAGACCTTAGTTTACCTCTGTAACTTGTGTTCGCAATACATAATTTGGCCCGTGATAAAAGAAGAAAAAATGGTAAGTCATTAAACATTATAAAGTTCGGGGTATAGT